>NW_028126015.1:0-472878 GCF_965194825.1 Balaenoptera physalus
ACAATGCTCGAAAACCTTTCTCATCACAAAGCTCCATGATCCCTGTCAGCACAATGTTCCATGACACTTGTCATCACAATTTTCCATGACCTCTGTGATCACAATGTTCCCTGTCCATGTCATCACAATTCTCCATGCCCTTTTCATCACAATACACCATGCCCTTGTCAGCACAGTGCTCCTTGGCCCCTATAATCACAATGCTCCATGCCCTTGTCATCACAATGTTCCAGTTCTCTTCTCATCACAATGCTCCATGCCTGTGTCAACACAATGCTCCAAGACCCTGGTCATCACAATGCTCGATGACCCATGTCATCACAATTCTCCATGCCATGGTCATCACAATGCTCCATGGCCCCTATAATCACAATGCTCCATGCCCTTGTCATCACAATGCTCCAGACCGCTTGTCATCATAATGTCCCATGCCTGAGTCATCATAATGCTCCATGGCCTTTGTCATCAGAATGCTACATGGCCCCTGTCATCACAGTGCTCCATGATACCTTTCATCACAATGCTAGATGACCACTGTCATCAAAATGCCCCGTGACACCTTATATCACAATTCGCCATGGCCCTTGTCATCACAATGCTCCTTGAACTGTGTCATCATAAGTTTCCAGGACACATGTAATCACAATGGTCAATTACAACTTTCATCACAATGCTCCATGCCACTTGTCATGACAGTGCACAATGCCTTGTCAGCACAATGCTCCTTGGCCCCTGTAATCAAAATGCTCCATACCCTTGTCATCACAATGCTCCAGATCTCTTCTCATCACATTGCTCAATGCTCGTGTCAACACAATGCTCCAGGGCCCCTGTCATCACAATGCTCGATGACCCTTGTCATCACAATGCTCCATGCCCGTGTCATCACAATGCTCCATAACACTTGTCATCACAATGTTCCATGGCCTATGTCATCACAATGCTCCATAGCCCTTGTCATCACAGTGCTCCATGATACCTTTCATGACAATTCGAGATGACCACTGTCATCACCTTTCCCCATGACACCTGTCATCACAATTCGCCATTGCCCTTGTCATTACAGTGCTCCATGAACCGTGTCATCACAATGTTCCAGGTCACTTGTCATCAAAATGATCCATGACCACTTTCATCACAATGCTCCATGACACCTCTCATCACAATGCTCTATGTCCTATGTATTCACAATGCTCCATGGCCCCTGTAATCACATTGCCCCATGATCCCTTTCATCACAATGCCCCATGACGTCTTTCATCACAATGCTCCATGGCCCCACTCATCACAATGTTCCATGATTCCTGTCAGCAAAATATTCCATGACACTTGTCCTCACAATGCTCCATGGCACTTGTCATCACAATAATCCATGGTTCTTTTCATCACAATGCTCCAGGAAAACTTTCATCAGAGTGCTCCATGACCCTTTCATCACAATTCCCAATGCCACCTGTCATCACAATGCCCCATGACCCCTGTCATCACCATGCTCCATGGTCCTTGTCATCACAAAGCTCCATGAACCCTGTCATCACAATGATCCATGACCGCTTTCTTCACAATGCTCCAGTAACATTTTCATCACAATGGTCCATACCACTTCTCATCACAATGCACCATGCCCTTGTCAGCACAATGCCCCTTGGCCCCTGTACTCAAAATGCTCCATACCCTTGTCATTACAATGCGCCAGATCTCTTCTCATTAAAATGCTCCATACCCATGTCAACGCAATGCTCCATGACCCCTGTCATCACAATTCACGATGACCCATTCCATCACAATGCTCAAAGCCCTTGTCATCACAATGCTTCATGAACCTTGTCGTCACAATGTTCACCGACCACTGTCATCACAATGCTCCATGACCCTAGTCATCACAATGCTGCATAATTACTGTCATCACAATTTTCCGTGACCGCTGTCATCACAATGCTCCAGGACCATTTTCATCACAATGTTCCAGGCCCCCTGTCATCACAATGCCCCATGAACCCTGTCATCACAATTCGCCATGTTCCTTGTCATCACAATGCTCCATGACCCCTCTCATCACAATGCTCGATGACCCTTGTCATCGCCATGCTCCATGGCCCCTGTAATCACAATGCTTCATGCACTAGTCATCACAACGCTCCAGAACTCTTTTCAACATAATGCTCCATTCCCGTGTCACCACAATGCTCCTTGAAACTTGTCATCACAATGCTCCATGGCCCCTGTCATCACAGTGCTCCATGATACATTTCATCACAATTCTAGATGACCACTATCATCACAATGCCACCTGACATCTGTCATCACAATTCGCCATGGCCCTTGTCTTCACAATGCTCCCTGAACCGTGTCATCACAATGTTGCAGGAAACTTGTCATCACAGTGATCCATGACCACTTTCGTCACAATATTTCATGACCCCTGTCATCACAATGCTCCATGCCCTATGTTTTCACCATTCTCCGTGGCCCCTGTAATCACATTACACCCTGATGCCTTTCATCACAATGCTCCATGAGCACTGTCATTACAATGCCCCATGACACCTGTGCTCACAATGCGCCATGGCTGTTGACATCACAACATTCCATGACCACTGTCATCACAATGCTCGATGAACCTTGTAATCACAATGCTCCATGCCCTTGTCATCACAATGCTCCAGAACTCTTGTCATCATAATGCTCCATGCACGTGTCATCACAATGGTCCATGACACTTGTCATCAGAATGTTCCATGGCCATTGTCATCAAAATGCTCCATGACACCTGTCATCACAATTCGCCATGGCCCTTGTCTTCACAATGCTCCATGAACCTGGTCATCACAATGTTCTGGGACACTTGTCATCACAATGATCCATGACAATTTTCATTACAATTCCCATGACCCCGACATCACAATGCTCCATGGCCTATGTACTCAGAATGCTCCATGACACCTCTCACCACAATGTTCCATGACAGTTGTCACCACAACGATCCATGACACCTGCCATCACAGTGTTCCCTGCCCATGTCATCACATAGCTCCATGGCCCCTGTAATCACAATGCTCCATGCCTTTGTCATCATAATGCTCCAGAACTCTTGTCATCATAATGCACCATGCAAATGTCATACAATGCTCCATGACACTTGTCATCACAATGCTCCATGGCATTTGTCATCACAATGCTCCACGGCCCCTGTCATCACAGTGCTCCATGATACCTTTCATCACAATCCTAGGTGACCAATGACATCACAGTGCCCCATGACACTTGTCACCACAATTCGCCATGGCCCTTGTAATCACAATGTTCCATGCGCCATGTCATCACAATGTTCCAGGACACTTGTCATCACAATGATCCGTGACCACATTCATCACAATGTTCCATGACCCCTGTCATCACAATGCTCCATGGCCTATGTATTCACATTGCTGCATGGCCCATGTAATCACATTGCTCCATGATCACTTTCATCACAATGTTCCATGACACTTGTCATCACTACGCTCCAGATCTCATGTTATCACAATGCTCCATGACTAGTGTCATCACCATGCTCTATGACCCTTGTCATCACAATGCTCCATGGTGCTTTTCATCACAATGCTCTATGACCACATTCACTGCAATGCTCCATGCACCCTGTCATCTCAATGCCCCATGACACCTGTCATCACAATTCGCCATGGCCCATGCCATCACAATGCTCCATGAACCGTGTCATCACAAGGTTCCAGGACAGTTTTCATCACAAGGCTCCATTGCCCCTGTCATCTCAATGCTCCGTTGCCTTTGCTCATCACAATGCTCCATGGCCGCTGTAATCACAGCGCTCCATGACACCTTTCATCACACTGCTCCATGACCACTGTCATCACAATGCCCCATGACACCTGTCATCACAATGCTCGAAAACCTTTCTCATCACAAAGCTCCATGATCCCTGTCAGCACAATGTTCCATGACACTTGTCATCACAATTTTCCATGACCTCTGTGATCACAATGTTCCCTGTCCATGTCATCACAATTCTCCATGCCCTTTTCATCACAATACACCATGCCCTTGTCAGCACAGTGCTCCTTGGCCCCTATAATCACAATGCTCCATGCCCTTGTCATCACAATGTTCCAGTTCTCTTCTCATCACAATGCTCCATGCCTGTGTCAACACAATGCTCCAAGACCCTGGTCATCACAATGCTCGATGACCCATGTCATCACAATTCTCCATGCCATGGTCATCACAATGCTCCATGGCCCCTATAATCACAATGCTCCATGCCCTTGTCATCACAATGCTCCAGACCGCTTGTCATCATAATGTCCCATGCCTGAGTCATCATAATGCTCCATGGCCTTTGTCATCAGAATGCTACATGGCCCCTGTCATCACAGTGCTCCATGATACCTTTCATCACAATGCTAGATGACCACTGTCATCAAAATGCCCCGTGACACCTTATATCACAATTCGCCATGGCCCTTGTCATCACAATGCTCCTTGAACTGTGTCATCATAAGTTTCCAGGACACATGTAATCACAATGGTCAATTACAACTTTCATCACAATGCTCCATGCCACTTGTCATGACAGTGCACAATGCCTTGTCAGCACAATGCTCCTTGGCCCCTGTAATCAAAATGCTCCATACCCTTGTCATCACAATGCTCCAGATCTCTTCTCATCACATTGCTCAATGCTCGTGTCAACACAATGCTCCAGGGCCCCTGTCATCACAATGCTCGATGACCCTTGTCATCACAATGCTCCATGCCCGTGTCATCACAATGCTCCATAACACTTGTCATCACAATGTTCCATGGCCTATGTCATCACAATGCTCCATAGCCCTTGTCATCACAGTGCTCCATGATACCTTTCATGACAATTCGAGATGACCACTGTCATCACCTTTCCCCATGACACCTGTCATCACAATTCGCCATTGCCCTTGTCATTACAGTGCTCCATGAACCGTGTCATCACAATGTTCCAGGTCACTTGTCATCAAAATGATCCATGACCACTTTCATCACAATGCTCCATGACACCTCTCATCACAATGCTCTATGTCCTATGTATTCACAATGCTCCATGGCCCCTGTAATCACATTGCCCCATGATCCCTTTCATCACAATGCCCCATGACCACTGTCATAACAATGCCCCATGACGTCTTTCATCACAATGCTCCATGGCCCCACTCATCACAATGTTCCATGATTCCTGTCAGCAAAATATTCCATGACACTTGTCCTCACAATGCTCCATGGCACTTGTCATCACAATAATCCATGGTTCTTTTCATCACAATGCTCCAGGAAAACTTTCATCAGAGTGCTCCATGACCCTTTCATCACAATTCCCAATGCCACCTGTCATCACAATGCCCCATGACCCCTGTCATCACCATGCTCCATGGTCCTTGTCATCACAAAGCTCCATGAACCCTGTCATCACAATGATCCATGACCGCTTTCTTCACAATGCTCCAGTAACATTTTCATCACAATGGTCCATACCACTTCTCATCACAATGCACCATGCACTTGTCAGCACAATGCCCCTTGGCCCCTGTACTCAAAATGCTCCATACCCTTGTCATTACAATGCTCCAGATCTCTTCTCATTAAAATGCTCCATACCCATGTCAACGCAATGCTCCATGACCCCTGTCATCACAATTCACGATGACCCATTCCATCACAATGCTCAAAGCCCTTGTCATCACAATGCTTCATGAACCTTGTCGTCACAATGTTCACCGACCACTGTCATCACAATGCTCCATGACCCTAGTCATCAAAATGCTGCATAACTACTGTCATCACAATTTTCCGTGACCGCTGTCATCACAATGCTCCAGGACCATTTTCATCACAATGTTCCAGGCCCCCTGTCATCACAATGCCCCATGAACCCTGTCATCACAATTCGCCATGTTCCTTGTCATCACAATGCTCCATGACCCCTCTCATCACAATGCTCGATGACCCTTGTCATCGCCATGCTCCATGGCCCCTGTAATCACAATGCTTCATGCACTAGTCATCACAACGCTCCAGAACTCTTTTCAACATAATGCTCCATTCCCGTGTCACCACAATGCTCCTTGACACTTGTCATCACAATGCTCCATGGCCCCTGTCATCACAGTGCTCCATGATACATTTCATCACAATTCTAGATGACCACTATCATCACAATGCCACCTGACATCTGTCATCACAATTCGCCATGGCCCTTGTCTTCACAATGCTCCCTGAACCGTGTCATCACAATGTTGCAGGAAACTTGTCATCACAGTGATCCATGACCACTTTCGTCACAATATTTCATGACCCCTGTCATCACAATGCTCCATGCCCTATGTTTTCACCATTCTCCGTGGCCCCTGTAATCACATTACACCCTGATGCCTTTCATCACAATGCTCCATGAGCACTGTCATTACAATGCCCCATGACACCTGTGCTCACAATGCGCCATGGCTGTTGACATCACAACATTCCTTGACCACTGTCATCACAATGCTCGATGAACCTTGTAATCACAATGCTCCATGCCCTTGTCATCACAATGCTCCAGAACTCTTGTCATCATAATGCTCCATGCACGTGTCATCACAACGGTCCATGACACTTGTCATCAGAATGTTCCATGGCCATTGTCATCAAAATGCTCCATGACACCTGTCATCACAATTCACCATGGCCCTTGTCTTCACAATGCTCCATGAACCTGGTCATCACAATGTTCTGGGACACTTGTCATCACAATGATCCATGACAATTTTCATTACAATTCCCATGACCCCGACATCACAATGCTCCATGGCCTATGTACTCAGAATGCTCCATGACACCTCTCACCACAATGTTCCATGACAGTTGTCACCACAACGATCCATGACACCTGCCATCACAGTGTTCCCTGCCCATGTCATCACATAGCTCCATGGCCCCTGTAATCACAATGCTCCATGCCTTTGTCATCATAATGCTCCAGAACTCTTGTCATCATAATGCACCATGCAAATGTCATACAATGCTCCATGACACTTGTCATCACAATGCTCCATGGCATTTGTCATCACAATGCTCCACGGCCCCTGTCATCACAGTGCTCCATGATACCTTTCATCACAATCCTAGGTGACCAATGACATCACAGTGCCCCATGACACTTGTCACCACAATTCGCCATGGCCCTTGTAATCACAATGTTCCATGCGCCATGTCATCACAATGTTCCAGGACACTTGTCATCACAATGATCCGTGACCACATTCATCACAATGTTCCATGACCCCTGTCATCACAATGCTCCATGGCCTATGTATTCACATTGCTGCATGGCCCATGTAATCACATTGCTCCATGATCACTTTCATCACAATGTTCCATGACACTTGTCATCACTACGCTCCAGATCTCATGTTATCACAATGCTCCATGACTAGTGTCATCACCATGCTCTATGACCCTTGTCATCACAATGCTCCATGGTGCTTTTCATCACAATGCTCTATGACCACATTCACTGCAATGCTCCATGCACCCTGTCATCTCAATGCCCCATGACACCTGTCATCACAATTCGCCATGGCCCATGCCATCACAATGCTCCATGAACCGTGTCATCACAAGGTTCCAGGACAGTTTTCATCACAAGGCTCCATTGCCCCTGTCATCTCAATGCTCCGTTGCCTTTGCTCATCACAATGCTCCATGGCCGCTGTAATCACAGCGCTCCATGACACCTTTCATCACACTGCTCCATGACCACTGTCATCACAATGCCCCATGACACCTGTCATCACAATGCTCGAAAACCTTTCTCATCACAAAGCTCCATGATCCCTGTCAGCACAATGTTCCATGACACTTGTCATCACAATTTTCCATGACCTCTGTGATCACAATGTTCCCTGTCCATGTCATCACAATTCTCCATGCCCTTTTCATCACAATACACCATGCCCTTGTCAGCACAGTGCTCCTTGGCCCCTATAATCACAATGCTCCATGCCCTTGTCATCACAATGTTCCAGTTCTCTTCTCATCACAATGCTCCATGCCTGTGTCAACACAATGCTCCAAGACCCTGGTCATCACAATGCTCGATGACCCATGTCATCACAATTCTCCATGCCATGGTCATCACAATGCTCCATGGCCCCTATAATCACAATGCTCCATGCCCTTGTCATCACAATGCTCCAGACCGCTTGTCATCATAATGTCCCATGCCTGAGTCATCATAATGCTCCATGGCCTTTGTCATCAGAATGCTACATGGCCCCTGTCATCACAGTGCTCCATGATACCTTTCATCACAATGCTAGATGACCACTGTCATCAAAATGCCCCGTGACACCTTATATCACAACTCGCCATGGCCCTTGTCATCACAATGCTCCTTGAACTGTGTCATCATAAGTTACCAGGACACATGTAATCACAATGGTCAATTACAACTTTCATCACAATGCTCCATGCCACTTGTCATGACAGTGCACAATGCCTTGTCAGCACAATGCTCCTTGGCCCCTGTAATCAAAATGCTCCATACCCTTGTCATCACAATGCTCCAGATCTCTTCTCATCACATTGCTCAATGCTCGTGTCAACACAATGCTCCAGGGCCCCTGTCATCACAATGCTCGATGACCCTTGTCATCACAATGCTCCATGCCCGTGTCATCACAATGCTCCATAACACTTGTCATCACAATGTTCCATGGCCTATGTCATCACAATGCTCCATAGCCCTTGTCATCACAGTGCTCCATGATACCTTTCATGACAATTCGAGATGACCACTGTCATCACCTTTCCCCATGACACCTGTCATCACAATTCGCCATTGCCCTTGTCATTACAGTGCTCCATGAACCGTGTCATCACAATGTTCCAGGTCACTTGTCATCAAAATGATCCATGACCACTTTCATCACAATGCTCCATGACACCTCTCATCACAATGCTCTATGTCCTATGTATTCACAATGCTCCATGGCCCCTGTAATCACATTGCCCCATGATCCCTTTCATCACAATGCCCCATGACCACTGTCATAACAATGCCCCATGACGTCTTTCATCACAATGCTCCATGGCCCCACTCATCACAATGTTCCATGATTCCTGTCAGCAAAATATTCCATGACACTTGTCCTCACAATGCTCCATGGCACTTGTCATCACAATAATCCATGGTTCTTTTCATCACAATGCTCCAGGAAAACTTTCATCAGAGTGCTCCATGACCCTTTCATCACAATTCCCAATGCCACCTGTCATCACAATGCCCCATGACCCCTGTCATCACCATGCTCCATGGTCCTTGTCATCACAAAGCTCCATGAACCCTGTCATCACAATGATCCATGACCGCTTTCTTCACAATGCTCCAGTAACATTTTCATCACAATGGTCCATACCACTTCTCATCACAATGCACCATGCACTTGTCAGCACAATGCCCCTTGGCCCCTGTACTCAAAATGCTCCATACCCTTGTCATTACAATGCTCCAGATCTCTTCTCATTAAAATGCTCCATACCCATGTCAACGCAATGCTCCATGACCCCTGTCATCACAATTCACGATGACCCATTCCATCACAATGCTCAAAGCCCTTGTCATCACAATGCTTCATGAACCTTGTCGTCACAATGTTCACCGACCACTGTCATCACAATGCTCCATGACCCTAGTCATCACAATGCTGCATAATTACTGTCATCACAATTTTCCGTGACCGCTGTCATCACAATGCTCCAGGACCATTTTCATCACAATGTTCCAGGCCCCCTGTCATCACAATGCCCCATGAACCCTGTCATCACAATTCGCCATGTTCCTTGTCATCACAATGCTCCATGACCCCTCTCATCACAATGCTCGATGACCCTTGTCATCGCCATGCTCCATGGCCCCTGTAATCACAATGCTTCATGCACTAGTCATCACAACACTCCAGAACTCTTTTCAACATAATGCTCCATTCCCGTGTCACCACAATGCTCCTTGACACTTGTCATCACAATGCTCCATGGCCCCTGTCATTACAGTGCTCCATGATACATTTCATCACAATTCTAGATGACCACTATCATCACAATGCCACCTGACATCTGTCATCACAATTCGCCATGGCCCTTGTCTTCACAATGCTCCCTGAACCGTGTCATCACAATGTTGCAGGAAACTTGTCATCACAGTGATCCATGACCACTTTCGTCACAATATTTCATGACCCCTGTCATCACAATGCTCCATGCCCTATGTTTTCACCATTCTCCGTGGCCCCTGTAATCACATTACACCCTGATGCCTTTCATCACAATGCTCCATGAGCACTGTCATTACAATGCCCCATGACACCTGTGCTCACAATGCGCCATGGCTGTTGACATCACAACATTCCATGACCACTGTCATCACAATGCTCGATGAACCTTGTAATCACAATGCTCCATGCCCTTGTCATCACAATGCTCCAGAACTCTTGTCATCATAATGCTCCATGCACGTGTCATCACAATGGTCCATGACACTTGTCATCAGAATGTTCCATGGCCATTGTCATCAAAATGCTCCATGACACCTGTCATCACAATTCGCCATGGCCCTTGTCTTCACAATGCTCCATGAACCTGGTCATCACAATGTTCTGGGACACTTGTCATCACAATGATCCATGACAATTTTCATTACAATTCCCATGACCCCGACATCACAATGCTCCATGGCCTATGTACTCAGAATGCTCCATGACACCTCTCACCACAATGTTCCATGACAGTTGTCATCACAACGATCCATGACACCTGCCATCACAGTGTTCCCTGCCCATGTCATCACATAGCTCCATGGCCCCTGTAATCACAATGCTCCATGCCTTTGTCATCATAATGCTCCAGAACTCTTGTCATCATAATGCACCATGCAAATGTCATACAATGCTCCATGACACTTGTCATCACAATGCTCCATGGCATTTGTCATCACAATGCTCCACGGCCCCTGTCATCACAGTGCTCCATGATACCTTTCATCACAATCCTAGGTGACCAATGACATCACAGTGCCCCATGACACTTGTCACCACAATTCGCCATGGCCCTTGTAATCACAATGTTCCATGCGCCATGTCATCACAATGTTCCAGGACACTTGTCATCACAATGATCCGTGACCACATTCATCACAATGTTCCATGACCCCTGTCATCACAATGCTCCATGGCCTATGTATTCACATTGCTGCATGGCCCATGTAATCACATTGCTCCATGATCACTTTCATCACAATGTTCCATGACACTTGTCATCACTACGCTCCAGATCTCATGTTATCACAATGCTCCATGACTAGTGTCATCACCATGCTCTATGACCCTTGTCATCACAATGCTCCATGGTGCTTTTCATCACAATGCTCTATGACCACATTCACTGCAATGCTCCATGCACCCTGTCATCTCAATGCCCCATGACACCTGTCATCACAATTCGCCATGGCCCATGCCATCACAATGCTCCATGAACCGTGTCATCACAAGGTTCCAGGACAGTTTTCATCACAAGGCTCCATTGCCCCTGTCATCTCAATGCTCCGTTGCCTTTGCTCATCACAATGCTCCATGGCCGCTGTAATCACAGCGCTCCATGACACCTTTCATCACACTGCTCCATGACCACTGTCATCACAATGCCCCATGACACCTGTCATCACAATGCTCGAAAACCTTTCTCATCACAAAGCTCCATGATCCCTGTCAGCACAATGTTCCATGACACTTGTCATCACAATTTTCCATGACCTCTGTGATCACAATGTTCCCTGTCCATGTCATCACAATTCTCCATGCCCTTTTCATCACAATACACCATGCCCTTGTCAGCACAGTGCTCCTTGGCCCCTATAATCACAATGCTCCATGCCCTTGTCATCACAATGTTCCAGTTCTCTTCTCATCACAATGCTCCATGCCTGTGTCAACACAATGCTCCAAGACCCTGGTCATCACAATGCTCGATGACCCATGTCATCACAATTCTCCATGCCATGGTCATCACAATGCTCCATGGCCCCTATAATCACAATGCTCCATGCCCTTGTCATCACAATGCTCCAGACCGCTTGTCATCATAATGTCCCATGCCTGAGTCATCATAATGCTCCATGGCCTTTGTCATCAGAATGCTACATGGCCCCTGTCATCACAGTGCTCCATGATACCTTTCATCACAATGCTAGATGACCACTGTCATCAAAATGCCCCGTGACACCTTATATCACAATTCGCCATGGCCCTTGTCATCACAATGCTCCTTGAACTGTGTCATCATAAGTTTCCAGGACACATGTAATCACAATGGTCAATTACAACTTTCATCACAATGCTCCATGCCACTTGTCATGACAGTGCACAATGCCTTGTCAGCACAATGCTCCTTGGCCCCTGTAATCAAAATGCTCCATACCCTTGTCATCACAATGCTCCAGATCTCTTCTCATCACATTGCTCAATGCTCGTGTCAACACAATGCTCCAGGGCCCCTGTCATCACAATGCTCGATGACCCTTGTCATCACAATGCTCCATGCCCGTGTCATCACAATGCTCCATAACACTTGTCATCACAATGTTCCATGGCCTATGTCATCACAATGCTCCATAGCCCTTGTCATCACAGTGCTCCATGATACCTTTCATGACAATTCGAGATGACCACTGTCATCACCTTTCCCCATGACACCTGTCATCACAATTCGCCATTGCCCTTGTCATTACAGTGCTCCATGAACCGTGTCATCACAATGTTCCAGGTCACTTGTCATCAAAATGATCCATGACCACTTTCATCACAATGCTCCATGACACCTCTCATCACAATGCTCTATGTCCTATGTATTCACAATGCTCCATGGCCCCTGTAATCACATTGCCCCATGATCCCTTTCATCACAATGCCCCATGACCACTGTCATAACAATGCCCCATGACGTCTTTCATCACAATGCTCCATGGCCCCACTCATCACAATGTTCCATGATTCCTGTCAGCAAAATATTCCATGACACTTGTCCTCACAATGCTCCATGGCACTTGTCATCACAATAATCCATGGTTCTTTTCATCACAATGCTCCAGGAAAACTTTCATCAGAGTGCTCCATGACCCTTTCATCACAATTCCCAATGCCACCTGTCATCACAATGCCCCATGACCCCTGTCATCACCATGCTCCATGGTCCTTGTCATCACAAAGCTCCATGAACCCTGTCATCACAATGATCCATGACCGCTTTCTTCACAATGCTCCAGTAACATTTTCATCACAATGGTCCATACCACTTCTCATCACAATGCACCATGCCCTTGTCAGCACAATGCCCCTTGGCCCCTGTACTCAAAATGCTCCATACCCTTGTCATTACAATGCTCCAGATCTCTTCTCATTAAAATGCTCCATACCCATGTCAACGCAATGCTCCATGACCCCTGTCATCACAATTCACGATGACCCATTCCATCACAATGCTCAAAGCCCTTGTCATCACAATGCTTCATGAACCTTGTCGTCACAATGTTCACCGACCACTGTCATCACAATGCTCCATGACCCTAGTCATCACAATGCTGCATAATTACTGTCATCACAATTTTCCGTGACCGCTGTCATCACAATGCTCCAGGACCATTTTCATCACAATGTTCCAGGCCCCCTGTCATCACAATGCCCCATGAACCCTGTCATCACAATTCGCCATGTTCCTTGTCATCACAATGCTCCATGACCCCTCTCATCACAATGCTCGATGACCCTTGTCATCGCCATGCTCCATGGCCCCTGTAATCACAATGCTTCATGCACTAGTCATCACAACGCTCCAGAACTCTTTTCAACATAATGCTCCATTCCCGTGTCACCACAATGCTCCTTGACACTTGTCATCACAATGCTCCATGGCCCCTGTCATCACAGTGCTCCATGATACATTTCATCACAATTCTAGATGACCACTATCATCACAATGCCACCTGACATCTGTCATCACAATTCGCCATGGCCCTTGTCTTCACAATGCTCCCTGAACCGTGTCATCACAATGTTGCAGGAAACTTGTCATCACAGTGATCCATGACCACTTTCGTCACAATATTTCATGACCCCTGTCATCACAATGCTCCATGCCCTATGTTTTCACCATTCTCCGTGGCCCCTGTAATCACATTACACCCTGATGCCTTTCATCACAATGCTCCATGAGCACTGTCATTACAATGCCCCATGACACCTGTGCTCACAATGCGCCATGGCTGCTGACATCACAACATTCCATGACCACTGTCATCACAATGCTCGATGAACCTTGTAATCACAATGCTCCATGCCCTTGTCATCACAATGCTCCAGAACTCTTGTCATCATAATGCTCCATGCACGTGTCATCACAATGGTCCATGACACTTGTCATCAGAATGTTCCATGGCCATTGTCATCAAAATGCTCCATGACACCTGTCATCACAATTCGCCATGGCCCTTGTCTTCACAATGCTCCATGAACCTGGTCATCACAATGTTCTGGGACACTTGTCATCACAATGATCCATGACAATTTTCATTACAATTCCCATGACCCCGACATCACAATGCTCCATGGCCTATGTACTCAGAATGCTCCATGACACCTCTCACCACAATGTTCCATGACAGTTGTCATCACAACGATCCATGACACCTGCCATCACAGTGTTCCCTGCCCATGTCATCACATAGCTCCATGGCCCCTGTAATCACAATGCTCCATGCCTTTGTCATCATAATGCTCCAGAACTCTTGTCATCATAATGCACCATGCAAAGGTCATACAATGCTCCATGACACTTGTCATCACAATGCTCCATGGCATTTGTCATCACAATGCTCCACGGCCCCTGTCATCACAGTGCTCCATGATACCTTTCATCACAATCCTAGGTGACCAATGACATCACAGTGCCCCATGACACTTGTCACCACAATTCGCCATGGCCCTTGTAATCACAATGTTCCATGCGCCATGTCATCACAATGTTCCAGGACACTTGTCATCACAATGATCCGTGACCACATTCATCACAATGTTCCATGACCCCTGTCATCACAATGCTCCATGGCCTATGTATTCACATTGCTGCATGGCCCATGTAATCACATTGCTCCATGATCACTTTCATCACAATGTTCCATGACACTTGTCATCACTACGCTCCAGATCTCATGTTATCACAATGCTCCATGACTAGTGTCATCACCATGCTCTATGACCCTTGTCATCACAATGCTCCATGGTGCTTTTCATCACAATGCTCTATGACCACATTCACTGCAATGCTCCATGCACCCTGTCATCTCAATGCCCCATGACACCTGTCATCACAATTCGCCATGGCCCATGCCATCACAATGCTCCATGAACCGTGTCATCACAAGGTTCCAGGACAGTTTTCATCACAAGGCTCCATTGCCCCTGTCATCTCAATGCTCCATGGCCGCTGTAATCACAGCGCTCCATGACACCTTTCATCACACTGCTCCATGACCACTGTCATCACAATGCCAAATGACACCTGTCATCACAATGCTCGAAAACCTTTCTCATCACAAAGCTCCATGATCCCTGTCAGCACAATGTTCCATGACACTTGTCATCACAATTTTCCATGACCTCTGTGATCACAATGTTCCCTGTCCATGTCATCACAATTCTCCATGCCCTTTTCATCACAATACACCATGCCCTTGTCAGCACAGTGCTCCTTGGCCCCTATAATCACAATGCTCCATGCCCTTGTCATCACAATGTTCCAGTTCTCTTCTCATCACAATGCTCCATGCCTGTGTCAACACAATGCTCCAAGACCCTGGTCATCACAATGCTCGATGACCCATGTCATCACAATTCTCCATGCCATGGTCATCACAATGCTCCATGGCCCCTATAATCACAATGCTCCATGCCCTTGTCATCACAATGCTCCAGACCGCTTGTCATCATAATGTCCCATGCCTGAGTCATCATAATGCTCCATGGCCTTTGTCATCAGAATGCTACATGGCCCCTGTCATCACAGTGCTCCATGATACCTTTCATCACAATGCTAGATGACCACTGTCATCAAAATGCCCCGTGACACCTTATATCACAATTCGCCATGGCCCTTGTCATCACAATGCTCCTTGAACTGTGTCATCATAAGTTTCCAGGACACATGTAATCACAATGGTCAATTACAACTTTCATCACAATGCTCCATGCCACTTGTCATGACAGTGCACAATGCCTTGTCAGCACAATGCTCCTTGGCCCCTGTAATCAAAATGCTCCATACCCTTGTCATCACAATGCTCCAGATCTCTTCTCATCACATTGCTCAATGCTCGTGTCAACACAATGCTCCAGGGCCCCTGTCATCACAATGCTCGATGACCCTTGTCATCACAATGCTCCATGCCCGTGTCATCACAATGCTCCATAACACTTGTCATCACAATGTTCCATGGCCTATGTCATCACAATGCTCCATAGCCCTTGTCATCACAGTGCTCCATGATACCTTTCATGACAATTCGAGATGACCACTGTCATCACCTTTCCCCATGACACCTGTCATCACAATTCGCCATTGCCCTTGTCATTACAGTGCTCCATGAACCGTGTCATCACAATGTTCCAGGTCACTTGTCATCAAAATGATCCATGACCACTTTCATCACAATGCTCCATGACACCTCTCATCACAATGCTCTATGTCCTATGTATTCACAATGCTCCATGGCCCCTGTAATCACATTGCCCCATGATCCCTTTCATCACAATGCCCCATGACCACTGTCATAACAATGCCCCATGACGTCTTTCATCACAATGCTCCATGGCCCCACTCATCACAATGCTCCATGATTCCTGTCAGCAAAATATTCCATGACACTTGTCCTCACAATGCTCCATGGCACTTGTCATCACAATAATCCATGGTTCTTTTCATCACAATGCTCCAGGAAAACTTTCATCAGAGTGCTCCATGACCCTTTCATCACAATTCCCAATGCCACCTGTCATCACAATGCCCCATGACCCCTGTCATCACCATGCTCCATGGTCCTTGTCATCACAAAGCTCCATGAACCCTGTCATCACAATGATCCATGACCGCTTTCTTCACAATGCTCCAGTAACATTTTCATCACAATGGTCCATACCACTTCTCATCACAATGCACCATGCACTTGTCAGCACAATGCCCCTTGGCCCCTGTACTCAAAATGCTCCATACCCTTGTCATTACAATGCTCCAGATCTCTTCTCATTAAAATGCTCCATACCCATGTCAACGCAATGCTCCATGACCCCTGTCATCACAATTCACGATGACCCATTCCATCACAATGCTCAAAGCCCTTGTCATCACAATGCTTCATGAACCTTGTCGTCACAATGTTCACCGACCACTGTCATCACAATGCTCCATGACCCTAGTCATCACAATGCTGCATAACTACTGTCATCACAATTTTCCGTGACCGCTGTCATCACAATGCTCCAGGACCATTTTCATCACAATGTTCCAGGCCCCCTGTCATCACAATGCCCCATGAACCCTGTCATCACAATTCGCCATGTTCCTTGTCATCACAATGCTCCATGACCCCTCTCATCACAATGCTCGATGACCCTTGTCATCGCCATGCTCCATGGCCCCTGTAATCACAATGCTTCATGCACTAGTCATCACAACACTCCAGAACTCTTTTCAACATAATGCTCCATTCCCGTGTCACCACAATGCTCCTTGACACTTGTCATCACAATGCTCCATGGCCCCTGTCATTACAGTGCTCCATGATACATTTCATCACAATTCTAGATGACCACTATCATCACAATGCCACCTGACATCTGTCATCACAATTCGCCATGGCCCTTGTCTTCACAATGCTCCCTGAACCGTGTCATCACAATGTTGCAGGAAACTTGTCATCACAGTGATCCATGACCACTTTCGTCACAATATTTCATGACCCCTGTCATCACAATGCTCCATGCCCTATGTTTTCACCATTCTCCGTGGCCCCTGTAATCACATTACACCCTGATGCCTTTCATCACAATGCTCCATGAGCACTGTCATTACAATGCCCCATGACACCTGTGCTCACAATGCGCCATGGCTGTTGACATCACAACATTCCATGACCACTGTCATCACAATGCTCGATGAACCTTGTAATCACAATGCTCCATGCCCTTGTCATCACAATGCTCCAGAACTCTTGTCATCATAATGCTCCATGCACGTGTCATCACAATGGTCCATGACACTTGTCATCAGAATGTTCCATGGCCATTGTCATCAAAATGCTCCATGACACCTGTCATCACAATTCGCCATGGCCCTTGTCTTCACAATGCTCCATGAACCTGGTCATCACAATGTTCTGGGACACTTGTCATCACAATGATCCATGACAATTTTCATTACAATTCCCATGACCCCGACATCACAATGCTCCATGGCCTATGTACTAAGAATGCTCCATGACACCTCTCACCACAATGTTCCATGACAGTTGTCATCACAACGATCCATGACACCTGCCATCACAGTGTTCCCTGCCCATGTCATCACATAGCTCCATGGCCCCTGTAATCACAATGCTCCATGCCTTTGTCATCATAATGCTCCAGAACTCTTGTCATCATAATGCACCATGCAAATGTCATACAATGCTCCATGACACTTGTCATCACAATGCTCCATGGCATTTGTCATCACAATGCTCCACGGCCCCTGTCATCACAGTGCTCCATGATACCTTTCATCACAATCCTAGGTGACCAATGACATCACAGTGCCCCATGACACTTGTCACCACAATTCGCCATGGCCCTTGTAATCACAATGTTCCATGCGCCATGTCATCACAATGTTCCAGGACACTTGTCATCACAATGATCCGTGACCACATTCATCACAATGTTCCATGACCCCTGTCATCACAATGCTCCATGGCCTATGTATTCACATTGCTGCATGGCCCATGTAATCACATTGCTCCATGATCACTTTCATCACAATGTTCCATGACACTTGTCATCACTACGCTCCAGATCTCATGTTATCACAATGCTCCATGACTAGTGTCATCACCATGCTCTATGACCCTTGTCATCACAATGCTCCATGGTGCTTTTCATCACAATGCTCTATGACCACATTCACTGCAATGCTCCATGCACCCTGTCATCTCAATGCCCCATGACACCTGTCATCACAATTCGCCATGGCCCATGCCATCACAATGCTCCATGAACCGTGTCATCACAAGGTTCCAGGACAGTTTTCATCACAAGGCTCCATTGCCCCTGTCATCTCAATGCTCCATGGCCGCTGTAATCACAGCGCTCCATGACACCTTTCATCACACTGCTCCATGACCACTGTCATCACAATGCCCCATGACACCTGTCATCACAATGCTCGAAAACCTTTCTCATCACAAAGCTCCATGATCCCTGTCAGCACAATGTTCCATGACACTTGTCATCACAATTTTCCATGACCTCTGTGATCACAATGTTCCCTGTCCATGTCATCACAATTCTCCATGCCCTTTTCATCACAATACACCATGCCCTTGTCAGCACAGTGCTCCTTGGCCCCTATAATCACAATGCTCCATGCCCTTGTCATCACAATGTTCCAGTTCTCTTCTCATCACAATGCTCCATGCCTGTGTCAACACAATGCTCCAAGACCCTGGTCATCACAATGCTCGATGACCCATGTCATCACAATTCTCCATGCCATGGTCATCACAATGCTCCATGGCCCCTATAATCACAATGCTCCATGCCCTTGTCATCACAATGCTCCAGACCGCTTGTCATCATAATGTCCCATGCCTGAGTCATCATAATGCTCCATGGCCTTTGTCATCAGAATGCTACATGGCCCCTGTCATCACAGTGCTCCGTGATACCTTTCATCACAATGCTAGATGACCACTGTCATCAAATTGCCCCGTGACACCTTATATCACAATTCGCCATGGCCCTTGTCATCACAATGCTCCTTGAACTGTGTCATCATAAGTTTCCAGGACACATGTAATCACAATGGTCAATTACAACTTTCATCACAATGCTCCATGCCACTTGTCATGACAGTGCACAATGCCTTGTCAGCACAATGCTCCTTGGCCCCTGTAATCAAAATGCTCCATACCCTTGTCATCACAATGCTCCAGATCTCTTCTCATCACATTGCTCAATGCTCGTGTCAACACAATGCTCCAGGGCCCCTGTCATCACAATGCTCGATGACCCTTGTCATCACAATGCTCCATGCCCGTGTCATCACAATGCTCCATAACACTTGTCATCACAATGTTCCATGGCCTATGTCATCACAATGCTCCATAGCCCTTGTCATCACAGTGCTCCATGATACCTTTCATGACAATTCGAGATGACCACTGTCATCACCTTTCCCCATGACACCTGTCATCACAATTCGCCATTGCCCTTGTCATTACAGTGCTCCATGAACCGTGTCATCACAATGTTCCAGGTCACTTGTCATCAAAATGATCCATGACCACTTTCATCACAATGCTCCATGACACCTCTCATCACAATGCTCTATGTCCTATGTATTCACAATGCTCCATGGCCCCTGTAATCACATTGCCCCATGATCCCTTTCATCACAATGCCCCATGACCACTGTCATAACAATGCCCCATGACGTCTTTCATCACAATGCTCCATGGCCCCACTCATCACAATGCTCCATGATTCCTGTCAGCAAAATATTCCATGACACTTGTCCTCACAATGCTCCATGGCACTTGTCATCACAATAATCCATGGTTCTTTTCATCACAATGCTCCAGGAAAACTTTCATCAGAGTGCTCCATGACCCTTTCATCACAATTCCCAATGCCACCTGTCATCACAATGCCCCATGACCCCTGTCATCACCATGCTCCATGGTCCTTGTCATCACAAAGCTCCATGAACCCTGTCATCACAATGATCCATGACCGCTTTCTTCACAATGCTCCAGTAACATTTTCATCACAATGGTCCATACCACTTCTCATCACAATGCACCATGCACTTGTCAGCACAATGCCCCTTGGCCCCTGTACTCAAAATGCTCCATACCCTTGTCATTACAATGCTCCAGATCTCTTCTCATTAAAATGCTCCATACCCATGTCAACGCAATGCTCCATGACCCCTGTCATCACAATTCACGATGACCCATTCCATCACAATGCTCAAAGCCCTTGTCATCACAATGCTTCATGAACCTTGTCGTCACAATGTTCACCGACCACTGTCATCACAATGCTCCATGACCCTAGTCATCACAATGCTGCATAATTACTGTCATCACAATTTTCCGTGACCGCTGTCATCACAATGCTCCAGGACCATTTTCATCACAATGTTCCAGGCCCCCTGTCATCACAATGCCCCATGAACCCTGTCATCACAATTCGCCATGTTCCTTGTCATCACAATGCTCCATGACCCCTCTCATCACAATGCTCGATGACCCTTGTCATCGCCATGCTCCATGGCCCCTGTAATCACAATGCTTCATGCACTAGTCATCACAACGCTCCAGAACTCTTTTCAACATAATGCTCCATTCCCGTGTCACCACAATGCTCCTTGACACTTGTCATCACAATGCTCCATGGCCCCTGTCATCACAGTGCTCCATGATAACTTTCATCACAATGCAAGGTGACCAATGTCATCACAATGCCCCAAGACACATGTCATCACAATTCGCCTTGGTTCTTGTTATCTCAATGCTGTATGAACCATGTCATCACTAGGTTTCAGGACACTTGTCATCAAAGAGATCCATGACAACATTCATCACAATGCCCCATGAACTCTGTTATCTCAATGCTCCATGGCCTTTGTATTCCCAATGTTCCATTGTCCCGATAATCACATTGCTCCATGAACACTTTCATCACAATGCTCCTTGACCACTGTCACCGTAATGACCCATGACGTTTCTCATCACTGTGCTCCAAGGCCACTCTCATCAAAATGCTCCATGATCTGTGTCAGCCCAATATTGCATGACAGTTGTCATCACAAGGCTCTATGATCCCTGTAATCACAATGATCCCTGCCAATAACATCACAATGTTCCATGTCTCCTGTAATCACAATGCTCCATGCCCTTGTCATCACAATGCTCCAGGTCTGTTTTCATCACCATGCTTCATGCCCGTGTCATCACAATGCTCCATGAATCTTGTCCTCACAATGCTCCATGGCCCATGTCATCACAATGCTCCGTGACTCCTGTCAACACAATGCCTGATGACTCCTGTCATCAAAATGCTAAATGGCACTTGTCATCACAATGCTCTATGACGCCTGTCATCACTATTCTCCATGTCACTTGTTTTCACAATGCTCCATGGCCCCGGTAATCACAGTACTCCATGACCCCTTTCATCACAATGCCCAATGCCACCTCTTATCACAATTCTCCATGGCATTTGTCATCACGATGCTCCATGACACCTGTCATCACAATGCTCCATGACACTTGTCATCAAAATGCTCGATGGCCCTTGTCATCACAAGGTTCCTTGGTGCTTTTCATCGCAATGTTCCATGACAACTCTCATCAAAATACTCCAAGATTTGTTTCATCTCAATGCTCCATGGCCCTTGTCATTACAAATCCACATGATCCCTTTCATCACAATTGTCCATGGCAACTTACATAAAAATGCTCCATGCCCCTGTCATCACAATGCCCAAAGATATCTGTTTTTACAATGATCCATGACCCTTGTCATCACAAGGCTCCATGTCCCTTGTATTCACATTGCTCCATGCCCCTGTCATCACAATGCCCAAAGATATCTGTTTTTACAATGATCCATGACCCTTGTCATCACAAGGCTCCATGTCCCTTGTATTCACATTGCTCCATGGCCCTTGTCATCACAATGCTCCATAGCGCTTTTCATCGCAATGCTCCATGACCGCTTTCAGCACAATGCCCCATGACCCCTGTCATCATGATGCTCAACTGCCCTTGTCATCACAAGTCTCCATGAAACATTTCCTCAAAATGCTCCAGTACGCCTTTCATCCAAATTCCCCGTGGCCACTGTCATCACAATTCTCCATGACCACTGTCATCATAATGGTCCATGACCCGTTTCATCTCAATGCTCCATGACACCCGTCACCACAGTGCTCCATGGCCTTTGTCATCACAATGTTCCATGTCCCCTATAATCAAAATGCTCCATGCCTTTTTCCTCACAATGCTCCAGAATTCTTGTCATCACAATGTTCCATGACCGTGGCATCACAATGCTCCATGGCCCTTGTCATCACAATGCTCCAGAATTCTTGTCATCACAATGTTCCATGACCGTGTCATCACAATGCTACATGACCCTGGTCATCACAGTTCTCAATGACCACTTTAATCACTATGCTCGCTGACCATTTTCATCACATTTCTCTATTGTCATTACAATTCCCCATCGTCCCTTTCTTCACAATGCTCCATGATGCCTGTCATCACAATGCTCCACGGCTTCTGTTATCACAATGCTCCAGGACCAGTTTCATCACAATACTCCATCCCCCTTGTCATCACAGTGCACAATGAAACCTTTCATTACAATGCTCCATGACACATGTCATCACAATGCTCCATGGCCTTTATCGTCACAATGCTCCCAGGCATTTTTCATCACGATGTTCCATGAAAACTTTCATCACATTGCTCCATGACCATTGTCATCACAATAGTCCATACCCTTGTCAACACAATGCTGCATAATCCCTGTCATCACAATTCTCCATGACTGCTGTCATCACATAATCCAGGACAATTTTCATAACAATGCTTCATGCCCCCAGTCATCACAGTGCTCCATGATACATTTCATCACAATTCTTAGATGATCAATGTCATCACAATGCCCCATGACACCTGTCATCACAATTCGCTATGACCCTTGTCATCACAATACTCGATGAACTGTGTCATCACAGTGTTCCAGGACACATGTCATCACAATGATCCATGACTACTTTCATCACAATGCTCCAATACACCTGTCATCACAATGCTCCATGGCCCCTGTTATCATATTGCTCCATGATCTCTTTGATCACAATGCTCCATGAGCAGTGTCATCACCATGCCTCATGACGCCTGTCATCTCAATGCTCCATGGCCCCTTTCATCACAATGCTCCATGAACCCAGTCATCACAGTGTTCCCTGCCCTTTTCATCGCAATGCTCCATGGGCACTGTCATCACAATGCTCCATGCCCTTGTCATCAAAATGCTCCAGAACTCTTGTCATCATAATGCTCCATGCCAATGTCATCAAAATGCCCCATGACACTTGTCATCACAATGCTCCATGGCCTTTTTCATCACAATGTTCCATGGCCCCTGTCACCACAATTCTCCATGCCCTTGTCATCAAAATGCTCCAGAACTCTTGTCATCATAATGCTCCATGCCAATGTCATCAAAATGCCCCATGACGCTTGTCATCACAATGCTCCATGGCCTTTGTCATCACAACGTTCCATGGCCCCTGTCATCACAGTGCTCCATGATAACTTTCATCACAATTCTAGATGACCACTGTCATCACAATGCCCCATGACAGATGTCATCACAATTCGCCATGGTCCTTGTCATCACAATGCTCCGTGAACCGTGTCATCACAAGGTTCCAGGACACTTGTCATCACAATGATCCATGATCACTTTCATCACAATGCTCCATGAACCCTGTCGTCTCAATGCTCCATAGTCTTTGTATTCACAATGCTCCATGGCTCCTGTAATCACAGTGCTCCATGACCCCTTTCATCACAATGCTCCAAGACCGCTGTCATCACAATGCCCCATGACGCCTCCCTTCACAAATCTCCAAGGCCTCTCTTACCAAAATGCTCCATGATCCCTGTCAGCACAATATTCGATGGCACTTTTCATCACAATGCTCCATGACCCCTGTCATCACAAAGTTCTCTGCTCATATCATCACAATGCTCCTTGTCAACTTTAATCACAATGCTCCATGCCCTTTCATCACAATGCTCCAGAATTCTTGTCATCACAATGTTCCTTGACCGTGTCATCACAATGCTCCATGAACCTTGTCATCACAAAGCTCCATGACCCCTGTCATCACAATGATCCATGACGCTTGTCATCACAAAGCTCCATGACCACTGTCATCACAATGCTCCATGACCGTTGTCATCACAAAGCTCCATGACCCCTGTCATCACATTGATCCATGACTCCTTTCCTCACAGTGCTCCAGTACCCTTTTCATCACAATGCTCCATGCCATTGTCAGCACAATGCTCCTTGGACCCTGTCATCAAAATGCTCCATCCCCTTTTCATCACAATGCTCCAGATATCCTATCATTACAATGCTCCATGCCCGTGTCAAGACAATGCTCCATGACCCATGTCATCAAATTGCTTTATGAACCTTGTTATCAGAATAATCCATGACCCCTGTCATCAAAATGATCCATGACAGTTGTCATCACAATGCTGCATGATACCTTTCATCCCAACTCTCTGTCACCGCTGTCATCACAATGCTCCAGGACAATTTTCATCACAATGCTCCATGCCCCCTGTCATCACAGTGCCCCTTAACACCTGTAATCACAATGCTCCATGACCCTGTCATCACAATGCTACATGACCCCTGTCATCACATTGTTCCATGGCCTATGTATTCACAATGCTCCATGGACCCTGTAATCACACTTCTCCATGTTCCCTTTCAACACAATGGTCCATGAACCCTGTCATCACAACGTTCCATGAAAGTTGTCATCAAAAGTCTCCATGACACTGGTCACCACAAGGTTCCCTGCTCTTGTCATCACAATGCTCCATGACCCTTGTAATCACAGTGGTACATGGCCTTGTCACCACAATGTTCCATGGCCTCTGTCATCACCATGCTCCATGGTCTTTCTCATCACAATGCTCTATGACCCCTGTCATCACTATGCTTGATGACCATTGTCATCACAATGCTCCAAGGCCCCTGTCATCACAATGCCTCATGGTCTTGTAATCACAATGCTCAATGACCCCTGTCATCACAATGCTCCATGCCTTTGTCATCACAATGCTCCATGGCCCCTGTAATCACAATGCTCCAGAACACTTGTCAGCATAATACTCCATTCCCGTGTCATCCCATTGCTCAATGACATTTGTCATCAAAATGTTCCTTGGCCTTTGGCATCACAGTGATCCATGATAACTTTAATCAAAATTCTACATGACCATTGTCATCACAATGCAAGGTGACCAATGTCATCACAATGCCCCAAGACACGTGTCATCACAATTCGCCTTGGCCCTTGTTATCTCAATGCTGTATGAACCGTGTCATCACTAGGTTTCAGGACACTTGTCATCAAAGAGATCCATGACAACATTCATCACAATGCCCCATGAACTCTGTTATCTCAATGCTCCATGGCCTTTGTATTCCCAATGTTCCATTGTCCCGATAATCACATTGCTCCATGAACACTTTCATCACAATGCTCCTTGACCACTGTCACCGTAATGACCCATGACGTTTCTCATCACTGTGCTCCAAGGCCACTCTCATAAAAATGCTCCATGATCTGTGTCAGCCCAATATTGCATGACAGTTGTCATCACAAGGCTCTATGATCCCTGTAATCACAATGATCCCTGCCAATAACATCACAATGTTCCATGTCTCCTGTAATCACAATGCTCCATGCCCTTGTCATCACAATGCTCCAGGTCTGTTTTCATCACCATGCTTCATGCCCGTGTCATCACAATGCTCCATGAATCTTGTCTTCACAATGCTCCATGGCCCATGTCATCACAATGCTCCGTGACTCCTGTCAACACAATGCCTGATGACTCCTGTCATCAAAATGCTAAATGGCACTTGTCATCACAATGCTCTATGACGCCTGTCATCACTATTCTCCATGTCACTTGTTATCACAATGCTCCATGGCCCCTGTAATCACAGTACTCCATGACCCCTTTCATCACAATGCCCAATGCCACCTCTTATCACAATTCTCCATGGCATTTGTCATCACGATGCTCCATGACACCTGTCATCACAATGCTCCATGACACTTGTCATCAAAATGCTCGATGGCCCTTGTCATCACAAGGTTCCTTGGTGCTTTTCATCGCAATGTTCCATGACAACTCTCATCAAAATACTCCAAGATTTGTTTCATCTCAATGCTCCATGGCCCTTGTCATTACAAATCCACATGATCCCTTTCATCACAATTGTCCATGGCAACTTACATAAAAATGGTCCATGCCCCTGTCATCACAATGCCCAAAGATATCTGTTTTTACAATGATCCATGACCCTTGTCATCACAAGGCTCCATGTCCCTTGTATTCACATTGCTCCATGCCCCTGTCATCACAATGCCCAAAGATATCTGTTTTACAATGATCCATGACCCTTGTCATCAGAAGGCTCCATGTCCCTTGTATTCACATTGCTCCATGGCCCTTGTCATCACAATGCTCCATAGCGCTTTTCATCGCAATGCTCCATGACCGCTTTCAGCACAATGCCCCATGACTCCTGTCATCATGATGCTCAACTGCCCTTGTCATCACAAGTCTCCATGAAACATTTCCTCAAAATGCTCCAGTACGCCTTTCATCCAAATTCCCCGTGGCCACTGTCATCACAAATCTCCATGACCACTGTCATCATAATGGTCCATGACCCGTTTCATCTCAATGCTCCATGACACCCGTCACCACAGTGCTCCATGGCCTTTGTCGTCACAATGTTCCATGTCCCCTATAATCAAAATGCTCCATGCCTTTTTCCTCACAATGCTCCAGAATTCGTGTCATCACAATGTTCCATGACCGTGGCATCACAATGCTCCATGGCCCTTGTCATCACAATGCTCCAGAATTCTTGTCATCACAATGTTCCATGACCGTGTCATCACAATGCTACATGACCCTGGTCATCACAGTTCTCCCTGACCTTTGTCATTACAATGCTCTATGTCGCTTTTCATCACAATTCTCAATGACCACTTTAATCACTATGCTCGCTGACAATTTTCATCACATTTCTCTATTGTCATTACAATTCCCCATCGTCCCTTTCTTCGCAATGCTCCATGATGCCTGTCATCACAATGCTCCACGGCTTCTGTTATCACAATGCTCCAGGACCAGTTTCCTCACAATACTCCATCCCCCTTGTCATCACAGTGCACAATGAAACCTTTCATTACAATGCTCCATGACACTTGTCATCACAATGCTCCATGGCCTTTATCGTCACAATGCTCCCAGGCACTTTTCATCACGATGTTCCATGAAAACTTTCATCACATTGCTCCATGACCATTGTCATCACAATAGTCCATACCCTTGTCAACACAATGCTGCATAATCCCTGTCATCACAATTCTCCATGACTGCTGTCATCACATAATCCAGGACAATTTTCATAACAATGCTTCATGCCCCCAGTCATCACAGTGCTCCATGATACATTTCATCACAATTCCTAGATGATCAATGTCATCACAATGCCCCATGACACCTGTCATCACAATTCGCTATGACGCTTGTCATCACAATACTCGATGAACTGTGTCATCACAGTTTTCCAGGACACATGTCATCACAATGATCCATGACTACTTTCATCACAATGCTCCAATACACCTGTCATCACAATGCTCCATGGCCTTTGTCATCACAATGTTCCATGGCCCCTGTCATCACAGTGCTCCATGATAACTTTCATCACAATTCTAGATGACCACTGTCATCACAATGCCCCATGACACATGTCATCACAATTCACCATGGTCCTTGTCATCACAATGCTCCATGAACCGTGTCATCACAAGGTTCCAGCACACTTGTCATCACAATGATCCATGATCACTTTCATCACAATGCTCCATGAACCCTGTCGTCTCAATGCTCTATAGTCTTTGTATTCACAATGCTCCATGGCTCCTGTAATCACAGTGCTCCATGACCCCTTTCAGCACAATGCTCCAAGACCGCTGTCATCACAATGCCCCATTACGCCTGCCTTCACAGATCTCCAAGGCCTCTCTTACCAAAATGCTCCATGATCCCTGTCAGCACAATATTCGATGGCACTTTTCATCACAATGCTCCATGACCCCTGTCATCACAAAGTTCTCTGCCCATATCATCACAATGCTCCTTGTCACCTTTAATCACAATGCTCCATGCCCTTTCATCACAATGCTCCAGAATTCTTGTCATCACAATGTTCCTTGACCGTGTCATCACAATGCTCCATGAAACTTGTCATCACAAAGCTCCATGACCCCTGTCATCACAATGATCCATGACCCTTGTCATCACAAAGCTCCATGACCCCTGTCATCACAATGATCCATGACGCTTGTCATCACAAAGCTCCATGACCACTGTCATCACAATGCTCCATGACCGTTGTCATCACAAAGCTCCATGACCCCTGTCATCACATTGATCCATGACTCCTTTCCTCACAGTGCTCCAGTACCCTTTTCATCACAATGCTCCATGCCATTGTCAGCACAATGCTCCTTGGACCCTGTCATCAAAATGCTCCATCCCCTTTTCATCACAATGCTCCAGATATCCTATCATTACAATGCTCCATGCCCGTGTCAAGACAATGCTCCATGACCCATGTCATCAAATTGCTTTATGAACCTTGTTATCAGAATAATCCATGACCCCTGTCATCAAAATGATCCATGACAGTTGTCACCACAATGCTGCATGATACCTTTCATCCCAACTCTCTGTGACCGCTGTCATCACAATGCTCCAGGACAATTTTCATCACAATGCTCCATGCCCCCTGTCATCACAGTGCCCCTTAACACCTGTAATCACAATGCTCCATGACCCTGTCATCACAATGCTACATGAACCCTGTCATCACATTGTTCCATGGCCTATGTATTCACAATGCTCCATGGACCCTGTAATCACACTGCTCCATGTTCCCTTTCAACACAATGGTCCATGAACCCTGTCATCACAACGTTCCATGAAAGTTGTCATCAAAAGTCTCCATGACCCTGGTCACCACAAGGATCCCTGCTCTTGTCATCACAATGCTCCATGACCCTTGTAATCACAGTGGTACATGGCCTTGTCACCACAATGTTCCATGGCCTCTGTCATCACCATGCTCCATGGTCTTTCTCATCACAATGCTCTATGACCCCTGTCATCACTATGCTTGATGACCATTGTCATCACAATGCTCTAAGGCCCCTGTCATCACAAGGCCTCATGGTCTTGTAATCACAATGCTCAATGACCCCTGTCATCACAATGCTCCATGCCTTTGTCATCACAATGCTCCATGGCCCCTGTAATCACAATGCTCCAGAACACTTGTCAGCATAATACTCCATTCCCGTGTCATCCCATTGCTCAATGACATTTGTCATCAAAATGTTCCTTGGCCTTTGGCATCAGAGTGATCCATGATAACTTTAATCAAAATTCTACATGACCATTGTCATCACAATGCAAGGTGACCAATGTCATCACAATGCCCCAAGACACGTGTCATCACAATTCGCCTTGGCCCTTGTTATCTCAATGCTGTATGAACCGTGTCATCACTAGGTTTCAGGACACTTGTCATCAAAGAGATCCATGACAACATTCATCACAATGCCCCATGAACTCTGTTATCTCAATGCTCCATGGCCTTTGTATTCCCAATGTTCCATTGTCCCGATAATCACATTGCTCCATGAACACTTTCATCACAATGCTCCTTGACCACTGTCACCGTAATGACCCATGACGTTTCTCATCACTGTGCTCCAAGGCCACTCTCATCAAAATGCTCCATGATCTGTGTCAGCCCAATATTGCATGACAGTTGTCATCACAAGGCTCTATGATCCCTGTAATCACAATGATCCCTGCCAATAACATCACAATGTTCCATGTCTCCTGTAATCACAATGCTCCATGCCCTTGTCATCACAATGCTCCAGGTCTGTTTTCATCACCATGCTTCATGCCCGTGTCATCACAATGCTCCATGAATCTTGTCTTCACAATGCTCCATGGCCCATGTCATCACAATGCTCCGTGACTCCTGTCAACACAATGCCTGATGACTCCTGTCATCAAAATGCTAAATGGCACTTGTCATCACAATGCTCTATGACGCCTGTCATCACTATTCTCCATGTCACTTGTTATCACAATGCTCCATGGCCCCTGTAATCACAGTACTCCATGACCCCTTTCATCACAATGCCCAATGCCACCTCTTATCCCAATTCTCCATGGCATTTGTCATCACGATGCTCCATGACACCTATCATCACAATGCTCCATGACACTTGTCATCAAAATGCTCGATGGCCCTTGTCATCACAATGTTCCTTGGTGCTTTTCATCGCAATGTTCCATGACAACTCTCATCAAAATACTCCAAGATTTGTTTCATCCCAATGCTCCATGGCCCTTGTCATTACAAATCCACATGATCCCTTTCATCACAATTGTCCATGGCAACTTACATAAAAATGCTCCATGCCCCTGTCATCACAATGCCCAAAGATATCTGTTTTTACAATGATCCATGACCCTTGTCATCACAAGGCTCCATGTCCCTTGTATTCACATTGCTCCATGGCCCTTGTCATCACAATGCTCCATAGCGCTTTTCATCGCAATGCTCCATGACCGCTTTCAGCACAATGCCCCATGAACCCTGTCATCATGATGCTCAACTGCCCTTGTCATCACAAGTCTCCATGAAACATTTCCTCAAAATGCTCCAGTACGCCTTTCATCCAAATTCCCCGTGGCCACTGTCATCACAATTCTCCATGACCACTGTCATCATAATGGTCCATGACCCGTTTCATCTCAATGCTCCATGACACCCGTCACCACAGTGCTCCATGGCCTTTGTCATCACAATGTTCCATGTCCCCTATTATCAAAATGCTCCATGCCTTTTTCCTCACAATGCTCCAGAATTCTTGTCATCAAAATGTTCCATGACCGTGGCATCACAATGCTCCATGGCCCTTGTCATCACAATGCTCCAAAATTCTTGTCATCACAATGTTCCATGACAGTGTCATCACAATGCTACATGACCCTGGTCATCACAGTTCTCCCTGACCTTTGTCATCACAATGCTCTATGTCGGTTTTCAACACAATTCTCAATGACCACTTTAATCACTATGCTCGCTGACCATTTTCATCACATTTCTCTATTGTCATTACAATTCCCCATCGTCCCTTTCTTCACAATGCTCCATGATGCCTGTCATCACAATGCTCCACGGCTTCTGTTATCACAATGCTCCAGGACCAGTTTCATCACAATACTCCATCACCCTTGTCATCACAGTGCACAATGAAACCTTTCATTACAATGCTCCATGACACTTGTCATCACAATGCTCCATGGCCTTTATCGTCACAATGCTCCCAGGCACTTTTCATCACGATGTTCCATGAAAACTTTCATCACATTGCTCCATGACCATTGTCATCACAATAGTCCATACCCTTGTCAACACAATGCTGCATAATCCCTGTCATCACAATTCTCCATGACTGCTGTCATCACATAATCCAGGACAATTTTCATAACAATGCTTCATGCCCCCAGTCATCACAGTGCTCCATGATACATTTCATCACAATTCCTAGATGATCAATGTCATCACAATGCCCCATGACACCTGTCATCACAATTCGCTATGACCCTTGTCATCACAATACTCGATGAACTGTGTCATCACAGTGTTCCAGGACACATGTCATCACAATGATCCATGACTACTTTCATCACAATGCTCCAATACACCTGTCATCACAATGCTCCATGGCCCCTGTTATCATATTGCTCCATGATCTCTTTGATCACAATGCTCCATGACCAGTGTCATCACCATGCCTCATGACGCCTGTCATCTCAATGCTCCATGGCCCCTTTCATCACAATGCACCATGAACCCAGTCATCACAGTGTTCCCTGCCCTTTTCATCGCAATGCTCCATGGGCCCTGTCATCACAATGCTCCATGCCCTTGTCATCAAAATGCTCCAGAACTCTTGTCATCATAATGCTCCATGCCAATGTCATCAAAATGCCCCATGACACTTGTCATCACAATGCTCCATGGCCTTTGTCATCACAATGTTCCATGGCCCCTGTCATCACAATTCTCCATGCCCTTGTCATCAAAATGCTCCAAAACTCTTGTCATCATAATGCTCAATGCCAATGTCATCGAAATGCCCCATGACGCTTGTCCTCACAATGCTCCATGGCCTTTGTCATCACAATGTTCCATGGCCCCTGTCATCACAGTGCTCCATGATAACTTTCATCACAATTCTAGATGACCACTGTCATCACAATGCCCCATGACAGATGTCATCACAATTCGCCATGGTCCTTGTCATCACAATGCTCCATGAACCGTGTCATCACAAGGTTCCAGGACACTTGTCATCACAATGATCCATGATCACTTTCATCACAATGCTCCATGAACCCTGTCGTCTCAATGCTCCATAGTCTTTGTATTCACAATGCTCCATGGCTCCTGTAATCACAGTGCTCCATGACCCCTTTCAGCACAATGCTCCAAGACCGCTGTCATCACAATGCCCCATGACGCCTGCCTTCACAAATCTCCAAGGCCTCTCTTACCAAAATGCTCCATGATCCCTGTCAGCACAATATTCGATGGCACTTTTCATCACAATGCTCCATGACCCCTGTCATCACAAAGTCCTCTGCCCATATCATCACAATGCTCCTTGTCACCTTTAATCACAATGCTCCATGCCCTTTCATCACAATGCTCCAGAATTCTTGTCATCGCAATGTTCCTTGACCGTGTCATCACAATGCTCCATGAACCTTGTCATCACAAAGCTCCATGACCCCTGTCATCACAATGATCCATGACCCTTGTCATCACAAAGCTCCATGACCCCTGTCATCACAATGATCCATGACGCTTGTCATCACAAAGCTCCATGACCACTGTCATCACAATGCTCCATGACCGTTGTCATCACAAAGTTCCATGACCCCTGTCATCACATTGATCCATGACTCCTTTCCTCACAGTGCTCCAGTACCCTTTTCATCACAATGCTCCATGCCATTGTCAGCACAATGCTCCTTGGACCCTGTCATCAAAATGCTCCATCCCCTTTTCATCACAATGCTCCAGATATCCTATCATTACAATGCTCCATGCCCGTGTCAAGACAATGCTCCATGACCCATGTCATCAAATTGCTTTATAAACCTTGTTATCAGAATAATCCATGACCCCTGTCATCAAAATGATCCATGACAGTTGTCATCACAATGCTGCATGATACCTTTCATCCCAACTCTCTGTCACCGCTGTCATCACAATGCTCCAGGACAATTTTCATCACAATGCTCCATGCCCCCTGTCATCACAGTGCCCCTTAACACCTGTAATCACAATGCTCCATGACCCTGTCATCACAATGCTACATGACCCCTGTCATCACATTGTTCCATGGCCTATGTATTCACAATGCTCCATGGACCCTGTAATCACACTTCTCCATGTTCCCTTTCAACACAATGGTCCATGAACCCTGTCATCACAACGTTCCATGAAAGTTGTCATCAAAAGTCTCCATGACCCTGGTCACCACAAGGTTCCCTGCTCTTGTCATCACAATGCTCCATGACCCTTGTAATCACAGTGGTACATGGCCTTGTCACCACAATGTTCCATGGCCTCTGTCATCACCATGCTCCATGGTCTTTCTCATCACAATGCTCTATGACCCCTGTCATCACTATGCTTGATGACCATTGTCATCACAATGCTCCAAGGCCCCTGTCATCACAATGCCTCATGGTCTTGTAATCACAATGCTCAATGACCCCTGTCATCACAACGCTCCATGCCTTTGTCAGCACAATGCTCCATGGCCCCTGTAATCACAATGCTCCAGAACACTTGTCAGCATAATACTCCATTCCCGTGTCATCCCATTGCTCAATGACATTTGTCATCAAAATGTTCCTTGGCCTTTGGCATCACAGTGATCCATGATAACTTTAATCAAAATTCTACATGACCATTGTCATCACAATGCAAGGTGACCAATGTCATCACAATGCCCCAAGACACGTGTCATCACAATTCGCCTTGGCCCTTGTTATCTCAATGCTGTATGAACCGTGTCATCACTAGGTTTCAGGACACTTGTCATCAAAGAGATCCATGACAACATTCATCACAATGCCCCATGAACTCTGTTATCTCAATGCTCCATGGCCTTTGTATTCCCAATGTTCCATTGTCCCGATAATCACATTGCTCCATGAACACTTTCATCACAATGCTCCTTGACCACTGTCACCGTAATGACCCATGACGTTTCTCATCACTGTGCTCCAAGGCCACTCTCATCAAAATGCTCCATGATCTGTGTCAGCCCAATATTGCATGACAGTTGTCATCACAAGGCTCTATGATCCCTGTAATCACAATGATCCCTGCCAATAACATCACAATGTTCCATGTCTCCTGTAATCACAATGCTCCATGCCCTTGTCATCACAATGCTCCAGGTCTGTTTTCATCACCATGCTTCATGCCCGTGTCATCACAATTCTCCATGAATCTTGTCTTCACAATGCTCCATGGCCCATGTCATCAGAATGCTCCATGACACCTGTCAACACAATGCCTGATGACTCCTGTCATCAAAATGCTAAATGGCACTTGTCATCACAATGCTCTATGACGCCTGTCATCACTATTCTCCATGTCACTTGTTATCACAATGCTCCATGGCCCCTGTAATCACAGTACTCCATGACCCCTTTCATCACAATGCCCAATGCCACCTCTTATCACAATTCTCCATGGCATTTGTCATCACGATGCTCCATGACACCTGTCATCACAATGCTCCATGACACTTGTCATCAAAATGCTCGATGGCCCTTGTCATCACAAGGTTCCTTGGTGCTTTTCATCGCAATGTTCCATGACAACTCTCATCAAAATACTCCAAGATTTGTTTCATCCCAATGCTCCATGGCCCTTGTCATTACAAATCCACATGATCCCTTTCATTACAATTGTCCATGGCAACTTACATAAAAATGGTCCATGCCCCTGTCATCACAATGCCCAAAGATATCTGTTTTTACAATGATCCATGACCCTTGTCATCACAAGGCTCCATGTCCCTTGTATTCACATTGCTCCATGGCCCTTGTCATCACAATGCTCCATAGCGCTTTTCATCGCAATGCTCCATGACCGCTTTCAGCACAATGCCCCATGACCCCTGTCATCATGATGCTCAACTGCCCTTGTCATCACAAGTCTCCATGAAACATTTCCTCAAAATGCTCCAGTACGCCTTTCATCCAAATTCCCCGTGGCCACTGTCATCACAATTCTCCATGACCACTGTCATCATAATGGTCCATGACCCGTTTCATCTCAATGCTCCATGACACCCGTCACCACAGTGCTCCATGGCCTTTGTCATCACAATGTTCCATGTCCCCTATAATCAAAATGCTCCATGCCTTTTTCCTCACAATGCTCCAGAATTCTTGTCATCACAATGTTCCATGACCGTGGCATCACAATGCTCCATGGCCCTTGTCATCACAATGCTCCAGAATTCTTGTCATCACAATGTTCCATGACCGTGTCATCACAATGCTACATGACCCTGGTCATCACAGTTCTCCCTGACCTTTGTCATCACAATGCTCTATGTCGCTTTTCATCACAATTCTCAATGACCACTTTAATCACTATGCTCGCTGACCATTTTCATCACATTTCTCTATTGTCATTACAATTCCCCATCGTCCCTTTCTTCACAATGCTCCATGATGCCTGTCATCACAATGCTCCACGGCTTCTGTTATCACAATGCTCCAGGACCAGTTTCATCACAATACTCCATCCCCCTTGTCATCACAGTGCACAATGAAACCTTTCATTACAATGCTCCATGACACTTGTCATCACAATGCTCCATGGCCTTTATCGTCACAATGCTCCCAGGCACTTTTCATCACGATGTTCCATGAAAACTTTCATCACATTGCTCCATGACCATTGTCATCACAATAGTCCATACCCTTGTCAACACAATGCTGCATAATCCCTGTCATCACAATTCTCCATGACTGCTGTCATCACATAATCCAGGACAATTTTCATAACAATGCTTCATGCCCCCAGTCATCACAGTGCTCCATGATACATTTCATCACAATTCCTAGATGATCAATGTCATCACAATGCCCCATGACACCTGTCATCACAATTCGCTATGACCCTTGTCATCACAATACTCGATGAACTGTGTCATCACAGTGTTCCAGGACACATGTCATCACAATGATCCATGACTACTTTCATCACAATGCTCCAATACACCTGTCATCACAATGCTCCATGGCGCCTGTTATCATATTGCTCCATGATCTCTTTGATCACAATGCTCCATGACCAGTGTCATCACCATGCCTCATGACGCCTGTCATCTCAATGCTCCATGGCCCCTTTCATCACAATGCTCCATGAACCCAGTCATCACAGTGTTTCCTGCCCTTTTCATCGCAATGCTCCATGGGCACTGTCATCACAATGCTCCATGCCCTTGTCATCAAAATGCTCCAGAACTCTTGTCATCATAATGCTCCATGCCAATGTCATCAAAATGCCCCATGACACTTGTCATCACAATGCTCCATGGCCTTTGTCATCACAATGTTCCATGGCCCCTGTCATCACAATTCTCCATGCCCTTGTCATCAAAATGCTCCAGAACTCTTGTCATCATAATGCTCCATGCCAATGTCATCGAAATGCCCCATGACGCTTGTCATCACAATGCTCCATGGCCTTTGTCATCACAATGTTCCATGGCCCCTGTCATCACAGTGCTCCATGATAACTTTCATCACAATTCTAGATGACCACTGTCATCACAATGCCCCATGACAGATGTCATCACAATTCGCCATGGTCCTTGTCATCACAATGCTCCATGAACCGTGTCATCACAAGGTTCCAGGACACTTGTCATCACAATGATCCATGATCACTTTCATCACAATGCTCCATGAACCCTGTCGTCTCAATGCTCCATAGTCTTTGTATTCACAATGCTCCATGGCTCCTGTAATCACAGTGCTCCATGACCCCTTTCAGCACAATGCTCCAAGACCGCTGTCATCACAATGCCCCATGACGCCTGCCTTCACAAATCTCCAAGGCCTCTCTTACCAAAATGCTCCATGATCCCTGTCAGCACAATATTCGATGGCACTTTTCATCACAATGCTCCATGACCCCTGTCATCACAAAGTTCTCTGCCCATATCATCACAATGCTCCTTGTCACCTTTAATCACAATGCTCCATGCCCTTTCATCACAATGCTCCAGAATTCTTGTCATCGCAATGTTCCTTGACCGTGTCATCACAATGCTCCATGAACCTTGTCATCACAAAGCTCCATGACCCCTGTCATCACAATGATCCATGAACCTTGTCATCACAAAGCTCCATGACCCCTGTCATCACAATGATCCATGACGCTTGTCATCACAAAGCTCCATGACCACTGTCATCACAATGCTCCATGACCGTTGTCATCACAAAGCTCCATGACCCCTGTCATCACATTGATCCATGACTCCTTTCCTCACAGTGCTCCAGTACCCTTTTCATCACAATGCTCCATGCCATTGTCAGCACAATGCTCCTTGGACCCTGTCATCAAAATGCTCCATCCCCTTTTCATCACAATGCTCCAGATAGCCTATCATTACAATGCTCCATGCCGGTGTCAACACAATGCTCCATGAACCATGTCATCAAATTGCTTTATGAACCTTGTTATCAGAATAATCCATGACCCCTGTCATCAAAATGATCCATGACAGTTGTCATCACAATGCTGCATGATACCTTTCATCCCAACTCTCTGTGACCGCTGTCATCACAATGCTCCAGGACAATTTTCATCACAATGCTCCATGCCCCCTGTCATCACAGTGCCCCTTAACACCTGTAATCACAATGCTCCATGACCCTGTCATCACAATGCTCCATGACCCCTGTCATCACATTGTTCCATGGCCTATGTATTCACAATGCTCCATGGACCCTGTAATCACACTGCTCCATGTTCCCTTTCAACACAATGGTCCATGAACCCTGTCATCACAACGTTCCATGAAAGTTGTCATCAAAAGTCTCCATGACCCTGGTCACCACAAGGTTCCCTGCTCTTGTCATCACAATGCTCCATGACCCTTGTAATCACAGTGGTACATGGCCTTGTCACCACAATGTTCCATGGCCTCTGTCATCACCATGCTCCATGGTCTTTCTCATCACAATGCTCTATGACCCCTGTCATCACTATGCTTGATGACCATTGTCATCACAATGCTCCAAGGCCCCTGTCATCACAATGCCTCATGGTCTTGTAATCACAATGCTCAATGACCCCTGTCATCACAACGCTACATGCCTTTGTCATCACAATGCTCCATGGCCCCTGTAATCACAATGCTCCAGAACACTTGTCAGCATAATACTCCATTCCCGTGTCATCCCATTGCTCAATGACATTTGTCATCAAAATGTTCCTTGGCCTTTGGCATCACAGTGATCCATGATAACTTTAATCAAAATTCTACATGACCATTGTCATCACAATGCAAGGTGACCAATGTCATCACAATGCCCCAAGGCACGTGTCATCACAATTCGCCTTGGCCCTTGTTATCTCAATGCTGTATGAACCGTGTCATCACTAGGTTTCAGGACACTTGTCATCAAAGAGATCCATGACAACATTCATCACAATGCCCCATGAACTCTGTTATCTCAATGCTCCATGGCCTTTGTATTCCCAATGTTCCATTGTCCCGATAATCACATTGCTCCATGAACACTTTCATCACAATGCTCCTTGACCACTGTCACCGTAATGACCCATGACGTTTCTCATCACTGTGCTCCAAGGCCACTCTCATCAAAATGCTCCATGATCTGTGTCAGCCCAATATTGCATGACAGTTGTCATCACAAGGCTCTATGATCCCTGTAATCACAATGATCCCTGCCAATAACATCACAATGTTCCATGTCTCCTGTAATCACAATGCTCCATGCCCTTGTCATCACAATGCTCCAGGTCTGTTTTCATCACCATGCTTCATGCCCGTGTCATCACAATGCTCCATGAATCTTGTCTTCACAATGCTCCATGGCCCATGTCATCAGAATGCTCCATGACACCTGTCAACACAATGCCTGATGACTCCTGTCATCAAAATGCTAAATGGCACTTGTCATCACAATGCTCTATGACGCCTGTCATCACTATTCTCCATGTCACTTGTTATCACAATGCTCCATGGCCCCTGTAATCACAGTACTCCATGACCCCTTTCATCACAATGCCCAATGCCACCTCTTATCACAATTCTCCATGGCATTTGTCATCACGATGCTCCATGACACCTGTCATCACAATGCTCCATGACACTTGTCATCAAAATGCTCGATGGCCCTTGTCATCACAAGGTTCCTTGGTGCTTTTCATCGCAATGTTCCATGACAACTCTCATCAAAATACTCCAAGATTTGTTTCATCCCAATGCTCCATGGCCCTTGTCATTACAAATCCACATGATCCCTTTCATAACAATTGTCCATGGCAACTTACATAAAAATGGTCCATGCCCCTGTCATCACAATGCCCAAAGATATCTGTTTTTACAATGATCCATGACCCTTGTCATCACAAGGCTCCATGTCCCTTGTATTCACATTGCTCCATGCCCCTCTCATCACAATGCCCAAAGATATCTGTTTTTACAATGATCCATGACCCTTGTCATCACAAGGCTCCATGTCCCTTGTATTCACATTGCTCCATGGCCCTTGTCATCACAATGCTCCATAGCGCTTTTCATCGCAATGCTCCATGACCGCTTTCAGCACAATGCCCCATGACCCCTGTCATCATGATGCTCAACTGCCCTTGTCATCACAAGTCTCCATGAAACATTTCCTCAAAATGCTCCAGTACGCCTTTCATCCAAATTCCCCGTGGCCACTGTCATCACAATTCTCCATGACCACTGTCATCATAATGGTCCATGACCCGTTTCATCTCAATGCTCCATGACACCCGTCACCACAGTGACCCATGGCCTTTGTCATCACAATGTTCCATGTCCCCTATAATCAAAATGCTCCATGCCTTTTTCCTCACAATGCTCCAGAATTCTTGTCATCACAATGTTCCATGACCGTGGCATCACAATGCTCCATGGCCCTTGTCATCACAATGCTCTTGAATTCTTGTCATCACAATGTTCCATGACTGTGTCATCACAATGCTACATGACCCTGGTCATCACAGTTCTCCCTGACCTTTGTCATCACAATGCTCTATGTCGCTTTTCATCACAATTCTCAATGACCACTTTAATCACTATGCTCGCTGACCATTGTCATCACATTTCTCTATTGTCATTACAATTCCCCATCGTCCCTTTCTTCACAATGCTCCATGATGCCTGTCATCACAATGCTCCACGGCTTCTGTTATCACAATGCTCCAGGACCAGTTTCATCACAATACTCCATCCCCCTTGTCATCACAGTGCACAATGAAACCTTTCATTACAATGCTCCATGACACTTGTCATCATAATGCTCCATGGCCTTTATCGTCACAATGCTCCCAGGCACTTTTCATCACTATGTTCCATGAAAACTTTCATCACATTGCTCCATGACCATTGTCATCACAATAGTCCATACCCTTGTCAACACAATGCTGCATAATCCCTGTCATCACAATTCTCCATGACTGCTGTCATCACATAATCCAGGACAATTTTCATAACAATGCTTCATGCCCCCAGTCATCACAGTGCTCCATGATACATTTCATCACAATTCCTAGATGATCAATGTCATCACAATGCCCCATGACACCTGTCATCACAATTCGCTATGACCCTTGTCATCCCAATACTCGATGAACTGTGTCATCACAGTGTTCCAGGACACATGTCATCACAATGATCCATGACTACTTTCATCACAATGCTCCAATACACCTGTCATCACAATGCTCCATGGCCCCTGTTATCATATTTCTCCATGATCTCTTTGATCACAATGCTCCATGACCAGTGTCATCACCATGCCTCATGACGCCTGTCATCTCAATGCTCTATGGCCCCTTTCATCACAATGCTCCATGAACCCAGTCATCACAGTGTTCCCTGCACTTTTCATCGCAATGCTCCATGGGCCCTGTCATCACAATGCTCCATGCCCTTGTCATCAAAATGCTCCAGAACTCTTGTCATCATAATGCTCCATGCCAATGTCATCAAAATGCCCCATGACACTTGTCATCACAATGATCCATGGCCTTTGTCATCACAATGTTCCATGGCCCCTGTCATCACAATTCTCCATGCCCTTGTCATCAAAATGCTCCAGAACTCTTGTCATCATAATGCTCCATGCCAATGTCATCAAAATGCCCCATGACACTTGTCATCACAATGCTCCATGGCCTTTGTCATCACAATGTTCCATGGCCCCTGTCATCACAGTGCTCCATGATAACTTTCATCACAATTCTAGATGACCACTGTCATCACAATGCCCCATGACAGATGTCATCACAATTCGCCATGGTCCTTGTCATCACAATGCTCCATGAACCGTGTCATCACAAGGTTCCAGGACACTTGTCATCACAATGATCCATGATCACTTTCATCACAATGCTCCATGAACCCTGTCGTCTCAATGCTCCATAGTCTTTGTATTCACAATGCTCCATGGCTCCTGTAATCACAGTGCTCCATGACCCCTTTCATCACAATGCTCCAAGACCGCTGTCATCACAATGCCCCATGACGCCTGCCTTCACAAATCTCCAAGGCCTCTCTTACCAAAATGCTCCATGATCCCTGTCAGCACAATATTCGATGGCACTTTTCATCACAATGCTCCATGACCCCTGTCATCACAAAGTTCTCTGCCCATATCATCACAATGCTCCTTGTCACCTTTAATCACAATGCTCCATGCCCTTTCATCACAATGCTCCAGAATTCTTGTCATCGCAATGTTCCTTGACCGTGTCATCACAATGCTCCATGAACCTTGTCATCACAAAGCTCCATGACCCCTGTCATCATAATGATCCATGACCCTTGTCATCACAAAGCTCCATGACCCCTGTCATCACAATGATCCATGACGCTTGTCATCACAAAGCTCCATGACCACTGTCATCACAATGCTCCATGACCGTTGTCATCACAAGCTCCATGACCCCTGTCATCACATTGATCCATGACTCCTTTCCTCACAGTGCTCCAGTACCCTTTTCATCACAATGCTCCATGCCATTGTCAGCACAATGCTCCTTGGACCCTGTCATCAAAATGCTCCATCCCCTTTTCATCACAATGCTCCAGATATCCTATCATTACAATGCTCCATGCCCGTGTCAAGACAATGCTTCCTGACCCATGTCATCAAATTGCTTTATGAACCTTGTTATCAGAATAATCCATGACCCCTGTCATCAAAATGATCCATGACAGTTGTCATCACAATGCTGCATGATACCTTTCATCCCAACTCTCTGTGACCGCTGTCATCACAATGCTCCAGGACAATTTTCATCACAATGCTCCATGCCCCCTGTCATCACAGTGCCCCTTAACACCTGTAATCACAATGCTCCATGACCCTGTCATCACAATGCTACATGACCCCTGTCATCACATTGTTCCATGGCCTATGTATTCACAATGCTCCATGGACCCTGTAATCACACTGCTCCATGTTCCCTTTCAACACAATGGTCCATGAACCCTGTCATCACAACGTTCCATGAAAGTTGTCATCAAAAGTCTCCATGACCCTGGTCACCACAAGGTTCCCTGCTCTTGTCATCACAATGCTCCATGACCCTTGTAATCACAGTGGTACATGGCCTTGTCACCACAATGTTCCATGGCCTCTGTCATCACCATGCTCCATGGTCTTTCTCATCACAATGCTCTATGACCCCTGTCATCACTATGCTTGATGACCATTGTCATCACAATGCTCCAAGGCCCCTGTCATCACAATGCCTCATGGTCTTGTAATCACAATGCTCAATGACCCCTGTCATCACAATGCTCCATGACTTTGTCCTCACAATGCTCCATGGCCCCTGTAATCACAATGCTCCAGAACACTTGTCAGCATAATACTCCATTCCCGTGTCATCCCATTGCTCAATGACATTTGTCATCAAAATGTTCCTTGGCCTTTGGCATCACAGTGATCCATGATAACTTTAATCAAAATTCTACATGACCATTGTCATCACAATGCAAGGTGACCAATGTCATCACAATGCCCCAAGACACGTGTCATCACAATTCGCCTTGGCCCTTGTTATCTCAATGCTGTATGAACCGTGTCATCACTAGGTTTCAGGACACTTGTCATCAAAGAGATCCATGACAACATTCATCACAATGCCCCATGAACTCTGTTATCTCAATGCTCCATGGCCTTTGTATTCCCAATGTTCCATTGTCCCGATAATCACATTGCTCCATGAACACTTTCATCACAATGCTCCTTGACCACTGTCACCGTAATGACCCATGACGTTTCTCATCACTGTGCTCCAAGGCCACTCTCATCAAAATGCTCCATGATCTGTGTCAGCCCAATATTGCATGACAGTTGTCATCACAAGGCTCTATGATCCCTGTAATCACAATGATCCCTGCCAATAACATCACAATGTTCCATGTCTCCTGTAATCACAATGCTCCATGCCCTTGTCATCACAATGCTCCAGGTCTGTTTTCATCACCATGCTTCATGCCCGTGTCATCACAATGCTCCATGAATCTTGTCTTCACAATGCTCCATGGGCCATGTCATCACAATGCTCCGTGACACCTGTCAACACAATGCATGATGACTCCTGTCATCAAAATGCTAAATGGCACTTGTCATCACAATGCTCTATGACGCCTGTCATCACTATTCTCCATGTCACTTGTTATCACAATGCTCCATGGCCCCTGTAATCACAGTACTCCATGAACCCTTTCATCACAATGCCCAATGCCACCTCTTATCACAATTCTCCATGGCATTTGTCATCACGATGCTCCATGACACCTGTCATCACAATGCTCCATGACACTTGTCATCACAATGCTCGATGGCCCTTGTCATCACAATGTTCCTTGGTGCTTTTCATCGCAATGTTCCATGACAACTCTCATCAAAATACTCCAAGATTTGTTTCATCCCAATGCTCCATGGCCCTTGTCATTACAAATCCACATGATCCCTTTCATCACAATTGTCCATGGCAACTTACATAAAAATGCTCCATGCCCCTGTCATCACAATGCCCAAAGATATCTGTTTTTACAATGATCCATGACACTTGTCATCACAAGGCTCCATGTCCCTTGTATTCACATTGCTCCATGGCCCTTGTCATCACAATGCTCCATAGCGCTTTTCATCGCAATGCTCCATGACCACTTTCAGCACAATGCCCCATGACCCCTGTCATCATGATGCTCAACTGCCCTTGTCATCACAAGTCTCCATGAAACATTTCCTCAAAATGCTCCAGTACGCCTTTCATCCAAATTCCCCGTGGCCACTGTCATCACAATTCTCCATGACCACTGTCATCATAATGGTCCATGACCCGTTTCATCTCAATGCTCCATGACACCCGTCACCACAGTGACCCATGGCCTTTGTCATCACAATGTTCCATGTCCCCTATAATCAAAATGCTCCATGCCTTTTTCCTCACAATACTCCAGAATTCTTGTCATCACAATGTTCCATGACCGTGGCATCACAATGCTCCATGGCCCTTGTCATCACAATGCTCCAGAATTCTTGTCATCACAATGTTCCATGACCGTGTCATCACAATGCTACATGACCCTGGTCATCACAGTTCTCCCTGACCTTTGTCATCACAATGCTCTATGTCGCTTTTCATCACAATTCTCAATGACCACTTTAATCACTATGCTCGCTGACCATTTTCATCACATTTCTCTATTGTCATTACAATTCCCCATCGTCCCTTTCTTCACAATGCTCCATGATGCCTGTCATCACAATGCTCCACGGCTTCTGTTATCACAATGCTCCAGGACCAGTTTCATCACAATACTCCATCCCCCTTGTCATCACAGTGCACAATGAAACCTTTCATTACAATGCTCCATGACACTTGTCATCACAATGCTCCATGGCCTTTATCGTCACAATGCTCCCAGGCACTTTTCATCACGATGTTCCATGAAAACTTTCATCACATTGCTCCATGACCATTGTCATCACAATAGTCCATACCCTTGTCAACACAATGCTGCATAATCCCTGTCATCACAATTCTCCATGACTGCTGTCATCACATAATCCAGGACAATTTTCATAACAATGCTTCATGCCCCCAGTCATCACAGTGCTCCATGATACATTTCATCACAATTCCTAGATGATCAATGTCATCACAATGCCCCATGACACCTGTCATCACAATTAGCTATGACCCTTGTCATCACAATACTCGATAAACTGTGTCATCACAGTGTTCCAGGACACATGTCATCACAATGATCCATGACTACTTTCATCACAATGCTCCAATACACCTGTCATCACAATGCTCCATGGCCCCTGTTATCATATTGCTCCATGATCTCTTTGATCACAATGCTCCATGACCAGTGTCATCACCATGCCTCATGACGCCTGTCATCTCAATGCTCCATGGCCCCTTTCATCACAATGCTCCATTAACCCAGTCATCACAGTGTTCCCTGCCCTTTTCATCGCAATGCTCCATGGGCCCTGTCATCACAATGCTCCATGCCCTTGTCATCAAAATGCTCCAGAACTCTTGTCATCATAATGCTCCATGCCAATGTCATCAAAATGCCCCATGACACTTGTCATCACAATGCTCCATGGCCTTTGTCATCACAATGTTCCATGGCCCCTGTCATCACAATTCTCCATGCCCTTCTCATCAAAATGCTCCAGAACTCTTGTCATCATAATGCTCCATGCCAATGTCATCAAAATGCCCCATGACGCTTGTCATCACAATGCTCCATGGCCTTTGTCATCACAATGTTCCATGGCCCCTGTCATCCCAGTACTCCATGATAACTTTCATCACAATTCTAGATGACCACTGTCATCACAATGCCCCATGACAGATGTCATCACAATTCGCCATGGTCCTTGTCATCACAATGCTCCATGAACCGTGTCATCACAAGGTTCCAGGACACTTGTCATCACAATGATCCATGATCACTTTCATCACAATGCTCCATGAACCCTGTCGTCTCAATGCTCCATAGTCTTTGTATTCACAATGCTCCATGGCTCCTGTAATCACAGTGCTCCATGACCCCTTTCAGCACAATGCTCCAAGACCGCTCTCATCACAATGCCCCATGACGCCTGCCTTCACAAATCTCCAAGGCCTCTCTTACCAAAATGCTCCATGATCCCTGTCAGCACAATATTCGATGGCACTTTTCATCACAATGCTCCATGACCCCTGTCATCACAAAGTTCTCTGCCCATATCATCACAATGCTCCTTGTCACCTTTAATCACAATGCTCCATGCCCTTTCATCACAATGCTCCAGAATTCTTGTCATCGCAATGTTCCTTGACCGTGTCATCACAATGCTCCATGAACCTTGTCATCACAAAGCTCCATGACCCCTGTCATCACAATGATCCATGACGCTTGTCATCACAAAGCTCCATGACCACTGTCATCACAATGCTCCATGACCGTTGTCATCACAAAGCTCCATGACCCCTGTCATCACATTGATCCATGACTCCTTTCCTCACAGTGCTCCAGTACCCTTTTCATCACAATGCTCCATGCCATTGTCAGCACAATGCTCCTTGCACCCTGTCATCAAAATTCTCCATCCCCTTTTCATCACAATGCTCCAGATATCCTATCATTACAATGCTCCATGCCCGTGTCAAGACAATGCTCCATGACCCTTGTCATCAAATTGCTTTATGAACCTTGTTATCAGAATAATCCATGACCCCTGTCATCAAAATGATCCATGACAGTTGTCATCACAATGCTGCATGATACCTTTCATCCCAACTCTCTGTGACCGCTGTCATCACAATGCTCCAGGACAATTTTCATCACAATGCTCCATGCCCCCTGTCATCACAGTGCCCTTTAACACCTGTAATCACAATGCTCCATGACCCTGTCATCACAATGCTACATGACCCCTGTCATCACATTGTTCCATGGCCTATGTATTCACAATGCTCCATGGACCCTGTAATCACACTGCTCCATGTTCCCTTTCAACACAATGGTCCATGAACCCTGTCATCACAACGTTCCATGAAAGTTGTCATCAAAAGTCTCCATGACCCTGGTCACCACAAGGTTCCCTGCTCTTGTCATCACAATGCTCCATGACCCTTGTAATCACAGTGGTACATGGCCTTGTCACCACAATGTTCCATGGCCTCTGTCATCACCATGCTCCATGGTCTTTCTCTTCACAATGCTCTATGACCCCTGTCATCACTATGCTTGATGACCATTGTCATCACAATGCTCCAAGGCCCCTGTCATCACAATGCCTCATGGTCTTGTAATCACAATGCTCAATGACCCCTGTCATCACAATGCTCCATGCCTTTGTCATCACAATGCTCCATGACCCCTGTAATCACAATGCTCCAGAACACTTGTCAGCATAATACTCCATTCCCGTGTCATCCCATTGTTCAATGACATTTGTCATCAAAATGTTCCTTGGCCTTTGGCATCACAGTGATCCATGATAACTTTAATCAAAATTCTACATGACCATTTTCATCACAATGCAAGGTGACCAATGTCATCACAATGCCCCAAGACACGTGTCATCACAATTCACCTTGGCCCTTGTTATCTCAATGCTGTATGAACCGTGTCATCACTAGGTTTCAGGACACTTGTCATCAAAGAGATCCATGACAACATTCATCACAATGCCCCATGAACTCTGTTATCTCAATGCTCCATGGCCTTTTTATTCCCAATGTTCCATTGTCCCGATAATCACATTGCTCCATGAACACTTTCATCACAATGCTCCTTGACCACTGTCACCGTAATGACCCATGACATTTCTCATCACTGTGCTCCAAGGCCACTCTCATCAAAATGCTCCATGATCTGTGTCAGCCCAATATTGCATGACAGTTGTCATCACAAGGCTCTATGATCCCTGTAATCACAATGATCCCTGCCAATAACATCACAATGTTCCATGTCTCCTGTAATAACAATGCTCCATGCCCTTGTCATCACAATGCTCCAGGTCTGTTTTCATCACCATGCTTCATGCCCGTGTCATCACAATGCTCCATGAATCTTGTCTTCACAATGCTCCATGGCCCATGTCATCACAATGCTCCGTGACTCCTGTCAACACAATGCCTGATGACTCCTGTCATCAAAATGCTAAATGGCACTTGTCATCACAATGCTCTATGACACCTGTCATCACTATTCTCCATGTCACTTGTTATCACAATGCTCCATGGCCCATGTAATCACAGTACTCCATGACCCCTTTCATCACAATGCCCAATGCCACCTCTTATCACAATTCTCCATGGCATTTGTCAGCACGATGCTCCATGACACCTGTCATCACAATGCTCCATGACACTTGTCATCAAAATGCTCGATGGCCCTTGTCATCACAAGGTTCCTTGGTGCTTTTCATCGCAATGTTCCATGACAACTCTCATCAAAATACTCCAAGATTTGTTTCATCTCAATGCTCCATGGCCCTTGTCATTACAAATCCACATGATCCCTTTCATCACAATTGTCCATGGCAACTTACATAAAAATGCTCCATGCCCCTGTCATCACAAGGCCCAAAGATATCTGTTTTTACAGTGATCCATGACCCTTGTCATCACAAGGCTCCATGTCCCTTGTATTCACATTGCTCCATGCCCCTGTCATCACAATGCCCAAAGATATCTGTTTTTACAATGATCCATGACCCTTGTCATCACAAGGCTCCATGTCCCTTGTATTCACATTGCTCCATGGCCCTTGTCATCACAATGCTCCATAGCGCTTTTCATCGCAATGCTCCATGACCGCTTTCAGCACAATGCCCCATGACCCCTGTCATCATGATGCTCAACTGCCCTTGTCATCACAAGTCTCCATGAAACATTTCCTCAAAATGCTCCAGTACGCCTTTCATCCAAATTCCCCGTGGCCACTGTCATCACAATTCTCCATGACCACTGTCATCATAATGGTCCATGACCCGTTTCATCTCAATGCTCCATGACACCCGTCACCACAGTGCTCCATGGCCTTTGTCATCACAATGTTCCATGTCCCCTATAATCAAAATGCTCCATGCCTTTTTCCTCACAATGCTCCAGAATTCTTGTCATCTCAATGTTCCATGAATGTGGCATCACAATGCTCCATGGCCCTTGTCATCACAATGCTCCAGAATTCTTGTCATCACAATGTTCCATGACCGTGTCATCACAATGCTACATGACCCTGGTCATCACAGTTCTCCCTGACCTTTGTCATCACAATGCTCTATGTCGCTTTTCATCACAATTCTCAATGACCACTTTAATCACTATGCTCGCTGACCATTTTCATCACATTTCTCTATTGTCATTACAATTCCCCATCGTCCCTTTCTTCACAATGCTCCATGATGCCTGTCATCACAATGCTCCACGGCTTCTGTTATCACAATGCTCCAGGACCAGTTTCATCACAATACTCCATACCCCTTGTCATCACAGTGCACAATGAAACCTTTCATTACAATGCTCCATGACACTTGTCATCACAATGCTCCATGGCCTTTATCGTCACAATGCTCCCAGGCACTTTTCATCACGATGTTCCATGAAAACTTTCATCACATTGCTCCATGACCATTGTCATCACAATAGTCCATACCCTTGTCAACACAATGCTGCATAATCCCTGTCATCACAATTCTCCATGACTGCTGTCATCACATAATCCAGGACAATTTTCATAACAATGCTTCATGCCCCCAGTCATCACAGTGCTCCATGATACATTTCATCACAATTCCTAGATGATCAATGTCATCACAATGCCCCATGACACCTGTCATCACAATTCGCTATGACCCTTGTCATCCCAATACTCGATGAACTGTGTCATCACAGTGTTCCAGGACACATGTCATCACAATGATCCATGACTACTTTCATCACAATGCTCCAATACACCTGTCATCACAATGCTCCATGGCCCCTGTTATCATATTGCTCCATGATCTCTTTGATCACAATGCTCCATGACCAGTGTCATCACCATGCCTCATGACGCCTGTCATCTCAATGCTCCATGGCCCCTTTCATCACAATGCTCCATGAACCCAGTCATCACAGTGTTCCCTGCCCTTTTCATCGCAATGCTCCATGGGCCCTGTCATCACAATGCTCCATGCCCTTGTCATCAAAATGCTCCAGAACTCTTGTCATCATAATGCTCCATGCCAATGTCATCAAAATGCCCCATGACACTTGTCATCACAATGCTCCATGGCCTTTGTCATCACAATGTTCCATGGCCCCTGTCATCACAATTCTCCATGCCCTTGTCATCAAAATGCTCCAGAACTCTTGTCATCATAATGCTCCATGCCAATGTCATCAAAATGCCCCATGACACTTGTCATCACAATGCTCCATGGCCTTTGTCATCACAATGTTCCATGGCCCCTGTCATCACAGTGCTCCATGATAACTTTCATCACAATTCTAGATGACCACTGTCATCACAATGCCCCATGACAGATGTCATCACAATTCGCCATGGTCCTTGTCATCACAATTCTCCATGAACCGTGTCATCACAAGGTTCCAGGACACTTGTCATCACAATGATCCATGATCACTTTCATCACAATGCTCCATGAACCCTGTCGTCTCAATGCTCCATAGTCTTTGTATTCACAATGCTCCATGGCTCCTGTAATCACAGTGCTCCATGACCCCTTTCATCACAATGCTCCAAGACCGCTGTCATCACAATGCCCCATGACGCCTGCCTTCACAAATCTCCAAGGCCTCTCTTACCAAAATGCTCCATGATCCCTGTCAGCACAATATTCGATGGCACTTTTCATCACAATGCTCCATGACCCCTGTCATCACAAAGTTCTCTGCCCATATCATCACAATGCTCCTTGTCACCTTTAATCACAATGCTCCATGCCCTTTCATCACAATGCTCCAGAATTCTTGTCATCGCAATGTTCCTTGACCGTGTCATCACAATGCTCCATGAAACTTGTCATCACAAAGCTCCATGACCCCTGTAATCACAATGATCCATGACCCTTGTCATCACAAAGCTCCATGACCCCTGTCATCACAATGATCCATGACGCTTGTCATCACAAAGCTGCATGACCACTGTCATCAAAATGCTCCATGACCGTTGTCATCACAAAGCTCCATGACCCCTGTCATCACATTGATCCATGACTCCTTTCCTCACAGTGCTCCAGTACCATTTTCATCACAATGCTCCATGCCATTGTCAGCACAATGCTCCTTGGACCCTGTCATCAAAATGCTCCATCCCCTTTTCATCACAATGCTCCAGATATCCTATCATTACAATGCTCCATGCCGGTGTCAACACAATTCTCCATGAACCATGTCATCAAATTGCTTTATGAACCTTGTTATCAGAATAATCCATGACCCCTGTCATCAAAATGATCCATGACAGTTGTCATCACAATGCTGCATGATACCTTTCATCCCAACTCTCTGTGACCGCTGTCATCACAATGCTCCAGGACAATTTTCATCACAATGCTCCATGCCCCCTGTCATCACAGTGCCCCTTAACACCTGTAATCACAATGCTCCATGACCCTGTCAGCACAATGCTACATGACCCCTGTCATCACATTGTTCCATGGCCTATGTATTCACAATGCTCCATGGACCCTGTAATCACACTGCTCCATGTTCCCTTTCAACACAATGGTCCATGAACCCTGTCATCACAACGTTCCATGAAAGTTGTCATCAAAAGTCTCCATGACCCTGGTCACCACAAGGTTCCCTGCTCTTGTCATCACAATGCTCCATGACCCTTGTAATCACAGTGGTACATGGCCTTGTCACCACAATGTTCCATGGCCTCTGTCATCACCATGCTCCATGTTCTTTGTCATCACAATGCTCTATGACCCCTGTCATCACTATGCTTGATGACCATTGTCATCACAATGCTCCAAGACCCCAGTCATCACAATGCCTCATGGTCTTGTAATCACAATGCTCAATGACCCCTGTCATCACAATGCTCCATTCCTTTGTCATCACAATGCTCCATGGCCCCTGTAATCACAATGCTCCAGAACACTTGTCAGCATAATACTCCATTCCCGTGTCATCCCATTGCTCAATGACATTTGTCATCAAAATGTTCCTTGGCCTTTGGCATCACAGTGATCCATGATAACTTTAATCAAAATTCTACATGACCATTGTCATCACAATGCAAGGTGACCAATGTCATCACAATGCCCCAAGACACGTGTCATCACAATTCGCCTTGGCCCTTGTTATCTTAATGCTGTATGAACCGTGTCATCACTAGGTTTCAGGACACTTGTCATCAAAGAGATCCATGACAACATTCATCACAATGCCCCATGAACTCTGTTATCTCAATGCTCCATGGCCTTTGTATTCCCAATGTTCCATTGTCCCGATAATCACATTGCTCCATGAACACTTTCATCACAATGCTCCTTGACCACTGTCACCGTAATGACCCATGACGTTTCTCATCACTGTGCTCCAAGGCCACTCTCATCAAAATGCTCCATGATCTGTGTCAGCCCAATATTGCATGACAGTTGTCATGACAAGGCTCTATGATCCCTGTAATCACAATGATCCCTGCTAATAACATCACAATGTTCCATGTCTCCTGTAATCACAATGCTCCATGCCCTTGTCATCACAATGCTCCAGGTCTGTTTTCATCACCATGCTTCATGCCCGTGTCATCACAATGCTCCATGAATCTTGTCTTCACAATGCTCCATGGGCCATGTCATCACAATGCTCCGTGACTCCTGTTAACACAATGCCTGATGACTCCTGTCATCAAAATGCTAAATGGCACTTGTCATCACAATGCTCTATGACGCCTGTCATCACTATTCTCCATGTCACTTGTTTTCACAATGCTCCATGGCCCCTGTAATCACAGTACTCCATGACCCCTTTCATCACAATGCCCAATGCCACCTCTTATCACAATTCTCCATGGCATTTGTCATCACGATGCTCCATGACACCTGTCATCACAATGCTCCATGACACTTGTCATCAAAATGCTCGATGGCCCTTGTCATCACAAGGTTCCTTGGTGCTTTTCATCGCAATGTTCCATGACAACTCTCATCAAAATACTCCAAGATTTGTTTCATCTCAATGCTCCATGGCCCTTGTCATTACAAATCCACATGATCCCTTTCATCACAATTGTCCATGGCAACTTACATAAAAATGCTCCATGCCCCTGTCATCACAATGCCCAAAGATATCTGTTTTTACAATGATCCATGACCCTTGTCATCACAAGGCTCCATGTCCCTTGTATTCACATTGCTCCATGCCCCTGTCATCACAATGCCCAAAGATATCTGTTTTTACAATGATCCATGACCCTTGTCATCACAAGGCTCCATGTCCCTTGTATTCACATTGCTCCATGGCCCTTGTCATCACAATGCTCCATAGCGCTTTTCATCGCAATGCTCCATGACCGCTTTCAGCACAATGCCCCATGACCCCTGTCATCATGATGCTCAACTGCCCTTGTCATCACAAGTCTCCATGAAACATTTCCTCAAAATGCTCCAGTACGCCTTTCATCCAAATTCCCCGTGGCCACTGTCATCACAATTCTCCATGACCACTGTCATCATAATGGTCCATGACCCGTTTCATCTCAATGCTCCATGACACCCGTCACCACAGTGCTCCATGGCCTTTGTCATCACAATGTTCCATGTCCCCTATAATCAAAATGCTCCATGCCTTTTTCCTCACAATGCTCCAGAATTCTTGTCATCACAATGTTCCATGACCGTGGCATCACAATGCTCCATGGCCCTTGTCATCACAATGCTCCAGAATTCTTGTCATCACAATGTTCCATGACCGTGTCATCACAATGCTACATGACCCTGGTCATCACAGTTCTCCCTGACCTTTGTCATCACAATGCTCTATGTCGCTTTTCATCACAATTCTCAATGACCACTTTACTCACTATGCTCGCTGACCATTTTCATCACATTTCTCTATTGTCATTACAATTCCCCATCGTCCCTTTCTTCACAATGCTCCATGATGCCTGTCATCACAATGCTCCACGGCTTCTGTTATCACAATGCTCCAGGACCAGTTTCATCACAATACTCCATCCCCCTTGTCATCACAGTGCACAATGAAACCTTTCATTACAATGCTCCATGACACTTGTCATCACAATGCTCCATGGCCTTTATCGTCACAATGCTCCCAGGCACTTTTCATCACGATGTTCCATGAAAACTTTCATCACATTGCTCCATGACCATTGTCATCACAATAGTCCATACCCTTGTCAACACAATGCTGCATAATCCCTGTCATCACAATTCTCCATGACTGCTGTCATCACATAATCCAGGACAATTTTCATAACAATGCTTCATGCCCCCAGTCATCACAGTGCTCCATGATACATTTCATCACAATTCCTAGATGATCAATGTCATCACAATGCCCCATGACACCTGTCATCACAATTCGCTATGACCCTTGTCATCACAATACTCGATGAACTGTGTCATCACAGTGTTCCAGGACACATGTCATCACAATGATCCATGACTACTTTCATCACAATGCTCCAATACACCTGTCATCACAATGCTCCATGGCCCCTGTTATCATATTGCTCCATGATCTCTTTGATCACAATGCTCCATGACCAGTGTCATCACCATGCCTCATGACGCCTGTCATCTCAATGCTCCATGGCCCCTTTCATCACAATGTTCCATGAACCCAGTCATCACAGTGTTCCCTGCCCTTTTCATCGCAATGCTCCATGGGCCCTGTCATCACAATGCTCCATGCCCTTGTCATCAAAATGCTCCAGAACTCTTGTCATCATAATGCTCCATGCCAATGTCATCAAAATGCCCCATGACACTTGTCATCACAATGCTCCATGGCCTTTGTCATCACAATGTTCCATGTCCCCTGTCATCACAGTGCTCCATGATAACTTTCATCACAATTCTATATGACCACTGTCATCACAATGCCCCATGACAGATGTCATCACAATTCGCCATGGTCCTTGTCATCACAATGCTCCATGAACCGTGTCATCACAAGGTTCCAGGACACTTGTCATCACAATGATCCATGATCACTTTCATCACAATGCTCCATGAACCCTGTGGTCTCAATGCTCCATAGTCTTTGTATTCACAATGCTCCATGGCTCCTGTAATCACAGTGCTCCATGACCCCTTTCATCACAATGCTCCAAGACCGCTGTCATCACAATGCCCCATGACGCCTGCCTTCACAAATCTCCAAGGCCTCTCTTACCAAAATGCTCCATGATCCCTGTCAGCACAATATTCGATGGCACTTTTCATCACAATGCTCCATGACCCCTGTCATCACAAAGTTCTCTGCCCATATCATCACAATGCTCCTTGTCACCTTTAATCACAATGCTCCATGCCCTTTCATCACAATGCTCCAGAATTCTTGTCATCGCAATGTTCCTTGACCGTGTCATCACAATGCTCCATGAACCTTGTCATCACAAAGCTCCATGACCCCTGTCATCACAATGATCCATGACCCTTGTCATCACAAAGCTCCATGACCCCTGTCATCACAATGATCCATGACGCTTGTCATCACAAAGCTCCATGACCCCTGTCATCACATTGATCCATGACTCCTTTCCTCACAGTGCTCCAGTACCCTTTTCATCACAATGCTCCATGCCATTGTCAGCACAATGCTCCTTGGACCCTGTCATCAAAATGCTCCATCCCCTTTTCATCACAATGCTCCAGATATCCTATCATTACAATGCTCCATGCCCGTGTCAAGACAATGCTCCATGACCCATGTCATCAAATTGCTTTATGAACCTTTTTATCAGAATAATCCATGACCCCTGTCATCAAAATGATCCATGACAGTTGTCATCACAATGCTGCATGATACCTTTCATCCCAACTCTCTGTGACCGCTGTCATCACAATGCTCCAGGACAATTTTCATCACAATGCTCCATGCCCCCTGTCATCACAGTGCCCCTTAACACCTGTAATCACAATGCTCCATGACCCTGTCATCACAATGCTACATGACCCCTGTCATCACATTGTTCCATGGCCTATGTATTCACAATGCTCCATGGACCCTGTAATCACACTTCTCCATGTTCCCTTTCAACACAATGGTCCATGAACCCTGTCATCACAACGTTCCATGAAAGTTGTCATCAAAAGTCTCCATGACCCTGGTCACCACAAGGTTCCCTGCTCTTGTCATCACAATGCTCCATGACCCTTGTAATCACAGTGGTACATGGCCTTGTCACCACAATGTTCCATGGCCTCTGTCATCACCATGCTCCATGGTCTTTCTCATCACAATGCTCTATGACCCCTGTCATCACTATGCTTGATGACCATTGTCATCACAATGCTCCAAGGCCCCTGTCATCACAATGCCTCATGGTCTTGTAATCACAATGCTCAATGACCCCTGTCATCACAACGCTCCATGCCTTTGTCATCACAATGCTCCATGGCCCCTGTAATCACAATGCTCCAGAACACTTGTCAGCATAATACTCCATTCCCGTGTCATCCCATTGCTCAATGACATTTGTCATCAAAATGTTCCTTGGCCTTTGGCATCACAGTGATCCATGATAACTTTAATCAAAATTCTACATGACCATTGTCATCACAATGCAAGGTGACCAATGTCATCACAATGCCCCAAGACACGTGTCATCACAATTCGCCTTGGCCCTTGTTATCTCAATGCTGTATGAACCGTGTCATCACTAGGTTTCAGGACACTTGTCATCAAAGAGATCCATGACAACATTCATCACAATGCCCCATGAACTCTGTTATCTCAATGCTCCATGGCCTTTGTATTCCCAATGTTCCATTGTCCCGATAATCACATTGCTCCATGAACACTTTCATCACAATGCTCCTTGACCACTGTCACCGTAATGACCCATGACGTTTCTCATCACTGTGCTCCAAGGCCACTCTCATCAAAATGCTCCATGATCTGTGTCAGCCCAATATTGCATGACAGTTGTCATCACAAGGCTCTATGATCCCTGTAATCACAATGATCCCTGCCAATAACATCACAATGTTCCATGTCTCCTGTAATCACAATGCTCCATGCCCTTGTCATCACAATGCTCCAGGTCTGTTTTCATCACCATGCTTCATGCCCGTGTCATCACAATGCTCCATGAATCTTGTCTTCACAATGCTCCATGGCCCATGTCATCAGAATGCTCCATGACACCTGTCAACACAATGCCTGATGACTCCTGTCATCAAAATGCTAAATGGCACTTGTCATCACAATGCTCTATGATGCCTGTCATCACTATTCTCCATGTCACTTGTTATCACAATGCTCCATGGCCCCTGTAATCACAGTACTCCATGACCCCTTTCATCACAATGCCCAATGCCACCTCTTATCACAATTCTCCATGGCATTTGTCATCACGATGCTCCATGACACCTGTCATCACAATGCTCCATGACACTTGTCATCAAAATGCTCGATGGCCCTTGTCATCACAATGTTCCTTGGTGCTTTTCATCGCAATGTTCCATGACAACTCTCATCAAAATACTCCAAGATTTGTTTCATCCCAATGCTCCATGGCCCTTGTCATTACAAATCCACATGATCCCTTTCATCACAATTGTCCATGGCAACTTACATAAAAATGCTCCATGCCCCTGTCATCACAATGCCCAAAGATATCTGTTTTTACAATGATCCATGACCCTTGTCATCACAAGGCTCCATGTCCCTTGTATTCACATTGCTCCATGGCCCTTGTCATCACAATGCTCCATAGCGCTTTTCATCGCAATGCTCCATGACCGCTTTCAGCACAATGCCCCATGACCCCTGTCATCATGATGCTCAACTGCCCTTGTCATCACAAGTCTCCATGAAACATTTCCTCAAAATGCTCCAGTACGCCTTTCATCCAAATTCCCCGTGGCCACTGTCATCACAATTCTCCATGACCACTGTCATCATAATGGTCCATGACCCGTTTCATCTCAATGCTCCATGACACCCGTCACCACAGTGCTCCATGGCCTTTGTCATCACAATGTTCCATGTCCCCTATAATCAAAATGCTCCATGCCTTTTTCCTCACAATGCTGCAGAATTCTTGTCATCACAATGTTCCATGACCGTGGCATCACAATGCTCCATGGCCCTTGTCATCACAATGCTCCAGAATTCTTGTCATCACAATGTTCCATGACCGTGTCATCACAATGCTACATGACCCTGGTCATCACAGTTCTCCCTGACCTTTGTCATCACAATGCTCTATGTCGCTTTTCATCACAATTCTCAATGACCACTTTACTCACTATGCTCGCTGACCATTTTCATCACATTTCTCTATTGTCATTACAATTCCCCATCGTCCCTTTCTTCACAATGCTCCATGATGCCTGTCATCACAATGCTCCACGGCTTCTGTTATCACAATGCTCCAGGACCAGTTTCATCACAATACTCCATCCCCCTTGTCATCACAGTGCACAATGAAACCTTTCATTACAATGCTCCATGACACTTGTCATCACAATGCTCCATGGCCTTTATCGTCACAATGCTCCCAGGCACTTTTCATCACGATGTTCCATGAAAACTTTCATCACATTGCTCCATGACCATTGTCATCACAATAGTCCATACCCTTGTCAACACAATGCTGCATAATCCCTGTCATCACAATTCTCCATGACTGCTGTCATCACATAATCCAGGACAATTTTCATAACAATGCTTCATGCCCCCAGTCATCACAGTGCTCCATGATACATTTCATCACAATTCCTAGATGATCAATGTCATCACAATGCCCCATGACACCTGTCATCACAATTCGCTATGACCCTTGTCATCACAATACTCGATGAACTGTGTCATCACAGTGTTCCAGGACACATGTCATCACAATGATCCATGACTACTTTCATCACAATGCTCCAATACACCTGTCATCACAATGCTCCATGGCCCCTGTTATCATATTGCTCCATGATCTCTTTGATCACAATGCTCCATGACCAGTGTCATCACCATGCCTCATGACGCCTGTCATCTCAATGCTCCATGGCCCCTTTCATCACAATGCTCCATGAACCCAGTCATCACAGTGTTCCCTGCCCTTTTCATCGCAATGCTCCATGGGCCCTGTCATCACAATGCTCCATGCCCTTGTCATCAAAATGCTCCAGAACTCTTGTCATCATAATGCTCCATGCCAATGTCATCAAAATGCCCCATGACACTTGTCATCACAATGCTCCATGGCCTTTGTCATCACAATGTTCCATGTCCCCTGTCATCACAGTGCTCCATGATAACTTTCATCACAATTCTATATGACCACTGTCATCACAATGCCCCATGACAGATGTCATCACAATTCGCCATGGTCCTTGTCATCACAATGCTCCATGAACCGTGTCATCACAAGGTTCCAGGACACTTGTCATCACAATGATCCATGATCACTTTCATCACAATGCTCCATGAACCCTGTGGTCTCAATGCTCCATAGTCTTTGTATTCACAATGCTCCATGGCTCCTGTAATCACAGTGCTCCATGACCCCTTTCATCACAATGCTCCAAGACTGCTGTCATCACAATGCCCCATGACGCCTGCCTTCACAAATCTCCAAGGCCTCTCTTACCAAAATGCTCCATGATCCCTGTCAGCACAATATTCGATGGCACTTTTCATCACAATGCTCCATGACCCCTGTCATCACAAAGTTCTCTGCCCATATCATCACAATGCTCCTTGTCACCTTTAATCACAATGCTCCATGCCCTTTCATCACAATGCTCCAGAATTCTTGTCATCGCAATGTTCCTTGACCGTGTCATCACAATGCTCCATGAACCTTGTCATCACAAAGCTCCATGACCCCTGTCATCACAATGATCCATGACCCTTGTCATCACAAAGCTCCATGACCCCTGTCATCACAATGATCCATGACGCTTGTCATCACAAAGCTCCATGACCCCTGTCATCACATTGATCCATGACTCCTTTCCTCACAGTGCTCCAGTACCCTTTTCATCACAATGCTCCATGACATTGTCAGCACAATGCTCCTTGGACCCTGTCATCAAAATGCTCCATCCCCTTTTCATCACAATGCTCCAGATATCCTATCATTACAATGCTCCATGCCCGTGTCAAGACAATGCTCCATGACCCATGTCATCAAATTGCTTTATGAACCTTTTTATCAGAATAATCCATGACCCCTGTCATCAAAATGATCCATGACAGTTGTCATCACAATGCTGCATGATACCTTTCATCCCAACTCTCTGTGACCGCTGTCATCACAATGCTCCAGGACAATTTTCATCACAATGCTCCATGCCCCCTGTCATCACAGTGCCCCTTAACACCTGTAATCACAATGCTCCATGACCCTGTCATCACAATGCTACATGACCCCTGTCATCACATTGTTCCATGGCCTATGTATTCACAATGCTCCATGGACCCTGTAATCACACTTCTCCATGTTCCCTTTCAACACAATGGTCCATGAACCCTGTCATCACAACGTTCCATGAAAGTTGTCATCAAAAGTCTCCATGACCCTGGTCACCACAAGGTTCCCTGCTCTTGTCATCACAATGCTCCATGACCCTTGTAATCACAGTGGTACATGGCCTTGTCACCACAATGTTCCATGGCCTCTGTCATCACCATGCTCCATGGTCTTTCTCATCACAATGCTCTATGACCCCTGTCATCACTATGCTTGATGACCATTGTCATCACAATGCTCCAAGGCCCCTGTCATCACAATGCCTCATGGTCTTGTAATCACAATGCTCAATGACCCCTGTCATCACAACGCTCCATGCCTTTGTCATCACAATGCTCCATGGCCCCTGTAATCACAATGCTCCAGAACACTTGTCAGCATAATACTCCATTCCCGTGTCATCCCATTGCTCAATGACATTTGTCATCAAAATGTTCCTTGGCCTTTGGCATCACAGTGATCCATGATAACTTTAATCAAAATTCTACATGACCATTGTCATCACAATGCAAGGTGACCAATGTCATCACAATGCCCCAAGACACGTGTCATCACAATTCGCCTTGGCCCTTGTTATCTCAATGCTGTATGAACCGTGTCATCACTAGGTTTCAGGACACTTGTCATCAAAGAGATCCATGACAACATTCATCACAATGCCCCATGAACTCTGTTATCTCAATGCTCCATGGCCTTTGTATTCCCAATGTTCCATTGTCCCGATAATCACATTGCTCCATGAACACTTTCATCACAATGCTCCTTGACCACTGTCACCGTAATGACCCATGACGTTTCTCATCACTGTGCTCCAAGGCCACTCTCATCAAAATGCTCCATGATCTGTGTCAGCCCAATATTGCATGACAGTTGTCATCACAAGGCTCTATGATCCCTGTAATCACAATGATCCCTGCCAATAACATCACAATGTTCCATGTCTCCTGTAATCACAATGCTCCATGCCCTTGTCATCACAATGCTCCAGGTCTGTTTTCATCACCATGCTTCATGCCCGTGTCATCACAATGCTCCATGAATCTTGTCTTCACAATGCTCCATGGCCCATGTCATCAGAATGCTCCATGACACCTGTCAACACAATGCCTGATGACTCCTGTCATCAAAATGCTAAATGGCACTTGTCATCACAATGCTCTATGATGCCTGTCATCACTATTCTCCATGTCACTTGTTATCACAATGCTCCATGGCCCCTGTAATCACAGTACTCCATGACCCCTTTCATCACAATGCCCAATGCCACCTCTTATCACAATTCTCCATGGCATTTGTCATCACGATGCTCCATGACACCTGTCATCACAATGCTCCATGACACTTGTCATCAAAATGCTCGATGGCCCTTGTCATCACAATGTTCCTTGGTGCTTTTCATCGCAATGTTCCATGACAACTCTCATCAAAATACTCCAAGATTTGTTTCATCCCAATGCTCCATGGCCCTTGTCATTACAAATCCACATGATCCCTTTCATCACAATTGTCCATGGCAACTTACATAAAAATGCTCCATGCCCCTGTCATCACAATGCCCAAAGATATCTGTTTTTACAATGATCCATGACCCTTGTCATCACAAGGCTCCATGTCCCTTGTATTCACATTGCTCCATGGCCCTTGTCATCACAATGCTCCATAGCGCTTTTCATCGCAATGCTCCATGACCGCTTTCAGCACAATGCCCCATGACCCCTGTCATCATGATGCTCAACTGCCCTTGTCATCACAAGTCTCCATGAAACATTTCCTCAAAATGCTCCAGTACGCCTTTCATCCAAATTCCCCGTGGCCACTGTCATCACAATTCTCCATGACCACTGTCATCATAATGGTCCATGACCCGTTTCATCTCAATGCTCCATGACACCCGTCACCACAGTGCTCCATGGCCTTTGTCATCACAATGTTCCATGTCCCCTATAATCAAAATGCTCCATGCCTTTTTCCTCACAATGCTGCAGAATTCTTGTCATCACAATGTTCCATGACCGTGGCATCACAATGCTCCATGGCCCTTGTCATCACAATGCTCCAGAATTCTTGTCATCACAATGTTCCATGACCGTGTCATCACAATGCTACATGACCCTGGTCATCACAGTTCTCCCTGACCTTTGTCATCACAATGCTCTATGTCGCTTTTCATCACAATTCTCAATGACCACTTTACTCACTATGCTCGCTGACCATTTTCATCACATTTCTCTATTGTCATTACAATTCCCCATCGTCCCTTTCTTCACAATGCTCCATGATGCCTGTCATCACAATGCTCCACGGCTTCTGTTATCACAATGCTCCAGGACCAGTTTCATCACAATACTCCATCCCCCTTGTCATCACAGTGCACAATGAAACCTTTCATTACAATGCTCCATGACACTTGTCATCACAATGCTCCATGGCCTTTATCGTCACAATGCTCCCAGGCACTTTTCATCACGATGTTCCATGAAAACTTTCATCACATTGCTCCATGACCATTGTCATCACAATAGTCCATACCCTTGTCAACACAATGCTGCATAATCCCTGTCATCACAATTCTCCATGACTGCTGTCATCACATAATCCAGGACAATTTTCATAACAATGCTTCATGCCCCCAGTCATCACAGTGCTCCATGATACATTTCATCACAATTCCTAGATGATCAATGTCATCACAATGCCCCATGACACCTGTCATCACAATTCGCTATGACCCTTGTCATCACAATACTCGATGAACTGTGTCATCACAGTGTTCCAGGACACATGTCATCACAATGATCCATGACTACTTTCATCACAATGCTCCAATACACCTGTCATCACAATGCTCCATGGCCCCTGTTATCATATTGCTCCATGATCTCTTTGATCACAATGCTCCATGACCAGTGTCATCACCATGCCTCATGAGGCCTGTCATCTCAATGCTCCATGGCCCCTTTCATCACAATGCTCCATTAACCCAGTCATCACAGTGTTCCCTGCCCTTTTCATCGCAATGCTCCATGGGCCATGTCATCACAATGCTCCATGCCCTTGTCATCAAAATGCTCCAGAACTCTTGTCATCATAATGCTCCATGCCAATGTCATCAAAATGCCCCATGACACTTGTCATCACAATGCTCCATGGCCTTTGTCATCACAATGTTCCATGGCCCCTGTCATCACAATTCTCCATGCCCTTGTCATCAAAATGCTCCAGAACTCTTGTCATCATAATGCTCCATGCCAATGTCATCAAAATGCCCCATGACGCTTGTCATCACAATGCTCCATGGCCTTTGTCATCACAATGTTCCATGGCCCCTGTCATCACAGTGCTCCATGATAACTTTCATCACAATTCTAGATGACCACTGTCATCACAATGCCCCATGACAGATGTCATCACAATTCGCCATGGTCCTTGTCATCACAATGCTCCATGAACCGTGTCATCACAAGGTTCCAGGACACTTGTCATCACAATGATCCATGATCACTTTCATCACAATGCTCCATGAACCCTGTCGTCTCAATGCTCCATAGTCTTTGTATTCACAATGCTCCATGGCTCCTGTAATCACAGTGCTCCATGACCCCTTTCATCACAATGCTCCAAGACCGCTCTCATCACAATGCCCCATGACGCCTGCCTTCACAAATCTCCAAGGCCTCTCTTACCAAAATGCTCCATGATCCCTGTCAGCACAATATTCGATGGCACTTTTCATCACAATGCTCCATGACCCCTGTCATCACAAAGTTCTCTGCCCATATCATCACAATGCTCCTTGTCACCTTTAATCACAATGCTCCATGCCCTTTCATCACAATGCTCCAGAATTCTTGTCATCGCAATGTTCCTTGACCGTGTCATCACAATGCTCCATGAACCTTGTCATCACAAAGCTCCATGACCCCTGTCATCACCATGATCCATGACCCTTGTCATCACAAAGCTCCATGACCCCTGTCATCACAATGATCCATGACGCTTGTCATCACAAAGCTCCATGACCACTGTCATCACAATGCTCCATGACCGTTGTCATCACAAAGCTCCATGACCCCTGTCATCACATTGATCCATGACTCCTTTCCTCACAGTGCTCCAGTACCCTTTTCATCACAATGCTCCATGCCATTGTCAGCACAATGCTCCTTGGACCCTGTCATCAAAATGCTCCATCCCCTTTTCATCACAATGCTCCAGATATCCTATCATTACAATGCTCCATGCCCGTGTCAAGACAATGCTCCATGACCCATGTCATCAAATTGCTTTATGAACCTTGTTATCAAAATAATCCATGACCCCTGTCATCAAAATGATCCATGACAGTTGTCATCACAATGCTGCATGATACCTTTCATCCCAACTCTCTGTCACCGCTGTCATCACAATGCTCCAGGACAATTTTCATCACAATGCCCCATGCCCCCTGTCATCACAGTGCCCCTTAACACCTGTAATCACAATGCTCCATGACCCTGTCATCACAATGCTACATGACCCCTGTCATCACATTGTTCCATGGCCTATGTATTCACAATGCTCCATGGACCCTGTAATCACACTGCTCCATGTTCCCTTTCAACACAATGGTCCATGAACCCTGTCATCACAACGTTCCAGGAAAGTTGTCATCAAAAGTCTCCATGACCCTGGTCACCACAAGGTTCCCTGCTCTTGTCAGCACAATGCTCCATGACCCTTGTACTCACAGTGGTACATGGCCTTGTCACCACAATGTTCCATGGCCTCTGTCATCACCATGCTCCATGGTCTTTCTCATCACAATGCTCTATTACCCCTGTCATCACTATGCTTGATGACCATTGTCATCACAATGCTCCAAGGCCCCTGTCATCACAATGCCTCATGGTCTTGTAATCACAATGCTCAATAACCCCTGTCATCACAATGCTCCATGCCTTTGTCATCACAATGCTCCATGGCCCCTGTAATCACAATGCTCCAGAACACTTGTCAGCATAATACTCCATTCCCGTGTCATCCCATTGCTCAATGACATTTGTCATCAAAATGTTCCTTGGCCTTTGGCATCACAGTGATCCATGATAACTTTAATCAAAATTCTACATGACCATTGTCATCACAATGCAAGGTGACCAATGTCATCAGAATGCCCCAAGACACGTGTCATCACAATTCGCCTTGGCCCTTGTTATCTCAATGCTGTATGAACCGTGTCATCACTAGGTTTCAGGACACTTGTCATCAAAGAGATCCATGACAACATTCATCACAAGGCCCCATGAACTCTGTTATCTCAATGCTCCATGGCCTTTGTATTCCCAATGTTCCATTGTCCCGATAATCACATTGCTCCATGAACACTTTCATCACAATGCTCCTTGACCACTGTCACCGTAATGACCCATGACGTTTCTCATCACTGTGCTCCAAGGCCACTCTCATCAAAATGCTCCATGATCTGTGTCAGCCCAATATTGCATGACAGTTGTCATCACAAGGCTCTATGATCCCTGTAATCACAATGATCCCTGCCAATAACATCACAATGTTCCATGTCTCCTGTAATCACAATGCTCCATGACCTTGTCATCACAATGCTCCAGGTCTGTTTTCATCACCATGCTTCATGCCCGTGTCATCACAATGCTCCATGAATCTTGTCTTCACAATGCTCCATGGCCCATGTCATCACAATGCTCCGTGACTCCTGTCAACACAATGCCTGTTGACTCCTGTCATCAAAATGCTAAATGGCACTTGTCATCACAATGCTCTATGACGCCTGTCATCACTATTCTCCATGTCACTTGTCATCACAATGCTCCATGGCCCCTGTAATCACAGTACTCCATGACCCCATTCATCACAATGCCCAATGCCACCTCTTATCACAATTCTCCAAGGCATTTTTCATCACGATGCTCCATGACACCTGTCATCACAATGCTCCATGACACTTGTCATCAAAATGCTCGATGGCCCTTGTCATCACAAGGTTCCTTGGTGCTTTTCATCGCAATGTTCCATGACAACTCTCATCAAAATACTCCAAGATTTGTTTCATCTCAATGCTCCATGGCCCTTGTCATTACAAATCCACATGATCCCTTTCATCACAATTGTCCATGGCAACTTACATAAAAATGCTCCATGCCCCTGTCATCACAAGGCCCAAAGATATCTGTTTTTACAGTGATCCATGACCCTTGTCATCACAAGGCTCCATGTCCCTTGTATTCACATTGCTCCATGCCCCTGTCATCACAATGCCCAAAGATATCTGTTTTTACAATGATCCATGACCCTTGTCATCACAAGGCTCCATGTCCCTTGTATTCACATTGCTCCATGGCCCTTGTCATCACAATGCTCCATAGCGCTTTTCATCGCAATGCTCCATGACCGCTTTCAGCACAATGCCCCATGACCCCTGTCATCATGATGCTCAACTGCCCTTGTCATCACAAGTCTCCATGAAACATTTCCTCAAAATGCTCCAGTACGCCTTTCATCCAAATTCCCCGTGGCCACTGTCATCACAATTCTCCATGACCACTGTCATCATAATGGTCCATGACCCGTTTCATCTCAATGCTCCATGACACCCGTCACCACAGTGCTCCATGGCCTTTGTCATCACAATGTTCCATGTCCCCTATAATCAAAATGCTCCATGCCTTTTTCCTCACAATGCTCCAGAATTCTTGTCATCTCAATGTTCCATGAATGTGGCATCACAATGCTCCATGGCCCTTGTCATCACAATGCTCCAGAATTCTTGTCATCACAATGTTCCATGACCGTGTCATCACAATGCTACATGACCCTGGTCATCACAGTTCTCCCTGACCTTTGTCATCACAATGCTCTATGTCGCTTTTCATCACAATTCTCAATGACCACTTTAATCACTATGCTCGCTGACCATTTTCATCACATTTCTCTATTGTCATTACAATTCCCCATCGTCCCTTTCTTCACAATGCTCCATGATGCCTGTCATCACAATGCTCCACGGCTTCTGTTATCACAATGCTCCAGGACCAGTTTCATCACAATACTCCATACCCCTTGTCATCACAGTGCACAATGAAACCTTTCATTACAATGCTCCATGACACTTGTCATCACAATGCTCCATGGCCTTTATCGTCACAATGCTCCCAGGCACTTTTCATCACGATGTTCCATGAAAACTTTCATCACATTGCTCCATGACCATTGTCATCACAATAGTCCATACCCTTGTCAACACAATGCTGCATAATCCCTGTCATCACAATTCTCCATGACTGCTGTCATCACATAATCCAGGACAATTTTCATAACAATGCTTCATGCCCCCAGTCATCACAGTGCTCCATGATACATTTCATCACAATTCCTAGATGATCAATGTCATCACAATGCCCCATGACACCTGTCATCACAATTCGCTATGACCCTTGTCATCCCAATACTCGATGAACTGTGTCATCACAGTGTTCCAGGACACATGTCATCACAATGATCCATGACTACTTTCATCACAATGCTCCAATACACCTGTCATCACAATGCTCCATGGCCCCTGTTATCATATTGCTCCATGATCTCTTTGATCACAATGCTCCATGACCAGTGTCATCACCATGCCTCATGACGCCTGTCATCTCAATGCTCCATGGCCCCTTTCATCACAATGCTCCATGAACCCAGTCATCACAGTGTTCCCTGCCCTTTTCATCGCAATGCTCCATGGGCCCTGTCATCACAATGCTCCATGCCCTTGTCATCAAAATGCTCCAGAACTCTTGTCATCATAATGCTCCATGCCAATGTCATCAAAATGCCCCATGACACTTGTCATCACAATGCTCCATGGCCTTTGTCATCACAATGTTCCATGTCCCCTGTCATCACAGTGCTCCATGATAACTTTCATCACAATTCTATATGACCACTGTCATCACAATGCCCCATGACAGATGTCATCACAATTCGCCATGGTCCTTGTCATCACAATGCTCCATGAACCGTGTCATCACAAGGTTCCAGGACACTTGTCATCACAATGATCCATGATCACTTTCATCACAATGCTCCATGAACACTGTGGTCTCAATGCTCCATAGTCTTTGTATTCACAATGCTCCATGGCTCCTGTAATCACAGTGCTCCATGACCCCTTTCATCACAATGCTCCAAGACCGCTGTCATCACAATGCCCCATGACGCCTGCCTTCACAAATCTCCAAGGCCTCTCTTACCAAAATGCTCCATGATCCCTGTCAGCACAATATTCGATGGCACTTTTCATCACAATGCTCCATGACACCTGTCATCACAAAGTTCTCTGCCCATATCATCACAATGCTCCTTGTCACCTTTAATCACAATGCTCCATGCCCTTTCATCACAATGCTCCAGAATTCTTGTCATCGCAATGTTCCTTGACCGTGTCATCACAATGCTCCATGAACCTTGTCATCACAAAGCTCCATGACCCCTGTCATCACAATGATCCATGACCCTTGTCATCACAAAGCTCCATGACCCCTGTCATCACAATGATCCATGACGCTTGTCATCACAAAGCTCCATGACCCCTGTCATCACATTGATCCATGACTCCTTTCCTCACAGTGCTCCAGTACCCTTTTCATCACAATGCTCCATGCCATTGTCAGCACAATGCTCCTTGGACCCTGTCATCAAAATGCTCCATCCCCTTTTCATCACAATGCTCCAGATATCCTATCATTACAATGCTCCATGCCCGTGTCAAGACAATGCTCCATGACCCATGTCATCAAATTGCTTTATGAACCTTTTTATCAGAATAATCCATGACCCCTGTCATCAAAATGATCCATGACAGTTGTCATCACAATGCTGCATGATACCTTTCATCCCAACTCTCTGTGACCGCTGTCATCACAATGCTCCAGGACAATTTTCATCACAATGCTCCATGCCCCCTGTCATCACAGTGCCCCTTAACACCTGTAATCACAATGCTCCATGACCCTGTCATCACAATGCTACATGACCCCTGTCATCACATTGTTCCATGGCCTATGTATTCACAATGCTCCATGGACCCTGTAATCACACTTCTCCATGTTCCCTTTCAACACAATGGTCCATGAACCCTGTCATCACAACGTTCCATGAAAGTTGTCATCAAAAGTCTCCATGACCCTGGTCACCACAAGGTTCCCTGCTCTTGTCATCACAATGCTCCATGACCCTTGTAATCACAGTGGTACATGGCCTTGTCACCACAATGTTCCATGGCCTCTGTCATCACCATGCTCCATGGTCTTTCTCATCACAATGCTCTATGACCCCTGTCATCACTATGCTTGATGACCATTGTCATCACAATGCTCCAAGGCCCCTGTCATCACAATGCCTCATGGTCTTGTAATCACAATGCTCAATGACCCCTGTCATCACAACGCTACATGCCTTTGTCATCACAATGCTCCATGGCCCCTGTAATCACAATGCTCCAGAACACTTGTCAGCATAATACTCCATTCCCGTGTCATCCCATTGCTCAATGACATTTGTCATCAAAATGTTCCTTGGCCTTTGGCATCACAGTGATCCATGATAACTTTAATCAAAATTCTACATGACCATTGTCATCACAATGCAAGGTGACCAATGTCATCACAATGCCCCAAGACACGTGTCATCACAATTCGCCTTGGCCCTTGTTATCTCAATGCTGTATGAACCGTGTCATCACTAGGTTTCAGGACACTTGTCATCAAAGAGATCCATGACAACATTCATCACAATGCCCCATGAACTCTGTTATCTCAATGCTCCATGGCCTTTGTATTCCCAATGTTCCATTGTCCCGATAATCACATTGCTCCATGAACACTTTCATCACAATGCTCCTTGACCACTGTCACCGTAATGACCCATGACGATTCTCATCACTGTGCTCCAAGGCCACTCTCATCAAAATGCTCCATGATCTGTGTCAGCCCAATATTGCATGACAGTTGTCATCACAAGGCTCTATGATCCCTGTAATCACAATGATCCCTGCCAATAACATCACAATGTTCCATGTCTCCTGTAATCACAATGCTCCATGACCTTGTCATCACAATGCTCCAGGTCTGTTTTCATCACCATGCTTCATGCCCGTGTCATCACAATGCTCCATGAATCTTGTCTTCACAATGCTCCATGGCCCATGTCATCAGAATGCTCCATGACACCTGTCAACACAATGCCTGATGACTCCTGTCATCAAAATGCTAAATGGCACTTGTCATCACAATGCTCTATGATGCCTGTCATCACTATTCTCCATGTCACTTGTTATCACAATGCTCCATGGCCCCTGTAATCACAGTACTCCATGACCCCTTTCATCACAATGCCCAATGCCACCTCTTATCACAATTCTCCATGGCATTTGTCATCACGATGCTCCATGACACCTGTCATCACAATGCTCCATGACACTTGTCATCAAAATGCTCGATGGCCCTTGTCATCACAATGTTCCTTGGTGCTTTTCATCGCAATGTTCCATGACAACTCTCATCAAAATACTCCAAGATTTGTTTCATCCCAATGCTCCATGGCCCTTGTCATTACAAATCCACATGATCCCTTTCATCACAATTGTCCATGGCAACTTACATAAAAATGCTCCATGCCCCTGTCATCACAATGCCCAAAGATATCTGTTTTTACAATGATCCATGACCCTTGTCATCACAAGGCTCCATGTCCCTTTTATTCACATTGCTCCATGGCCCTTGTCATCACAATGCTCCATAGCGCTTTTCATCGCAATGCTCCATGACCGCTTTCAGCACAATGCCCCATGACCCCTGTCATCATGATGCTCAACTGCCCTTGTCATCACAAGTCTCCATGAAACATTTCCTCAAAATGCTCCAGTACGCCTTTCATCCAAATTCCCCGTGGCCACTGTCATCACAATTATCCATGACCACTGTCATCATAATGGTCCATGACCCGTTTCATCTCAATGCTCCATGACACCCGTCACCACAGTGCTCCATGGCCTTTGTCATCACAATGTTCCATGTCCCCTATAATCAAAATGCTCCATGCCTTTTTCCTCACAATGCTGCAGAATTCTTGTCATCACAATGTTCCATGACCGTGGCATCACAATGCTCCATGGCCCTTGTCATCACAATGCTCCAGAATTCTTGTCATCACAATGTTCCATGACCGTGTCATCACAATGCTACATGACCCTGGTCATCACAGTTCTCCCTGACCTTTGTCATCACAATGCTCTATGTCGCTTTTCATCACAATTCTCAATGACCACTTTAATCACTATGCTCGCTGACCATTTTCATCACATTTCTCTATTGTCATTACAATTCCCCATCGTCCCTTTCTTCACAATGCTCCATGATGCCTGTCATCACAATGCTCCACGGCTTCTGTTATCACAATGCTCCAGGACCAGTTTCATCACAATACTCCATCCCCCTTGTCATCACAGTGCACAATGAAACCTTTCATTACAATGCTCCATGACACTTGTCATCACAATGCTCCATGGCCTTTATCGTCACAATGCTCCCAGGCACTTTTCATCACGATGTTCCATGAAAACTTTCATCACATTGCTCCATGACCATTGTCATCACAATAGTCCATACCCTTGTCAACACAATGCTGCATAATCCCTGTCATCACAATTCTCCATGACTGCTGTCATCACATAATCCAGGACAATTTTCATAACAATGCTTCATGCCCCCAGTCATCACAGTGCTCCATGATACATTTCATCACAATTCCTAGATGATCAATGTCATCACAATGCCCCATGACACCTGTCATCACAATTCACTATGACCCTTGTCATCACAATACTCGATGAACTGTGTCATCACAGTGTTCCAGGACACATGTCATCACAATGATCCATGACTACTTTCATCACAATGCTCCAATACACCTGTCATCACAATGCTCCATGGCCCCTGTTATCATATTGCTCCATGATCTCTTTGATCACAATGCTCCATGACCAGTGTCATCACCATGCCTCATGAGGCCTGTCATCTCAATGCTCCATGGCCCCTTTCATCACAATGCTCCATTAACCCAGTCATCACAGTGTTCCCTGCCCTTTTCATCGCAATGCTCCATGGGCCATGTCATCACAATGCTCCATGCCCTTGTCATCAAAATGCTCCAGAACTCTTGTCATCATAATGCTCCATGCCAATGTCATCAAAATGCCCCATGACACTTGTCATCACAATGCTCCATGGCCTTTGTCATCACAATGTTCCATGGCCCCTGTCATCACAATTCTCCATGCCCTTGTCATCAAAATGCTCCAGAACTCTTGTCATCATAATGCTCCATGCCAATGTCATCAAAATGCCCCATGACGCTTGTCATCACAATGCTCCATGGCCTTTGTCATCACAATGTTCCATGGCCCCTGTCATCACAGTGCTCCATGATAACTTTCATCACAATTCTAGATGACCACTGTCATCACAATGCCCCATGACAGATGTCATCACAATTCGCCATGGTCCTTGTCATCACAATGCTCCATGAACCGTGTCATCACAAGGTTCCAGGACACTTGTCATCACAATGATCCATGATCACTTTCATCACAATGCTCCATGAACCCTGTCGTCTCAATGCTCCATAGTCTTTGTATTCACAATGCTCCATGGCTCCTGTAATCACAGTGCTCCATGACCCCTTTCATCACAATGCTCCAAGACCGCTCTCATCACAATGCCCCATGACGCCTGCCTTCACAAATCTCCAAGGCCTCTCTTACCAAAATGCTCCATGATCCCTGTCAGCACAATATTCGATGGCACTTTTCATCACAATGCTCCATGACCCCTGTCATCACAAAGTTCTCTGCCCATATCATCACAATGCTCCTTGTCACCTTTAATCACAATGCTCCATGCCCTTTCATCACAATGCTCCAGAATTCTTGTCATCGCAATGTTCCTTGACCGTGTCATCACAATGCTCCATGAACCTTGTCATCACAAAGCTCCATGACCCCTGTCATCACAATGATCCATGACGCTTGTCATCACAAAGCTCCATGACCACTGTCATCACAATGCTCCATGACCGTTGTCATCACAAAGCTCCATGACCCCTGTCATCACATTGATCCATGACTCCTTTCCTCACAGTGCTCCAGTACCCTTTTCATCACAATGCTCCATGCCATTGTCAGCACAATGCTCCTTGGACCCTGTCATCAAAATGCTCCATCCCCTTTTCATCACAATGCTCCAGATATCCTATCATTACAATGCTCCATGCCCGTGTCAAGACAATGCTCCATGACCCATGTCATCAAATTGCTTTATGAACCTTGTTATCAAAATAATCCATGACCCCTGTCATCAAAATGATCCATGACAGTTGTCATCACAATGCTGCATGATACCTTTCATCCCAACTCTCTGTCACCGCTGTCATCACAATGCTCCAGGACAATTTTCATCACAATGCCCCATGCCCCCTGTCATCACAGTGCCCCTTAACACCTGTAATCACAATGCTCCATGACCCTGTCATCACAATGCTACATGACCCCTGTCATCACATTGTTCCATGGCCTATGTATTCACAATGCTCCATGGACCCTGTAATCACACTGCTCCATGTTCCCTTTCAACACAATGGTCCATGAACCCTGTCATCACAACGTTCCAGGAAAGTTGTCATCAAAAGTCTCCATGACCCTGGTCACCACAAGGTTCCCTGCTCTTGTCATCACAATGCTCCATGACCCTTGTACTCACAGTGGTACATGGCCTTGTCACCACAATGTTCCATGGCCTCTGTCATCACCATGCTCCATGGTCTTTCTCATCACAATGCTCTATTACCCCTGTCATCACTATGCTTGATGACCATTGTCATCACAATGCTCCAAGGCCCCTGTCATCACAATGCCTCATGGTCTTGTAATCACAATGCTCAATAACCCCTGTCATCACAATGCTCCATGCCTTTGTCATCACAATGCTCCATGGCCCCTGTAATCACAATGCTCCAGAACACTTGTCAGCATAATACTCCATTCCCGTGTCATCCCATTGCTCAATGACATTTGTCATCAAAATGTTCCTTGGCCTTTGGCATCACAGTGATCCATGATAACTTTAATCAAAATTCTACATGACCATTGTCATCACAATGCAAGGTGACCAATGTCATCAGAATGCCCCAAGACACGTGTCATCACAATTCGCCTTGGCCCTTGTTATCTCAATGCTGTATGAACCGTGTCATCACTAGGTTTCAGGACACTTGTCATCAAAGAGATCCATGACAACATTCATCACAAGGCCCCATGAACTCTGTTATCTCAATGCTCCATGGCCTTTGTATTCCCAATGTTCCATTGTCCCGATAATCACATTGCTCCATGAACACTTTCATCACAATGCTCCTTGACCACTGTCACCGTAATGACCCATGACGTTTCTCATCACTGTGCTCCAAGGCCACTCTCATCAAAATGCTCCATGATCTGTGTCAGCCCAATATTGCATGACAGTTGTCATCACAAGGCTCTATGATCCCTGTAATCACAATGATCCCTGCCAATAACATCACAATGTTCCATGTCTCCTGTAATCACAATGCTCCATGACCTTGTCATCACAATGCTCCAGGTCTGTTTTCATCACCATGCTTCATGCCCGTGTCATCACAATGCTCCATGAATCTTGTCTTCACAATGCTCCATGGCCCATGTCATCACAATGCTCCGTGACTCCTGTCAACACAATGCCTGTTGACTCCTGTCATCAAAATGCTAAATGGCACTTGTCATCACAATGCTCTATGACGCCTGTCATCACTATTCTCCATGTCACTTGTCATCACAATGCTCCATGGCCCCTGTAATCACAGTACTCCATGACCCCATTCATCACAATGCCCAATGCCACCTCTTATCACAATTCTCCAAGGCATTTTTCATCACGATGCTCCATGACACCTGTCATCACAATGCTCCATGACACTTGTCATCAAAATGCTCGATGGCCCTTGTCATCACAAGGTTCCTTGGTGCTTTTCATCGCAATGTTCCATGACAACTCTCATCAAAATACTCCAAGATTTGTTTCATCTCAATGCTCCATGGCCCTTGTCATTACAAATCCACATGATCCCTTTCATCACAATTGTCCATGGCAACTTACATAAAAATGCTCCATGCCCCTGTCATCACAAGGCCCAAAGATATCTGTTTTTACAGTGATCCATGACCCTTGTCATCACAAGGCTCCATGTCCCTTGTATTCACATTGCTCCATGCCCCTGTCATCACAATGCCCAAAGATATCTGTTTTTACAATGATCCATGACCCTTGTCATCACAAGGCTCCATGTCCCTTGTATTCACATTGCTCCATGGCCCTTGTCATCACAATGCTCCATAGCGCTTTTCATCGCAATGCTCCATGACCGCTTTCAGCACAATGCCCCATGACCCCTGTCATCATGATGCTCAACTGCCCTTGTCATCACAAGTCTCCATGAAACATTTCCTCAAAATGCTCCAGTACGCCTTTCATCCAAATTCCCCGTGGCCACTGTCATCACAATTCTCCATGACCACTGTCATCATAATGGTCCATGACCCGTTTCATCTCAATGCTCCATGACACCCGTCACCACAGTGCTCCATGGCCTTTGTCATCACAATGTTCCATGTCCCCTATAATCAAAATGCTCCATGCCTTTTTCCTCACAATGCTCCAGAATTCTTGTCATCTCAATGTTCCATGAATGTGGCATCACAATGCTCCATGGCCCTTGTCATCACAATGCTCCAGAATTCTTGTCATCACAATGTTCCATGACCGTGTCATCACAATGCTACATGACCCTGGTCATCACAGTTCTCCCTGACCTTTGTCATCACAATGCTCTATGTCGCTTTTCATCACAATTCTCAATGACCACTTTAATCACTATGCTCGCTGACCATTTTCATCACATTTCTCTATTGTCATTACAATTCCCCATCGTCCCTTTCTTCACAATGCTCCATGATGCCTGTCATCACAATGCTCCACGGCTTCTGTTATCACAATGCTCCAGGACCAGTTTCATCACAATACTCCATACCCCTTGTCATCACAGTGCACAATGAAACCTTTCATTACAATGCTCCATGACACTTGTCATCACAATGCTCCATGGCCTTTATCGTCACAATGCTCCCAGGCACTTTTCATCACGATGTTCCATGAAAACTTTCATCACATTGCTCCATGACCATTGTCATCACAATAGTCCATACCCTTGTCAACACAATGCTGCATAATCCCTGTCATCACAATTCTCCATGACTGCTGTCATCACATAATCCAGGACAATTTTCATAACAATGCTTCATGCCCCCAGTCATCACAGTGCTCCATGATACATTTCATCACAATTCCTAGATGATCAATGTCATCACAATGCCCCATGACACCTGTCATCACAATTCGCTATGACCCTTGTCATCCCAATACTCGATGAACTGTGTCATCACAGTGTTCCAGGACACATGTCATCACAATGATCCATGACTACTTTCATCACAATGCTCCAATACACCTGTCATCACAATGCTCCATGGCCCCTGTTATCATATTGCTCCATGATCTCTTTGATCACAATGCTCCATGACCAGTGTCATCACCATGCCTCATGACGCCTGTCATCTCAATGCTCCATGGCCCCTTTCATCACAATGCTCCATGAACCCAGTCATCACAGTGTTCCCTGCCCTTTTCATCGCAATGCTCCATGGGCCCTGTCATCACAATGCTCCATGCCCTTGTCATCAAAATGCTCCAGAACTCTTGTCATCATAATGCTCCATGCCAATGTCATCAAAATGCCCCATGACACTTGTCATCACAATGCTCCATGGCCTTTGTCATCACAATGTTCCATGGCCCCTGTCATCACAATTCTCCATGCCCTTGTCATCAAAATGCTCCAGAACTCTTGTCATCATAATGCTCCATGCCAATGTCATCAAAATGCCCCATGACACTTGTCATCACAATGCTCCATGGCCTTTGTCATCACAATGTTCCATGGCCCCTGTCATCACAGTGCTCCATGATAACTTTCATCACAATTCTAGATGACCACTGTCATCACAATGCCCCATGACAGATGTCATCACAATTCGCCATGGTCCTTGTCATCACAATTCTCCATGAACCGTGTCATCACAAGGTTCCAGGACACTTGTCATCACAATGATCCATGATCACTTTCATCACAATGCTCCATGAACCCTGTCGTCTCAATGCTCCATAGTCTTTGTATTCACAATGCTCCATGGCTGCTGTAATCACAGTGCTCCATGACCCCTTTCATCACAATGCTCCAAGACCGCTGTCATCACAATGCCCCATGACGCCTGCCTTCACAAATCTCCAAGGCCTCTCTTACCAAAATGCTCCATGATCCCTGTCAGCACAATATTCGATGGCACTTTTCATCACAATGCTCCATGACCCCTGTCATCACAAAGTTCTCTGCCCATATCATCACAATGCTCCTTGTCACCTTTAATCACAATGCTCCATGCCCTTTCATCACAATGCTCCAGAATTCTTGTCATCGCAATGTTCCTTGACCGTGTCATCACAATGCTCCATGAAACTTGTCATCACAAAGCTCCATGACCCCTGTAATCACAATGATCCATGACCCTTGTCATCACAAAGCTCCATGACCCCTGTCATCACAATGATCCATGACGCTTGTCATCACAAAGCTGCATGACCACTGTCATCAAAATGCTCCATGACCGTTGTCATCACAAAGCTCCATGACCCCTGTCATCACATTGATCCATGACTCCTTTCCTCACAGTGCTCCAGTACCATTTTCATCACAATGCTCCATGCCATTGTCAGCACAATGCTCCTTGGACCCTGTCATCAAAATGCTCCATCCCCTTTTCATCACAATGCTCCAGATATCCTATCGTTACAATGCTCCATGCCGGTGTCAACACAATGCTCCATGAACCATGTCATCAAATTGCTTTATGAACCTTGTTATCAGAATAATCCATGACCCCTGTCATCAAAATGATCCATGACAGTTGTCATCACAATGCTGCATGATACCTTTCATCCCAACTCTCTGTGACCGCTGTCATCACAATGCTCCAGGACAATTTTCTTCACAATGCTCCATGCCCCCTGTCATCACAGTGCCCCTTAACACCTGTAATCACAATGCTCCATGACCCTGTCAGCACAATGCTACATGACCCCTGTCATCACATTGTTCCATGGCCTATGTATTCACAATGCTCCATGGACCCTGTAATCACACTGCTCCATGTTCCCTTTCAACACAATGGTCCATGAACCCTGTCATCACAACGTTCCATGAAAGTTGTCATCAAAAGTCTCCATGACCCTGGTCACCACAAGGTTCCCTGCTCTTGTCATCACAATGCTCCATGACCCTTGTAATCACAGTGGTACATGGCCTTGTCACCACAATGTTCCATGGCCTCTGTCATCACCATGCTCCATGGTCTTTGTCATCACAATGCTCTATGACCCCTGTCATCACTATGCTTGATGACCATTGTCATCACAATGCTCCAAGACCCCAGTCATCACAATGCCTCATGGTCTTGTAATCACAATGCTCAATGACCCCTGTCATCACAATGCTCCATTCCTTTGTCATCACAATGCTCCATGGCCCCTGTAATCACAATGCTCCAGAACACTTGTCAGCATAATACTCCATTCCCGTGTCATCCCATTGCTCAATGACATTTGTCATCAAAATGTTCCTTGGCCTTTGGCATCACAGTGATCCATGATAACTTTAATCAAAATTCTACATGACCATTGTCATCACAATGCAAGGTGACCAATGTCATCACAATGCCCCAAGACACGTGTCATCACAATTCGCCTTGGCCCTTGTTATCTTAATGCTGTATGAACCGTGTCATCACTAGGTTTCAGGACTCTTGTCATCAAAGAGATCCATGACAACATTCATCACAATGCCCCATGAACTCTGTTATCTCAATGCTCCATGGCCTTTGTATTCCCAATGTTCCATTGTCCCGATAATCACATTGCTCCATGAACACTTTCATCACAATGCTCCTTGACCACTGTCACCGTAATGACCCATGACGTTTCTCATCACTGTGCTCCAAGGCCACTCTCATCAAAATGCTCCATGATCTGTGTCAGCCCAATATTGCATGACAGTTGTCATGACAAGGCTCTATGATCCCTGTAATCACAATGATCCCTGCCAATAATATCACAATGTTCCATGTCTCCTGTAATCACAATGCTCCATGCCCTTGTCATCACAATGCTCCAGGTCTGTTTTCATCACCATGCTTCATGCCCGTGTCATCACAATGCTCCATGAATCTTGTCTTCACAATGCTCCATGGGCCATGTCATCACAATGCTCCGTGACTCCTGTTAACACAATGCCTGATGACTCCTGTCATCAAAATGCTAAATGGCACTTGTCATCACAATGCTCTATGACGCCTGTCATCACTATTCTCCATGTCACTTGTTTTCACAATGCTCCATGGCCCCTGTAATCACAGTACTCCATGACCCCTTTCATCACAATGCCCAATGCCACCTCTTATCACAATTCTCCATGGCATTTGTCATCACGATGCTCCATGACACCTGTCATCACAATGCTCCATGACACTTGTCATCAAAATGCTCGATGGCCCTTGTCATCACAAGGTTCCTTGGTGCTTTTCATCGCAATGTTCCATGACAACTCTCATCAAAATACTCCAAGATTTGTTTCATCTCAATGCTCCATGGCCCTTGTCATTACAAATCCACATGATCCCTTTCATCACAATTGTCCATGGCAACTTACATAAAAATGCTCCATGCCCCTGTCATCACAATGCCCAAAGATATCTGTTTTTACAATGATCCATGACCCTTGTCATCACAAGGCTCCATGTCCCTTGTATTCACATTGCTCCATGCCCCTGTCATCACAATGCCCAAAGATATCTGTTTTTACAATGATCCATGACCCTTGTCATCACAAGGCTCCATGTCCCTTGTATTCACATTGCTCCATGGCCCTTGTCATCACAATGCTCCATAGCGCTTTTCATCGCAATGCTCCATGACCGCTTTCAGCACAATGCCCCATGACCCCTGTCATCATGATGCTCAACTGCCCTTGTCATCACAAGTCTCCATGAAACATTTCCTCAAAATGCTCAAGTACGCCTTTCATCCAAATTCCCCGTGGCCACTGTCATCACAATTCTCCATGACCACTGTCATCATAATGGTCCATGACCCGTTTCATCTCAATGCTCCATGACACCCGTCACCACAGTGCTCCATGGCCTTTGTCATCACAATGTTCCATGTCCCCTATAATCAAAATGCTCCATGCCTTTTTCCTCACAATGCTCCAGAATTCTTGTCATCACAATGTTCCATGACCGTGGCATCACAATGCTCCATGGCCCTTGTCATCACAATGCTCCAGAATTCTTGTCATCACAATGTTCCATGACCGTGTCATCACAATGCTACATGACCCTGGTCATCACAGTTCTCCCTGACCTTTGTCATCACAATGCTCTATGTCGCTTTTCATCACAATTCTCAATGACCACTTTACTCACTATGCTCGCTGACCATTTTCATCACATTTCTCTATTGTCATTACAATTCCCCATCGTCCCTTTCTTCACAATGCTCCATGATGCCTGTCATCACAATGCTCCACGGCTTCTGTTATCACAATGCTCCAGGACCAGTTTCATCACAATACTCCATCCCCCTTGTCATCACAGTGCACAATGAAACCTTTCATTACAATGCTCCATGACACTTGTCATCACAATGCTCCATGGCCTTTATCGTCACAATGCTCCCAGGCACTTTTCATCACGATGTTCCATGAAAACTTTCATCACATTGCTCCATGACCATTGTCATCACAATAGTCCATACCCTTGTCAACACAATGCTGCATAATCCCTGTCATCACAATTCTCCATGACTGCTGTCATCACATAATCCAGGACAATTTTCATAACAATGCTTCATGCCCCCAGTCATCACAGTGCTCCATGATACATTTCATCACAATTCCTAGATGATCAATGTCATCACAATGCCCCATGACACCTGTCATCACAATTCGCTATGACCCTTGTCATCACAATACTCGATGAACTGTGTCATCACAGTGTTCCAGGACACATGTCATCACAATGATCCATGACTACTTTCATCACAATGCTCCAATACACCTGTCATCACAATGCTCCATGGCCCCTGTTATCATATTGCTCCATGATCTCTTTGATCACAATGCTCCATGACCAGTGTCATCACCATGCCTCATGACGCCTGTCATCTCAATGCTCCATGGCCCCTTTCATCACAATGCTCCATGAACCCAGTCATCACAGTGTTCCCTGCCCTTTTCATCGCAATGCTCCATGGGCCCTGTCATCACAATGCTCCATGCCCTTGTCATCAAAATGCTCCAGAACTCTTGTCATCATAATGCTCCATGCCAATGTCATCAAAATGCCCCATGACACTTGTCATCACAATGCTCCATGGCCTTTGTCATCACAATGTTCCATGTCCCCTGTCATCACAGTGCTCCATGATAACTTTCATCACAATTCTATATGACCACTGTCATCACAATGCCCCATGACAGATGTCATCACAATTCGCCATGGTCCTTGTCATCACAATGCTCCATGAACCGTGTCATCACAAGGTTCCAGGACACTTGTCATCACAATGATCCATGATCACTTTCATCACAATGCTCCATGAACCCTGTGGTCTCAATGCTCCATAGTCTTTGTATTCACAATGCTCCATGGCTCCTGTAATCACAGTGCTCCATGACCCCTTTCATCACAATGCTCCAAGACCGCTGTCATCACAATGCCCCATGACGCCTGCCTTCACAAATCTCCAAGGCCTCTCTTACCAAAATGCTCCATGATCCCTGTCAGCACAATATTCGATGGCACTTTTCATCACAATGCTCCATGACCCCTGTCATCACAAAGTTCTCTGCCCATATCATCACAATGCTCCTTGTCACCTTTAATCACAATGCTCCATGCCCTTTCATCACAATGCTCCAGAATTCTTGTCATCGCAATGTTCCTTGACCGTGTCATCACAATGCTCCATGAACCTTGTCATCACAAAGCTCCATGACCCCTGTCATCACAATGATCCATGACCCTTGTCATCACAAAGCTCCATGACCCCTGTCATCACAATGATCCATGACGCTTGTCATCACAAAGCTCCATGACCCCTGTCATCACATTGATCCATGACTCCTTTCCTCACAGTGCTCCAGTACCCTTTTCATCACAATGCTCCATGCCATTGTCAGCACAATGCTCCTTGGACCCTGTCATCAAAATGCTCCATCCCCTTTTCATCACAATGCTCCAGATATCCTATCATTACAATGCTCCATGCCCGTGTCAAGACAATGCTCCATGACCCATGTCATCAAATTGCTTTATGAACCTTTTTATCAGAATAATCCATGACCCCTGTCATCAAAATGATCCATGACAGTTGTCATCACAATGCTGCATGATACCTTTCATCCCAACTCTCTGTGACCGCTGTCATCACAATGCTCCAGGACAATTTTCATCACAATGCTCCATGCCCCCTGTCATCACAGTGCCCCTTAACACCTGTAATCACAATGCTCCATGACCCTGTCATCACAATGCTACATGACCCCTGTCATCACATTGTTCCATGGCCTATGTATTCACAATGCTCCATGGACCCTGTAATCACACTTCTCCATGTTCCCTTTCAACACAATGGTCCATGAACCCTGTCATCACAACGTTCCATGAAAGTTGTCATCAAAAGTCTCCATGACCCTGGTCACCACAAGGTTCCCTGCTCTTGTCATCACAATGCTCCATGACCCTTGTAATCACAGTGGTACATGGCCTTGTCACCACAATGTTCCATGGCCTCTGTCATCACCATGCTCCATGGTCTTTCTCATCACAATGCTCTATGACCCCTGTCATCACTATGCTTGATGACCATTGTCATCACAATGCTCCAAGGCCCCTGTCATCACAATGCCTCATGGTCTTGTAATCACAATGCTCAATGACCCCTGTCATCACAACGCTCCATGCCTTTGTCATCACAATGCTCCATGGCCCCTGTAATCACAATGCTCCAGAACACTTGTCAGCATAATACTCCATTCCCGTGTCATCCCATTGCTCAATGACATTTGTCATCAAAATGTTCCTTGGCCTTTGGCATCACAGTGATCCATGATAACTTTAATCAAAATTCTACATGACCATTGTCATCACAATGCAAGGTGACCAATGTCATCACAATGCCCCAAGACACGTGTCATCACAATTCGCCTTGGCCCTTGTTATCTCAATGCTGTATGAACCGTGTCATCACTAGGTTTCAGGACACTTGTCATCAAAGAGATCCATGACAACATTCATCACAATGCCCCATGAACTCTGTTATCTCAATGCTCCATGGCCTTTGTATTCCCAATGTTCCATTGTCCCGATAATCACATTGCTCCATGAACACTTTCATCACAATGCTCCTTGACCACTGTCACCGTAATGACCCATGACGTTTCTCATCACTGTGCTCCAAGGCCACTCTCATCAAAATGCTCCATGATCTGTGTCAGCCCAATATTGCATGACAGTTGTCATCACAAGGCTCTATGATCCCTGTAATCACAATGATCCCTGCCAATAACATCACAATGTTCCATGTCTCCTGTAATCACAATGCTCCATGCCCTTGTCATCACAATGCTCCAGGTCTGTTTTCATCACCATGCTTCATGCCCGTGTCATCACAATGCTCCATGAATCTTGTCTTCACAATGCTCCATGGCCCATGTCATCAGAATGCTCCATGACACCTGTCAACACAATGCCTGATGACTCCTGTCATCAAAATGCTAAATGGCACTTGTCATCACAATGCTCTATGATGCCTGTCATCACTATTCTCCATGTCACTTGTTATCACAATGCTCCATGGCCCCTGTAATCACAGTACTCCATGACCCCTTTCATCACAATGCCCAATGCCACCTCTTATCACAATTCTCCATGGCATTTGTCATCACGATGCTCCATGACACCTGTCATCACAATGCTCCATGACACTTGTCATCAAAATGCTCGATGGCCCTTGTCATCACAATGTTCCTTGGTGCTTTTCATCGCAATGTTCCATGACAACTCTCATCAAAATACTCCAAGATTTGTTTCATCCCAATGCTCCATGGCCCTTGTCATTACAAATCCACATGATCCCTTTCATCACAATTGTCCATGGCAACTTACATAAAAATGCTCCATGCCCCTGTCATCACAATGCCCAAAGATATCTGTTTTTACAATGATCCATGACCCTTGTCATCACAAGGCTCCATGTCCCTTTTATTCACATTGCTCCATGGCCCTTGTCATCACAATGCTCCATAGCGCTTTTCATCGCAATGCTCCATGACCGCTTTCAGCACAATGCCCCATGACCCCTGTCATCATGATGCTCAACTGCCCTTGTCATCACAAGTCTCCATGAAACATTTCCTCAAAATGCTCCAGTACGCCTTTCATCCAAATTCCCCGTGGCCACTGTCATCACAATTCTCCATGACCACTGTCATCATAATGGTCCATGACCCGTTTCATCTCAATGCTCCATGACACCCGTCACCACAGTGCTCCATGGCCTTTGTCATCACAATGTTCCATGTCCCCTATAATCAAAATGCTCCATGCCTTTTTCCTCACAATGCTGCAGAATTCTTGTCATCACAATGTTCCATGACCGTGGCATCACAATGCTCCATGGCCCTTGTCATCACAATGCTCCAGAATTCTTGTCATCACAATGTTCCATGACCGTGTCATCACAATGCTACATGACCCTGGTCATCACAGTTCTCCCTGACCTTTGTCATCACAATGCTCTATGTCGCTTTTCATCACAATTCTCAATGACCACTTTACTCACTATGCTCGCTGACCATTTTCATCACATTTCTCTATTGTCATTACAATTCCCCATCGTCCCTTTCTTCACAATGCTCCATGATGCCTGTCATCACAATGCTCCACGGCTTCTGTTATCACAATGCTCCAGGACCAGTTTCATCACAATACTCCATCCCCCTTGTCATCACAGTGCACAATGAAACCTTTCATTACAATGCTCCATGACACTTGTCATCACAATGCTCCATGGCCTTTATCGTCACAATGCTCCCAGGCACTTTTCATCACGATGTTCCATGAAAACTTTCATCACATTGCTCCATGACCATTGTCATCACAATAGTCCATAGCCTTGTCAACACAATGCTGCATAATCCCTGTCATCACAATTCTCCATGACTGCTGTCATCACATAATCCAGGACAATTTTCATAACAATGCTTCATGCCCCCAGTCATCACAGTGCTCCATGATACATTTCATCACAATTCCTAGATGATCAATGTCATCACAATGCCCCATGACACCTGTCATCACAATTCGCTATGACCCTTGTCATCACAATACTCGATGAACTGTGTCATCACAGTGTTCCAGGACACATGTCATCACAATGATCCATGACTACTTTCATCACAATGCTCCAATACACCTGTCATCACAATGCTCCATGGCCCCTGTTATCATATTGCTCCATGATCTCTTTGATCACAATGCTCCATGACCAGTGTCATCACCATGCCTCATGACGCCTGTCATCTCAATGCTCCATGGCCCCTTTCATCACAATGCTCCATGAACCCAGTCATCACAGTGTTCCCTGCCCTTTTCATCGCAATGCTCCATGGGCCCTGTCATCACAATGCTCCATGCCCTTGTCATCAAAATGCTCCAGAACTCTTGTCATCATAATGCTCCATGCCAATGTCATCAAAATGCCCCATGACACTTGTCATCACAATGCTCCATGGCCTTTGTCATCACAATGTTCCATGTCCCCTGTCATCACAGTGCTCCATGATAACTTTCATCACAATTCTATATGACCACTGTCATCACAATGCCCCATGACAGATGTCATCACAATTCGCCATGGTCCTTGTCATCACAATGCTCCATGAACCGTGTCATCACAAGGTTCCAGGACACTTGTCATCACAATGATCCATGATCACTTTCATCACAATGCTCCATGAACCCTGTGGTCTCAATGCTCCATAGTCTTTGTATTCACAATGCTCCATGGCTCCTGTAATCACAGTGCTCCATGACCCCTTTCATCACAATGCTCCAAGACCGCTGTCATCACAATGCCCCATGACGCCTGCCTTCACAAATCTCCAAGGCCTCTCTTACCAAAATGCTCCATGATCCCTGTCAGCACAATATTCGATGGCACTTTTCATCACAATGCTCCATGACCCCTGTCATCACAAAGTTCTCTGCCCATATCATCACAATGCTCCTTGTCACCTTTAATCACAATGCTCCATGCCCTTTCATCACAATGCTCCAGAATTCTTGTCATCGCAATGTTCCTTGACCGTGTCATCACAATGCTCCATGAACCTTGTCATCACAAAGCTCCATGACCCCTGTCATCACAATGATCCATGACCCTTGTCATCACAAAGCTCCATGACCCCTGTCATCACAATGATCCATGACGCTTGTCATCACAAAGCTCCATGACCCCTGTCATCACATTGATCCATGACTCCTTTCCTCACAGTGCTCCAGTACCCTTTTCATCACAATGCTCCATGCCATTGTCAGCACAATGCTCCTTGGACCCTGTCATCAAAATGCTCCATCCCCTTTTCATCACAATGCTCCAGATATCCTATCATTACAATGCTCCATGCCCGTGTCAAGACAATGCTCCATGACCCATGTCATCAAATTGCTTTATGAACCTTGTTATCAGAATAATCCATGACCCCTGTCATCAAAATGATCCATGACAGTTGTCATCACAATGCTGCATGATACCTTTCATCCCAACTCTCTGTGACCGCTGTCATCACAATGCTCCAGGACAATTTTCATCACAATGCTCCATGCCCCCTGTCATCACAGTGCCCCTTAACACCTGTAATCACAATGCTCCATGACCCTGTCATCACAATGCTACATGACCCCTGTCATCACATTGTTCCATGGCCTATGTATTCACAATGCTCCATGGACCCTGTAATCACACTTCTCCATGTTCCCTTTCAACACAATGGTCCATGAACCCTGTCATCACAACGTTCCATGAAAGTTGTCATCAAAAGTCTCCATGACCCTGGTCACCACAAGGTTCCCTGCTCTTGTCATCACAATGCTCCATGACCCTTGTAATCACAGTGGTACATGGCCTTGTCACCACAATGTTCCATGGCCTCTGTCATCACCATGCTCCATGGTCTTTCTCATCACAATGCTCTATGACCCCTGTCATCACTATGCTTGATGACCATTGTCATCACAATGCTCCAAGGCCCCTGTCATCACAATGCCTCATGGTCTTGTAATCACAATGCTCAATGACCCCTGTCATCACAACGCTCCATGCCTTTGTCATCACAATGCTCCATGGCCCCTGTAATCACAATGCTCCAGAACACTTGTCAGCATAATACTCCATTCCCGTGTCATCCCATTGCTCAATGACATTTGTCATCAAAATGTTCCTTGGCCTTTGGCATCACAGTGATCCATGATAACTTTAATCAAAATTCTACATGACCATTGTCATCACAATGCAAGGTGACCAATGTCATCACAATGCCCCAAGACTCGTGTCATCACAACTCGCCTTGGCCCTTGTTATCTCAATGCTGTATGAACCGTGTCATCACTAGGTTTCAGGACACTTGTCATCAAAGAGATCCATGACAACATTCATCACAATGCCCCATGAACTCTGTTATCTCAATGCTCCATGGCCTTTGTATTCCCAATGTTCCATTGTCCCGATAATCACATTGCTCCATGAACACTTTCATCACAATGCTCCTTGACCACTGTCACCGTAATGACCCATGACGTTTCTCATCACTGTGCTCCAAGGCCACTCTCATCAAAATGCTCCATGATCTGTGTCAGCCCAATATTGCATGACAGTTGTCATCACAAGGCTCTATGATCCCTGTAATCACAATGATCCCTGCCAATAACATCACAATGTTCCATGTCTCCTGTAATCACAATGCTCCATGACCTTGTCATCACAATGCTCCAGGTCTGTTTTCATCACCATGCTTCATGCCCGTGTCATCACAATGCTCCATGAATCTTGTCTTCACAATGCTCCATGGCCCATGTCATCAGAATGCTCCGTGATTCCTGTCAACACAATGCCTGATGACTCCTGTCATCAAAATGCTAAATGGCACTTGTCATCACAATGCTCTATGATGCCTGTCATCACTATTCTCCATGTCACTTGTTATCACAATGCTCCATGGCCCCTGTAATCACAGTACTCCATGACCCCTTTCATCACAATGCCCAATGCCACCTCTTATCACAATTCTCCATGGCATTTGTCATCACGATGCTCCATGACACCTGTCATCACAATGCTCCATGACACTTGTCATCAAAATGCTCAATGGCCCTTGTCATCACAATGTTCCTTGGTGCTTTTCATCGCAATGTTCCATGACAACTCTCATCAAAATACTCCAAGATTTGTTTCATCCCAATGCTCCATGGCCCTTGTCATTACAAATCCACATGATCCCTTTCATCACAATTGTCCATGGCAACTTACATAAAAATGCTCCATGCCCCTGTCATCACAATGCCCAAAGATATCTGTTTTTACAATGATCCATGACCCTTGTCATCACAAGGCTCCATGTCCCTTTTATTCACATTGCTCCATGGCCCTTGTCATCACAATGCTCCATAGCGCTTTTCATCGCAATGCTCCATGACCGCTTTCAGCACAATGCCCCATGACCCCTGTCATCATGATGCTCAACTGCCCTTGTCATCACAAGTCTCCATGAAACATTTCCTCAAAATGCTCCAGTACGCCTTTCATCCAAATTCCCCGTGGCCACTGTCATCACAATTCTCCATGACCACTGTCATCATAATGGTCCATGACCCGTTTCATCTCAATGCTCCATGACACCCGTCACCACAGTGCTCCATGGCCTTTGTCATCACAATGTTCCATGTCCCCTATAATCAAAATGCTCCATGCCTTTTTCCTCACAATGCTGCAGAATTCTTGTCATCACAATGTTCCATGACCGTGGCATCACAATGCTCCATGACCCTGGTCATCACAGTTCTCCCTGACCTTTGTCATCACAATGCTCTATGTCGCTTTTCATCACAATTCTCAATGACCACTTTAATCACTATGCTCGCTGACCATTTTCATCACATTTCTCTATTGTCATTACAATTCCCCATCGTCCCTTTCTTCACAATGCTCCATGATGCCTGTCATCACAATGCTCCACGGCTTCTGTTATCACAATGCTCCAGGACCAGTTTCATCACAATACTCCATCCCCCTTGTCATCACAGTGCACAATGAAACCTTTCATTACAATGCTCCATGACACTTGTCATCACAATGCTCCATGGCCTTTATCGTCACAATGCTCCCAGGCACTTTTCATCACGATGTTCCATGAAAACTTTCATCACATTGCTCCATGACCATTGTCATCACAATAGTCCATAGCCTTGTCAACACAATGCTGCATAATCCCTGTCATCACAATTCTCCATGACTGCTGTCATCACATAATCCAGGACAATTTTCATAACAATGCTTCATGCCCCCAGTCATCACAGTGCTCCATGATACATTTCATCACAATTCCTAGATGATCAATGTCATCACAATGCCCCATGACACCTGTCATCACAATTCACTATGACCCTTGTCATCACAATACTCGATGAACTGTGTCATCACAGTGTTCCAGGACACATGTCATCACAATGATCCATGACTACTTTCATCACAATGCTCCAATACACCTGTCATCACAATGCTCCATGGCCCCTGTTATCATATTGCTCCATGATCTCTTTGATCACAATGCTCCATGACCAGTGTCATCACCATGCCTCATGAGGCCTGTCATCTCAATGCTCCATGGCCCCTTTCTTCACAATGCTCCATTAACCCAGTCATCACAGTGTTCCCTGCCCTTTTCATCGCAATGCTCCATGGGCCATGTCATCACAATGCTCCATGCCCTTGTCATCAAAATGCTCCAGAACTCTTGTCATCATAATGCTCCATGCCAATGTCATCAAAATGCCCCATGACACTTGTCATCACAATGCTCCATGGCCTTTGTCATCACAATGTTCCATGGCCCCTGTCATCACAATTCTCCATGCCCTTGTCATCAAAATGCTCCAGAACTCTTGTCATCATAATGCTCCATGCCAATGTCATCAAAATGCCCCATGACGCTTGTCATCACAATGCTCCATGGCCTTTGTCATCACAATGTTCCATGGCCCCTGCCATCACAGTGCTCCATGATAACTTTCATCACAATTCTAGATGACCACTGTCATCACAATGCCCCATGACAGATGTCATCACAATTCGCCATGGTCCTTGTCATCACAATGCTCCATGAACCGTGTCATCACAAGGTTCCAGGACACTTGTCATCACAATGATCCATGATCACTTTCATCACAATGCTCCATGAACCCTGTCGTCTCAATGCTCCATAGTCTTTGTATTCACAATGCTCCATGGCTCCTGTAATCACAGTGCTCCATGACCCCTTTCATCACAATGCTCCAAGACCGCTCCCATCACAATGCCCCATGACGCCTGCCTTCACAAATCTCCAAGGCCTCTCTTACCAAAATGCTCCATGATCCCTGTCAGCACAATATTCGATGGCACTTTTCATCACAATGCTCCATGACCCCTGTCATCACAAAGTTCTCTGCCCATATCATCACAATGCTCCTTGTCACCTTTAATCACAATGCTCCATGCCCTTTCATCACAATGCTCCAGAATTCTTGTCATCGCAATGTTCCTTGACCGTGTCATCACAATGCTCCATGAACCTTGTCATCACAAAGCTCCATGACCCCTGTCATCACCATGATCCATGACCCTTGTCATCACAAAGCTCCATGACCCCTGTCATCACAATGATCCATGACGCTTGTCATCACAAAGCTCCATGACCACTGTCATCACAATGCTCCATGACCGTTGTCATCACAAAGCTCCATGACCCCTGTCATCACATTGATCCATGACTCCTTTCCTCACAGTGCTCCAGTACCCTTTTCATCACAATGCTCCATGCCATTGTCAGCACAATGCTCCTTGGACCCTGTCATCAAAATGCTCCATCCCCTTTTCATCACAATGCTCCAGATATCCTATCATTACAATGCTCCATGCCCGTGTCAAGACAATGCTCCATGACCCATGTCATCAAATTGCTTTATGAACCTTGTTATCAAAATAATCCATGACCCCTGTCATCAAAATGATCCATGACAGTTGTCATCACAATGCTGCATGATACCTTTCATCCCAACTCTCTGTGACCGCTGTCATCACAATGCTCCAGGACAATTTTCATCACAATGCCCCATGCCCCCTGTCATCACAGTGCCCCTTAACACCTGTAATCACAATGCTCCATGACCCTGTCATCACAATGCTACATGACCCCTGTCATCACATTGTTCCATGGCCTATGTATTCACAATGCTCCATGGACCCTGTAATCACACTGCTCCATGTTCCCTTTCAACACAATGGTCCATGAACCCTGTCATCACAACGTTCCAGGAAAGTTGTCATCAAAAGTCTCCATGACCCTGGTCACCACAAGGTTCCCTGCTCTTGTCATCACAATGCTCCATGACCCTTGTACTCACAGTGGTACATGGCCTTGTCACCACAATGTTCCATGGCCTCTGTCATCACCATGCTCCATGGTCTTTCTCATCACAATGCTCTATTACCCCTGTCATCACTATGCTTGATGACCATTGTCATCACAATGCTCCAAGGCCCCTGTCATCACAATGCCTCATGGTCTTGTAATCACAATGCTCAATAACCCCTGTCATCACAATGCTCCATGCCTTTGTCATCACAATGCTCCATGGCCCCTGTAATCACAATGCTCCAGAACACTTGTCAGCATAATACTCCATTCCCGTGTCATCCCATTGCTCAATGACATTTGTCATCAAAATGTTCCTTGGCCTTTGGCATCACAGTGATCCATGATAACTTTAATCAAAATTCTACATGACCATTGTCATCACAATGCAAGGTGACCAATGTCATCAGAATGCCCCAAGACACGTGTCATCACAATTCGCCTTGGCCCTTGTTATCTCAATGCTGTATGAACCGTGTCATCACTAGGTTTCAGGACACTTGTCATCAAAGAGATCCATGACAACATTCATCACAAGGCCCCATGAACTCTGTTATCTCAATGCTCCATGGCCTTTGTATTCCCAATGTTCCATTGTCCCGATAATCACATTGCTCCATGAACACTTTCATCACAATGCTCCTTGACCACTGTCACCGTAATGACCCATGACGTTTCTCATCACTGTGCTCCAAGGCCACTCTCATCAAAATGCTCCATGATCTGTGTCAGCCCAATATTGCATGACAGTTGTCATCACAAGGCTCTATGATCCCTGTAATCACAATGATCCCTGCCAATAACATCACAATGTTCCATGTCTCCTGTAATCACAATGCTCCATGACCTTGTCATCACAATGCTCCAGGTCTGTTTTCATCACCATGCTTCATGCCCGTGTCATCACAATGCTCCATGAATCTTGTCTTCACAATGCTCCATGGCCCATGTCATCACAATGCTCCGTGACTCCTGTCAACACAATGCCTGTTGACTCCTGTCATCAAAATGCTAAATGGCACTTGTCATCACAATGCTCTATGACGCCTGTCATCACTATTCTCCATGTCACTTGTCATCACAATGCTCCATGGCCCCTGTAATCACAGTACTCCATGACCCCATTCATCACAATGCCCAATGCCACCTCTTATCACAATTCTCCAAGGCATTTTTCATCACGATGCTCCATGACACCTGTCATCACAATGCTCCATGACACTTGTCATCAAAATGCTCGATGGCCCTTGTTATCACAAGGTTCCTTGGTGCTTTTCATCGCAATGTTCCATGACAACTCTCATCAAAATACTCCAAGATTTGTTTCATCCCAATGCTCCATGGCCCTTGTCATTACAAATCCACATGATCCCTTTCATCACAATTGTCCATGGCAACTTACATAAAAATGGTCCATGCCCCTGTCATCACAATGCCCAAAGATATCTGTTTTTACAATGATCCATGACCCTTGTCATCACAAGGCTCCATGTTCCTTGTATTCACATTGCTCCATGGCTCTTGTCATCACAATGCTCCATAGCGCTTTTCATCGCAATGCTCCATGACCGCTTTCAGCACAATGCCCCATGACCCCTGTCATCATGATGCTCAACTGCCCTTGTCATCACAAGTCTCCATGAAACATTTCCTCAAAATGCTCCAGTACGCCTTTCATCCAAATTCCCCGTGGCCACTGTCATCACAATTCTCCATGACCACTGTCATCATAATGGTCCATGACCCGTTTCATCTCAATGCTCCATGACACCCGTCACCACAGTGCTCCATGGCCTTTGTCATCACAATGTTCCATGTCCCCTATAATCAAAATGCTCCATGCCTTTTTCCTCACAATGCTCCAGAATTCTTGTCATCTCAATGTTCCATGAATGTGGCATCACAATGCTCCATGGCCCTTGTCATCACAATGCTCCAGAATTCTTGTCATCACAATGTTCCATGACCGTGTCATCACAATGCTACATGACCCTGGTCATCACAGTTCTCCCTGACCTTTGTCATCACAATGCTCTATGTCGCTTTTCATCACAATTCTCAATGACCACTTTAATCACTATGCTCGCTGACCATTTTCATCACATTTCTCTATTGTCATTACAATTCCCCATCGTCCCTTTCTTCACAATGCTCCATGATGCCTGTCATCACAATGCTCCACGGCTTCTGTTATCACAATGCTCCAGGACCAGTTTCATCACAATACTCCATCCCCCTTGTCATCACAGTGCACAATGAAACCTTTCATTACAATGCTCCATGACACTTGTCATCACAATGCTCCATGGCCTTTATCGTCACAATGCTCCCAGGCACTTTTCATCACGATGTTCCATGAAAACTTTCATCACATTGCTCCATGACCATTGTCATCACAATAGTCCATAGCCTTGTCAACACAATGCTGCATAATCCCTGTCATCACAATTCTCCATGACTGCTGTCATCACATAATCCAGGACAATTTTCATAACAATGCTTCATGCCCCCAGTCATCACAGTGCTCCATGATACATTTCATCACAATTCCTAGATGATCAATGTCATCACAATGCCCCATGACACCTGTCATCACAATTCGCTATGACCCTTGTCATCACAATACTCGATGAACTGTGTCATCACAGTGTTCCAGGACACATGTCATCACAATGATCCATGACTACTTTCATCACAATGCTCCAATACACCTGTCATCACAATGCTCCATGGCCCCTGTTATCATATTGCTCCATGATCTCTTTGATCACAATGCTCCATGACCAGTGTCATCACCATGCCTCATGACGCCTGTCATCTCAATGCTCCATGGCCCCTTTCATCACAATGCTCCATGAACCCAGTCATCACAGTGTTCCCTGCCCTTTTCATCGCAATGCTCCATGGGCCCTGTCATCACAATGCTCCATGCCCTTGTCATCAAAATGCTCCAGAACTCTTGTCATCATAATGCTCCATGCCAATGTCATCAAAATGCCCCATGACACTTGTCATCACAATGCTCCATGGCCTTTGTCATCACAATGTTCCATGTCCCCTGTCATCACAGTGCTCCATGATAACTTTCATCACAATTCTATATGACCACTGTCTTCACAATGCCCCATGACAGATGTCATCACAATTCGCCATGGTCCTTGTCATCACAATGCTCCATGAACCGTGTCATCACAAGGTTCCAGGACACTTGTCATCACAATGATCCATGATCACTTTCATCACAATGCTCCATGAACCCTGTGGTCTCAATGCTCCATAGTCTTTGTATTCACAATGCTCCATGGCTCCTGTAATCACAGTGCTCCATGACCCCTTTCATCACAATGCTCCAAGACCGCTGTCATCACAATGCCCCATGACGCCTGCCTTCACAAATCTCCAAGGCCTCTCTTACCAAAATGCTCCATGATCCCTGTCAGCACAATATTCGATGGCACTTTTCATCACAATGCTCCATGACCCCTGTCATCACAAAGTTCTCTGCCCATATCATCACAATGCTCCTTGTCACCTTTAATCACAATGCTCCATGCCCTTTCATCACAATGCTCCAGAATTCTTGTCATCGCAATGTTCCTTGACCGTGTCATCACAATGCTCCATGAACCTTGTCATCACAAAGCTCCATGACCCCTGTCATCACAATGATCCATGACCCTTGTCATCACAAAGCTCCATGACCCCTGTCATCACAATGATCCATGACGCTTGTCATCACAAAGCTCCATGACCCCTGTCATCACATTGATCCATGACTCCTTTCCTCACAGTGCTCCAGTACCCTTTTCATCACAATGCTCCATGCCATTGTCAGCACAATGCTCCTTGGACCCTGTCATCAAAATGCTCCATCCCCTTTTCATCACAATGCTCCAGATATCCTATCATTACAATGCTCCATGCCCGTGTCAAGACAATGCTCCATGACCCATGTCATCAAATTGCTTTATGAACCTTGTTATCAAAATAATCCATGACCCCTGTCATCAAAATGATCCATGACAGTTGTCATCACAATGCTGCATGATACCTTTCATCCCAACTCTCTGTCACCGCTGTCATCACAATGCTCCAGGACAATTTTCATCACAATGCCCCATGCCCCCTGTCATCACAGTGCCCCTTAACACCTGTAATCACAATGCTCCATGACCCTGTCATCACAATGCTACATGACCCCTGTCATCACATTGTTCCATGGCCTATGTATTCACAATGCTCCATGGACCCTGTAATCACACTGCTCCATGTTCCCTTTCAACACAATGGTCCATGAACCCTGTCATCACAACGTTCCAGGAAAGTTGTCATCAAAAGTCTCCATGACCCTGGTCACCACAAGGTTCCCTGCTCTTGTCATCACAATGCTCCATGACCCTTGTACTCACAGTGGTACATGGCCTTGTCACCACAATGTTCCATGGCCTCTGTCATCACCATGCTCCATGGTCTTTCTCATCACAATGCTCTATTACCCCTGTCATCACTATGCTTGATGACCATTGTCATCACAATGCTCCAAGGCCCCTGTCATCACAATGCCTCATGGTCTTGTAATCACAATGCTCAATAACCCCTGTCATCACAATGCTCCATGCCTTTGTCATCACAATGCTCCATGGCCCCTGTAATCACAATGCTCCAGAACACTTGTCAGCATAATACTCCATTCCCGTGTCATCCCATTGCTCAATGACATTTGTCATCAAAATATTCCTTGGCCTTTGGCATCACAGTGATCCATGATAACTTTAATCAAAATTCTACATGACCATTGTCATCACAATGCAAGGTGACCAATGTCATCAGAATGCCCCAAGACACGTGTCATCACAATTCGCCTTGGCCCTTGTTATCTCAATGCTGTATGAACCGTGTCATCACTAGGTTTCAGGACACTTGTCATCAAAGAGATCCATGACAACATTCATCACAAGGCCCCATGAACTCTGTTATCTCAATGCTCCATGGCCTTTGTATTCCCAATGTTCCATTGTCCCGATAATCACATTGCTCCATGAACACTTTCATCACAATGCTCCTTGACCACTGTCACCGTAATGACCCATGACGTTTCTCATCACTGTGCTCCAAGGCCACTCTCATCAAAATGCTCCGTGATCTGTGTCAGCCCAATATTGCATGACAGTTGTCATCACAAGGCTCTATGATCCCTGTAATCACAATGATCCCTGCCAATAACATCACAATGTTCCATGTCTCCTGTAATCACAATGCTCCATGACCTTGTCATCACAATGCTCCAGGTCTGTTTTCATCACCATGCTTCATGCCCGTGTCATCACAATGCTCCATGAATCTTGTCTTCACAATGCTCCATGGCCCATGTCATCACAATGCTCCGTGACTCCTGTCAACACAATGCCTGTTGACTCCTGTCATCAAAATGCTAAATGGCACTTGTCATCACAATGCTCTATGACGCCTGTCATCACTATTCTCCATGTCACTTGTCATCACAATGCTCCATGGCCCCTGTAATCACAGTACTCCATGACCCCATTCATCACAATGCCCAATGCCACCTCTTATCACAATTCTCCAAGGCATTTTTCATCACGATGCTCCATGACACCTGTCATCACAATGCTCCATGACACTTGTCATCAAAATGCTCGATGGCCCTTGTTATCACAAGGTTCCTTGGTGCTTTTCATCGCAATGTTCCATGACAACTCTCATCAAAATACTCCAAGATTTGTTTCATCCCAATGCTCCATGGCCCTTGTCATTACAAATCCACATGATCCCTTTCATCACAATTGTCCATGGCAACTTACATAAAAATGGTCCATGCCCCTGTCATCACAATGCCCAAAGATATCTGTTTTTACAATGATCCATGACCCTTGTCATCACAAGGCTCCATGTTCCTTGTATTCACATTGCTCCATGGCTCTTGTCATCACAATGCTCCATAGCGCTTTTCATCGCAATGCTCCATGACCCCTTTCAGCACAATGCCCCATGACCCCTGTCATCATGATGCTCAACTGCCCTTGTCATCACAAGTCTCCATGAAACATTTCCTCAAAATGCTCCAGTACGCCTTTCATCCAAATTCCCCGTGGCCACTGTCATCACAATTCTCCATGACCACTGTCATCATAATGGTCCATGACCCGTTTCATCTCAATGCTCCATGACACCCGTCACCACAGTGCTCCATGGCCTTTGTCATCACAATGTTCCATGTCCCCTATAATCAAAATGCTCCATGCCTTTTTCCTCACAATGCTCCAGAATTCTTGTCATCTCAATGTTCCATGAATGTGGCATCACAATGCTCCATGGCCCTTGTCATCACAATGCTCCAGAATTCTTGTCATCACAATGTTCCATGACCGTGTCATCACAATGCTACATGACCCTGGTCATCACAGTTCTCCCTGACCTTTGTCATCACAATGCTCTATGTCGCTTTTCATCACAATTCTCAATGACCACTTTAATCACTATGCTCGCTGACCATTTTCATCACATTTCTCTATTGTCATTACAATTCCCCATCGTCCCTTTCTTCACAATGCTCCATGATGCCTGTCATCACAATGCTCCACGGCTTCTGTTATCACAATGCTCCAGGACCAGTTTCATCACAATACTCCATCCCCCTTGTCATCACAGTGCACAATGAAACCTTTCATTACAATGCTCCATGACACTTGTCATCACAATGCTCCATGGCCTTTATCGTCACAATGCTCCCAGGCACTTTTCATCACGATGTTCCATGAAAACTTTCATCACATTGCTCCATGACCATTGTCATCACAATAGTCCATAGCCTTGTCAACACAATGCTGCATAATCCCTGTCATCACAATTCTCCATGACTGCTGTCATCACATAATCCAGGACAATTTTCATAACAATGCTTCATGCCCCCAGTCATCACAGTGCTCCATGATACATTTCATCACAATTCCTAGATGATCAATGTCATCACAATGCCCCATGACACCTGTCATCACAATTCGCTATGACCCTTGTCATCACAATACTCGATGAACTGTGTCATCACAGTGTTCCAGGACACATGTCATCACAATGATCCATGACTACTTTCATCACAATGCTCCAATACACCTGTCATCACAATGCTCCATGGCCCCTGTTATCATATTGCTCCATGATCTCTTTGATCACAATGCTCCATGACCAGTGTCATCACCATGCCTCATGACGCCTGTCATCTCAATGCTCCATGGCCCCTTTCATCACAATGCTCCATGAACCCAGTCATCACAGTGTTCCCTGCCCTTTTCATCGCAATGCTCCATGGGCCCTGTCATCACAATGCTCCATGCCCTTGTCATCAAAATGCTCCAGAACTCTTGTCATCATAATGCTCCATGCCAATGTCATCAAAATGCCCCATGACACTTGTCATCACAATGCTCCATGGCCTTTGTCATCACAATGTTCCATGTCCCCTGTCATCACAGTGCTCCATGATAACTTTCATCACAATTCTATATGACCACTGTCATCACAATGCCCCATGACAGATGTCATCACAATTCGCCATGGTCCTTGTCATCACAATGCTCCATGAACCGTGTCATCACAAGGTTCCAGGACACTTGTCATCACAATGATCCATGATCACTTTCATCACAATGCTCCATGAACCCTGTGGTCTCAATGCTCCATAGTCTTTGTATTCACAATGCTCCATGGCTCCTGTAATCACAGTGCTCCATGACCCCTTTCATCACAATGCTCCAAGACCGCTGTCATCACAATGCCCCATGACGCCTGCCTTCACAAATCTCCAAGGCCTCTCTTACCAAAATGCTCCATGATCCCTGTCAGCACAATATTCGATGGCACTTTTCATCACAATGCTCCATGACCCCTGTCATCACAAAGTTCTCTGCCCATATCATCACAATGCTCCTTGTCACCTTTAATCACAATGCTCCATGCCCTTTCATCACAATGCTCCAGAATTCTTGTCATCGCAATGTTCCTTGACCGTGTCATCACAATGCTCCATGAACCTTGTCATCACAAAGCTCCATGACCCCTGTCATCACAATGATCCATGACCCTTGTCATCACAAAGCTCCATGACCCCTGTCATCACAATGATCCATGACGCTTGTCATCACAAAGCTCCATGACCCCTGTCATCACATTGATCCATGACTCCTTTCCTCACAGTGCTCCAGTACCCTTTTCATCACAATGCTCCATGCCATTGTCAGCACAATGCTCCTTGGACCCTGTCATCAAAATGCTCCATCCCCTTTTCATCACAATGCTCCAGATATCCTATCATTACAATGCTCCATGCCCGTGTCAAGACAATGCTCCATGACCCATGTCATCAAATTGCTTTATGAACCTTTTTATCAGAATAATCCATGACCCCTGTCATCAAAATGATCCATGACAGTTGTCATCACAATGCTGCATGATACCTTTCATCCCAACTCTCTGTGACCGCTGTCATCACAATGCTCCAGGACAATTTTCATCACAATGCTCCATGCCCCCTGTCATCACAGTGCCCCTTAACACCTGTAATCACAATGCTCCATGACCCTGTCATCACAATGCTACATGACCCCTGTCATCACATTGTTCCATGGCCTATGTATTCACAATGCTCCATGGACCCTGTAATCACACTTCTCCATGTTCCCTTTCAACACAATGGTCCATGAACCCTGTCATCACAACGTTCCATGAAAGTTGTCATCAAAAGTCTCCATGACCCTGGTCACCACAAGGTTCCCTGCTCTTGTCATCACAATGCTCCATGACCCTTGTAATCACAGTGGTACATGGCCTTGTCACCACAATGTTCCATGGCCTCTGTCATCACCATGCTCCATGGTCTTTCTCATCACAATGCTCTATGACCCCTGTCATCACTATGCTTGATGACCATTGTCATCACAATGCTCCAAGGCCCCTGTCATCACAATGCCTCATGGTCTTGTAATCACAATGCTCAATGACCCCTGTCATCACAACGCTCCATGCCTTTGTCATCACAATGCTCCATGGCCCCTGTAATCACAATGCTCCAGAACACTTGTCAGCATAATACTCCATTCCCGTGTCATCCCATTGCTCAATGACATTTGTCATCAAAATGTTCCTTGGCCTTTGGCATCACAGTGATCCATGATAACTTTAATCAAAATTCTACATGACCATTGTCATCACAATGCAAGGTGACCAATGTCATCACAATGCCCCAAGACACGTGTCATCACAATTCGCCTTGGCCCTTGTTATCTCAATGCTGTATGAACCGTGTCATCACTAGGTTTCAGGACACTTGTCATCAAAGAGATCCATGACAACATTCATCACAATGCCCCATGAACTCTGTTATCTCAATGCTCCATGGCCTTTGTATTCCCAATGTTCCATTGTCCCGATAATCACATTGCTCCATGAACACTTTCATCACAATGCTCCTTGACCACTGTCACCGTAATGACCCATGACGTTTCTCATCACTGTGCTCCAAGGCCACTCTCATCAAAATGCTCCATGATCTGTGTCAGCCCAATATTGCATGACAGTTGTCATCACAAGGCTCTATGATCCCTGTAATCACAATGATCCCTGCCAATAACATCACAATGTTCCATGTCTCCTGTAATCACAATGCTCCATGCCCTTGTCATCACAATGCTCCAGGTCTGTTTTCATCACCATGCTTCATGCCCGTGTCATCACAATGCTCCATGAATCTTGTCTTCACAATGCTCCATGGCCCATGTCATCAGAATGCTCCATGACACCTGTCAACACAATGCCTGATGACTCCTGTCATCAAAATGCTAAATGGCACTTGTCATCACAATGCTCTATGATGCCTGTCATCACTATTCTCCATGTCACTTGTTATCACAATGCTCCATGGCCCCTGTAATCACAGTACTCCATGACCCCTTTCATCACAATGCCCAATGCCACCTCTTATCACAATTCTCCATGGCATTTGTCATCACGATGCTCCATGACACCTGTCATCACAATGCTCCATGACACTTGTCATCAAAATGCTCGATGGCCCTTGTCATCACAATGTTCCTTGGTGCTTTTCATCGCAATGTTCCATGACAACTCTCATCAAAATACTCCAAGATTTGTTTCATCCCAATGCTCCATGGCCCTTGTCATTACAAATCCACATGATCCCTTTCATCACAATTGTCCATGGCAACTTACATAAAAATGCTCCATGCCCCTGTCATCACAATGCCCAAAGATATCTGTTTTTACAATGATCCATGACCCTTGTCATCACAAGGCTCCATGTCCCTTTTATTCACATTGCTCCATGGCCCTTATCATCACAATGCTCCATAGCGCTTTTCATCGCAATGCTCCATGACCGCTTTCAGCACAATGCCCCATGACCCCTGTCATCATGATGCTCAACTGCCCTTGTCATCACAAGTCTCCATGAAACATTTCCTCAAAATGCTCCAGTACGCCTTTCATCCAAATTCCCCGTGGCCACTGTCATCACAATTCTCCATGACCACTGTCATCATAATGGTCCATGACCCGTTTCATCTCAATGCTCCATGACACCCGTCACCACAGTGCTCCATGGCCTTTGTCATCACAATGTTCCATGTCCCCTATAATCAAAATGCTCCATGCCTTTTTCCTCACAATGCTGCAGAATTCTTGTCATCACAATGTTCCATGACCGTGGCATCACAATGCTCCATGGCCCTTGTCATCACAATGCTCCAGAATTCTTGTCATCACAATGTTCCATGACCGTGTCATCACAATGCTACATGACCCTGGTCATCACAGTTCTCCCTGACCTTTGTCATCACAATGCTCTATGTCGCTTTTCATCACAATTCTCAATGACCACTTTACTCACTATGCTCGCTGACCATTTTCATCACATTTCTCTATTGTCATTACAATTCCCCATCGTCCCTTTCTTCACAATGCTCCATGATGCCTGTCATCACAATGCTCCACGGCTTCTGTTATCACAATGCTCCAGGACCAGTTTCATCACAATACTCCATCCCCCTTGTCATCACAGTGCACAATGAAACCTTTCATTACAATGCTCCATGACACTTGTCATCACAATGCTCCATGGCCTTTATCGTCACAATGCTCCCAGGCACTTTTCATCACGATGTTCCATGAAAACTTTCATCACATTGCTCCATGACCATTGTCATCACAATAGTCCATACCCTTGTCAACACAATGCTGCATAATCCCTGTCATCACAATTCTCCATGACTGCTGTCATCACATAATCCAGGACAATTTTCATAACAATGCTTCATGCCCCCAGTCATCACAGTGCTCCATGATACATTTCATCACAATTCCTAGATGATCAATGTCATCACAATGCCCCATGACACCTGTCATCACAATTCGCTATGACCCTTGTCATCACAATACTCGATGAACTGTGTCATCACAGTGTTCCAGGACACATGTCATCACAATGATCCATGACTACTTTCATCACAATGCTCCAATACACCTGGCATCACAATGCTCCATGGCCCCTGTTATCATATTGCTCCATGATCTCTTTGATCACAATGCTCCATGACCAGTGTCATCACCATGCCTCATGACGCCTGTCATCTCAATGCTCCATGGCCCCTTTCATCACAATGCTCCATGAACCCAGTCATCACAGTGTTCCCTGCCCTTTTCATCGCAATGCTCCATGGGCCCTGTCATCACAATGCTCCATGCCCTTGTCATCAAAATGCTCCAGAACTCTTGTCATCATAATGCTCCATGCCAATGTCATCAAAATGCCCCATGACACTTGTCATCACAATGCTCCATGGCCTTTGTCATCACAATGTTCCATGTCCCCTGTCATCACAGTGCTCCATGATAACTTTCATCACAATTCTATATGACCACTGTCATCACAATGCCCCATGACAGATGTCATCACAATTCGCCATGGTCCTTGTCATCACAATGCTCCATGAACCGTGTCATCACAAGGTTCCAGGACACTTGTCATCACAATGATCCATGATCACTTTCATCACAATGCTCCATGAACCCTGTGGTCTCAATGCTCCATAGTCTTTGTATTCACAATGCTCCATGGCTCCTGTAATCACAGTGCTCCATGACCCCTTTCATCACAATGCTCCAAGACCGCTGTCATCACAATGCCCCATGACGCCTGCCTTCACAAATCTCCAAGGCCTCTCTTACCAAAATGCTCCATGATCCCTGTCAGCACAATATTCGATGGCACTTTTCATCACAATGCTCCATGACACCTGTCATCACAAAGTTCTCTGCCCATATCATCACAATGCTCCTTGTCACCTTTAATCACAATGCTCCATGCCCTTTCATCACAATGCTCCAGAATTCTTGTCATCGCAATGTTCCTTGACCGTGTCATCACAATGCTCCATGAACCTTGTCATCACAAAGCTCCATGACCCCTGTCATCACAATGATCCATGACCCTTGTCATCACAAAGCTCCATGACCCCTGTCATCACAATGATCCATGACGCTTGTCATCACAAAGCTCCATGACCCCTGTCATCACATTGATCCATGACTCCTTTCCTCACAGTGCTCCAGTACCCTTTTCATCACAATGCTCCATGCCATTGTCAGCACAATGCTCCTTGGACCCTGTCATCAAAATGCTCCATCCCCTTTTCATCACAATGCTCCAGATATCCTATCATTACAATGCTCCATGCCCGTGTCAAGACAATGCTCCATGACCCATGTCATCAAATTGCTTTATGAACCTTTTTATCAGAATAATCCATGACCCCTGTCATCAAAATGATCCATGACAGTTGTCATCACAATGCTGCATGATACCTTTCATCCCAACTCTCTGTGACCGCTGTCATCACAATGCTCCAGGACAATTTTCATCACAATGCTCCATGCCCCCTGTCATCACAGTGCCCCTTAACACCTGTAATCACAATGCTCCATGACCCTGTCATCACAATGCTACATGACCCCTGTCATCACATTGTTCCATGGCCTATGTATTCACAATGCTCCATGGACCCTGTAATCACACTTCTCCATGTTCCCTTTCAACACAATGGTCCATGAACCCTGTCATCACAACGTTCCATGAAAGTTGTCATCAAAAGTCTCCATGACCCTGGTCACCACAAGGTTCCCTGCTCTTGTCATCACAATGCTCCATGACCCTTGTAATCACAGTGGTACATGGCCTTGTCACCACAATGTTCCATGGCCTCTGTCATCACCATGCTCCATGGTCTTTCTCATCACAATGCTCTATGACCCCTGTCATCACTATGCTTGATGACCATTGTCATCACAATGCTCCAAGGCCCCTGTCATCACAATGCCTCATGGTCTTGTAATCACAATGCTCAATGACCCCTGTCATCACAACGCTCCATGCCTTTGTCATCACAATGCTCCATGGCCCCTGTAATCACAATGCTCCAGAACACTTGTCAGCATAATACTCCATTCCCGTGTCATCCCATTGCTCAATGACATTTGTCATCAAAATGTTCCTTGGCCTTTGGCATCACAGTGATCCATGATAACTTTAATCAAAATTCTACATGACCATTGTCATCACAATGCAAGGTGACCAATGTCATCACAATGCCCCAAGACACGTGTCATCACAATTCGCCTTGGCCCTTGTTATCTCAATGCTGTATGAACCGTGTCATCACTAGGTTTCAGGACACTTGTCATCAAAGAGATCCATGACAACATTCATCACAATGCCCCATGAACTCTGTTATCTCAATGCTCCATGGCCTTTGTATTCCCAATGTTCCATTGTCCCGATAATCACATTGCTCCATGAACACTTTCATCACAATGCTCCTTGACCACTGTCACCGTAATGACCCATGACGTTTCTCATCACTGTGCTCCAAGGCCACTCTCATCAAAATGCTCCATGATCTGTGTCAGCCCAATATTGCATGACAGTTGTCATCACAAGGCTCTATGATCCCTGTAATCACAATGATCCCTGCCAATAACATCACAATGTTCCATGTCTCCTGTAATCACAATGCTCCATGACCTGGTCATCACAATGCTCCAGGTCTGTTTTCATCACCATGCTTCATGCCCGTGTCATCACAATGCTCCATGAATCTTGTCTTCACAATGCTCCATGGCCCATGTCATCAGAATGCTCCATGACACCTGTCAACACAATGCCTGATGACTCCTGTCATCAAAATGCTAAATGGCACTTGTCATCACAATGCTCTATGATGCCTGTCATCACTATTCTCCATGTCACTTGTTATCACAATGCTCCATGGCCCCTGTAATCACAGTACTCCATGACCCCTTTCATCACAATGCCCAATGCCACCTCTTTTCACAATTCTCCATGGCATTTGTCATCACGATGCTCCATGACACCTGTCATCACAATGCTCCATGACACTTGTCATCAAAATGCTCGATGGCCCTTGTCATCACAATGTTCCTTGGTGCTTTTCATCGCAATGTTCCATGACAACTCTCATCAAAATACTCCAAGATTTGTTTCATCCCAATGCTCCATGGCCCTTGTCATTACAAATCCACATGATCCCTTTCATCACAATTGTCCATGGCAACTTACATAAAAATGCTCCATGCCCCTGTCATCACAATGCCCAAAGATATCTGTTTTTACAATGATCCATGACCCTTGTCATCACAAGGCTCCATGTCCCTTTTATTCACATTGCTCCATGGCCCTTGTCATCACAATGCTCCATAGCGCTTTTCATCGCAATGCTCCATGACCGCTTTCAGCACAATGCCCCATGACCCCTGTCATCATGATGCTCAACTGCCCTTGTCATCACAAGTCTCCATGAAACATTTCCTCAAAATGCTCCAGTACGCCTTTCATCCAAATTCCCCGTGGCCACTGTCATCACAATTCTCCATGACCACTGTCATCATAATGGTCCATGACCCGTTTCATCTCAATGCTCCATGACACCCGTCACCACAGTGCTCCATGGCCTTTGTCATCACAATGTTCCATGTCCCCTATAATCAAAATGCTCCATGCCTTTTTCCTCACAATGCTGCAGAATTCTTGTCATCACAATGTTCCATGACCGTGGCATCACAATGCTCCATGGCCCTTGTCATCACAATGCTCCAGAATTCTTGTCATCACAATGTTCCATGACCGTGTCATCACAATGCTACATGACCCTGGTCATCACAGTTCTCCCTGACCTTTGTCATCACAATGCTCTATGTCGCTTTTCATCACAATTCTCAATGACCACTTTAATCACTATGCTCGCTGACCATTTTCATCACATTTCTCTATTGTCATTACAATTCCCCATCGTCCCTTTCTTCACAATGCTCCATGATGCCTGTCATCACAATGCTCCACGGCTTCTGTTATCACAATGCTCCAGGACCAGTTTCATCACAATACTCCATCCCCCTTGTCATCACAGTGCACAATGAAACCTTTCATTACAATGCTCCATGACACTTGTCATCACAATGCTCCATGGCCTTTATCGTCACAATGCTCCCAGGCACTTTTCATCACGATGTTCCATGAAAACTTTCATCACATTGCTCCATGACCATTGTCATCACAATAGTCCATACCCTTGTCAACACAATGCTGCATAATCCCTGTCATCACAATTCTCCATGACTGCTGTCATCACATAATCCAGGACAATTTTCATAACAATGCTTCATGCCCCCAGTCATCACAGTGCTCCATGATACATTTCATCACAATTCCTAGATGATCAATGTCATCACAATGCCCCATGACACCTGTCATCACAATTCACTATGACCCTTGTCATCACAATACTCGATGAACTGTGTCATCACAGTGTTCCAGGACACATGTCATCACAATGATCCATGACTACTTTCATCACAATGCTCCAATACACCTGTCATCACAATGCTCCATGGCCCCTGTTATCATATTGCTCCATGATCTCTTTGATCACAATGCTCCATGACCAGTGTCATCACCATGCCTCATGAGGCCTGTCATCTCAATGCTCCATGGCCCCTTTCATCACAATGCTCCATTAACCCAGTCATCACAGTGTTCCCTGCCCTTTTCATCGCAATGCTCCATGGGCCATGTCATCACAATGCTCCATGCCCTTGTCATCAAAATGCTCCAGAACTCTTGTCATCATAATGCTCCATGCCAATGTCATCAAAATGCCCCATGACACTTGTCATCACAATGCTCCATGGCCTTTGTCATCACAATGTTCCATGGCCCCTGTCATCACAATTCTCCATGCCCTTGTCATCAAAATGCTCCAGAACTCTTGTCATCATAATGCTCCATGCCAATGTCATCAAAATGCCCCATGACGCTTGTCATCACAATGCTCCATGGCCTTTGTCATCACAATGTTCCATGGCCCCTGTCATCACAGTGCTCCATGATAACTTTCATCACAATTCTAGATGACCACTGTCATCACAATGCCCCATGACAGATGTCATCACAATTCGCCATGGTCCTTGTCATCACAATGCTCCATGAACCGTGTCATCACAAGGTTCCAGGACACTTGTCATCACAATGATCCATGATCACTTTCATCACAATGCTCCATGAACCCTGTCGTCTCAATGCTCCATAGTCTTTGTATTCACAATGCTCCATGGCTCCTGTAATCACAGTGCTCCATGACCCCTTTCATCACAATGCTCCAAGACCGCTCTCATCACAATGCCCCATGACGCCTGCCTTCACAAATCTCCAAGGCCTCTCTTACCAAAATGCTCCATGATCCCTGTCAGCACAATATTCGATGGCACTTTTCATCACAATGCTCCATGACCCCTGTCATCACAAAGTTCTCTGCCCATATCATCACAATGCTCCTTGTCACCTTTAATCACAATGCTCCATGCCCTTTCATCACAATGCTCCAGAATTCTTGTCATCGCAATGTTCCTTGACCGTGGCATCACAATGCTCCATGGCCCTTGTCATCACAATGCTCCAGAATTCTTGTCATCACAATGTTCCATGACCGTGTCATCACAATGCTACATGACCCTGGTCATCACAGTTCTCCCTGACCTTTGTCATCACAATGCTCTATGTCGCTTTTCATCACAATTCTCAATGACCACTTTAATCACTATGCTCGCTGACCATTTTCATCACATTTCTCTATTGTCATTACAATTCCCCATCGTCCCTTTCTTCACAATGCTCCATGATGCCTGTCATCACAATGCTCCACGGCTTCTGTTATCACAATGCTCCAGGACCAGTTTCATCACAATACTCCATCCCCCTTGTCATCACAGTGCACAATGAAACCTTTCATTACAATGCTCCATGACACTTGTCATCACAATGCTCCATGGCCTTTATCGTCACAATGCTCCCAGGCACTTTTCATCACGATGTTCCATGAAAACTTTCATCACATTGCTCCATGACCATTGTCATCACAATAGTCCATACCCTTGTCAACACAATGCTGCATAATCCCTGTCATCACAATTCTCCATGACTGCTGTCATCACATAATCCAGGACAATTTTCATAACAATGCTTCATGCCCCCAGTCATCACAGTGCTCCATGATACATTTCATCACAATTCCTAGATGATCAATGTCATCACAATGCCCCATGACACCTGTCATCACAATTCACTATGACCCTTGTCATCACAATACTCGATGAACTGTGTCATCACAGTGTTCCAGGACACATGTCATCACAATGATCCATGACTACTTTCATCACAATGCTCCAATACACCTGTCATCACAATGCTCCATGGCCCCTGTTATCATATTGCTCCATGATCTCTTTGATCACAATGCTCCATGACCAGTGTCATCACCATGCCTCATGAGGCCTGTCATCTCAATGCTCCATGGCCCCTTTCATCACAATGCTCCATTAACCCAGTCATCACAGTGTTCCCTGCCCTTTTCATCGCAATGCTCCATGGGCCATGTCATCACAATGCTCCATGCCCTTGTCATCAAAATGCTCCAGAACTCTTGTCATCATAATGCTCCATGCCAATGTCATCAAAATGCCCCATGACACTTGTCATCACAATGCTCCATGGCCTTTGTCATCAAAATGCCCCATGACACTTGTCATCACAATGCTCCATGGCCTTTGTCATCACAATGTTCCATGGCCCCTGTCATCACAATTCTCCATGCCCTTGTCATCAAAATGCTCCAGAACTCTTGTCATCATAATGCTCCATGCCAATGTCATCAAAATGCCCCATGACGCTTGTCATCACAATGCTCCATGGCCTTTGTCATCACAATGTTCCATGGCCCCTGTCATCACAGTGCTCCATGATAACTTTCATCACAATTCTAGATGACCACTGTCATCACAATGCCCCATGACAGATGTCATCACAATTCGCCATGGTCCTTGTCATCACAATGCTCCATGAACCGTGTCATCACAAGGTTCCAGGACACTTGTCATCACAATGATCCATGATCACTTTCATCACAATGCTCCATGAACCCTGTCGTCTCAATGCTCCATAGTCTTTGTATTCACAATGCTCCATGGCTCCTGTAATCACAGTGCTCCATGACCCCTTTCATCACAATGCTCCAAGACCGCTCTCATCACAATGCCCCATGACGCCTGCCTTCACAAATCTCCAAGGCCTCTCTTACCAAAATGCTCCATGATCCCTGTCAGCACAATATTCGATGGCACTTTTCATCACAATGCTCCATGACCCCTGTCATCACAAAGTTCTCTGCCCATATCATCACAATGCTCCTTGTCACCTTTAATCACAATGCTCCATGCCCTTTCATCACAATGCTGCAGAATTCTTGTCATCGCAATGTTCCTTGACCGTGGCATCACAATGCTCCATGGCCCTTGTCATCACAATGCTCCAGAATTCTTGTCATCACAATGTTCCATGACCGTGTCATCACAATGCTACATGACCCTGGTCATCACAGTTCTCCCTGACCTTTGTCATCACAATGCTCTATGTCGCTTTTCATCACAATTCTCAATGACCACTTTAATCACTATGCTCGCTGACCATTTTCATCACATTTCTCTATTGTCATTACAATTCCCCATCGTCCCTTTCTTCACAATGCTCCATGATGCCTGTCATCACAATGCTCCACGGCTTCTGTTATCACAATGCTCCAGGACCAGTTTCATCACAATACTCCATCCCCCTTGTCATCACAGTGCACAATGAAACCTTTCATTACAATGCTCCATGACACTTGTCATCACAATGCTCCATGGCCTTTATCGTCACAATGCTCCCAGGCACTTTTCATCACGATGTTCCATGAAAACTTTCATCACATTGCTCCATGACCATTGTCATCACAATAGTCCATACCCTTGTCAACACAATGCTGCATAATCCCTGTCATCACAATTCTCCATGACTGCTGTCATCACATAATCCAGGACAATTTTCATAACAATGCTTCATGCCCCCAGTCATCACAGTGCTCCATGATACATTTCATCACAATTCCTAGATGATCAATGTCATCACAATGCCCCATGACACCTGTCATCACAATTCACTATGACCCTTGTCATCACAATACTCGATGAACTGTGTCATCACAGTGTTCCAGGACACATGTCATCACAATGATCCATGACTACTTTCATCACAATGCTCCAATACACCTGTCATCACAATGCTCCATGGCCCCTGTTATCATATTGCTCCATGATCTCTTTGATCACAATGCTCCATGACCAGTGTCATCACCATGCCTCATGAGGCCTGTCATCTCAATGCTCCATGGCCCCTTTCATCACAATGCTCCATTAACCCAGTCATCACAGTGTTCCCTGCCCTTTTCATCGCAATGCTCCATGGGCCATGTCATCACAATGCTCCATGCCCTTGTCATCAAAATGCTCCAGAACTCTTGTCATCATAATGCTCCATGCCAATGTCATCAAAATGCCCCATGACACTTGTCATCACAATGCTCCATGGCCTTTGTCATCAAAATGCCCCATGACACTTGTCATCACAATGCTCCATGGCCTTTGTCATCACAATGTTCCATGGCCCCTGTCATCACAATTCTCCATGCCCTTGTCATCAAAATGCTCCAGAACTCTTGTCATCATAATGCTCCATGCCAATGTCATCAAAATGCCCCATGACGCTTGTCATCACAATGCTCCATGGCCTTTGTCATCACAATGTTCCATGGCCCCTGTCATCACAGTGCTCCATGATAACTTTCATCACAATTCTAGATGACCACTGTCATCACAATGCCCCATGACAGATGTCATCACAATTCGCCATGGTCCTTGTCATCACAATGCTCCATGAACCGTGTCATCACAAGGTTCCAGGACACTTGTCATCACAATGATCCATGATCACTTTCATCACAATGCTCCATGAACCCTGTCGTCTCAATGCTCCATAGTCTTTGTATTCACAATGCTCCATGGCTCCTGTAATCACAGTGCTCCATGACCCCTTTCATCACAATGCTCCAAGACCGCTCTCATCACAATGCCCCATGACGCCTGCCTTCACAAATCTCCAAGGCCTCTCTTACCAAAATGCTCCATGATCCCTGTCAGCACAATATTCGATGGCACTTTTCATCACAATGCTCCATGACCCCTGTCATCACAAAGTTCTCTGCCCATATCATCACAATGCTCCTTGTCACCTTTAATCACAATGCTCCATGCCCTTTCATCACAATGCTGCAGAATTCTTGTCATCGCAATGTTCCTTGACCGTGGCATCACAATGCTCCATGGCCCTTGTCATCACAATGCTCCAGAATTCTTGTCATCACAATGTTCCATGACCGTGTCATCACAATGCTACATGACCCTGGTCATCACAGTTCTCCCTGACCTTTGTCATCACAATGCTCTATGTCGCTTTTCATCACAATTCTCAATGACCACTTTAATCACTATGCTCGCTGACCATTTTCATCACATTTCTCTATTGTCATTACAATTCCCCATCGTCCCTTTCTTCACAATGCTCCATGATGCCTGTCATCACAATGCTCCACGGCTTCTGTTATCACAATGCTCCAGGACCAGTTTCATCACAATACTCCATCCCCCTTGTCATCACAGTGCACAATGAAACCTTTCATTACAATGCTCCATGACACTTGTCATCACAATGCTCCATGGCCTTTATCGTCACAATGCTCCCAGGCACTTTTCATCACGATGTTCCATGAAAACTTTCATCACATTGCTCCATGACCATTGTCATCACAATAGTCCATACCCTTGTCAACACAATGCTGCATAATCCCTGTCATCACAATTCTCCATGACTGCTGTCATCACATAATCCAGGACAATTTTCATAACAATGCTTCATGCCCCCAGTCATCACAGTGCTCCATGATACATTTCATCACAATTCCTAGATGATCAATGTCATCACAATGCCCCATGACACCTGTCATCACAATTCACTATGACCCTTGTCATCACAATACTCGATGAACTGTGTCATCACAGTGTTCCAGGACACATGTCATCACAATGATCCATGACTACTTTCATCACAATGCTCCAATACACCTGTCATCACAATGCTCCATGGCCCCTGTTATCATATTGCTCCATGATCTCTTTGATCACAATGCTCCATGACCAGTGTCATCACCATGCCTCATGACGCCTGTCATCTCAATGCTCCATGGCCCCTTTCATCACAATGCTCCATTAACCCAGTCATCACAGTGTTCCCTGCCCTTTTCATCGCAATGCTCCATGGGCCATGTCATCACAATGCTCCATGCCCTTGTCATCAAAATGCTCCAGAACTCTTGTCATCATAATGCTCCATGCCAATGTCATCAAAATGCCCCATGACACTTGTCATCACAATGCTCCATGGCCTTTGTCATCACAATGTTCCATGGCCCCTGTCATCACAATTCTCCATGCCCTTGTCATCAAAATGCTCCAGAACTCTTGTCATCATAATGCTCCATGCCAATGTCATCAAAATGCCCCATGACGCTTGTCATCACAATGCTCCATGGCCTTTGTCATCACAATGTTCCATGGCCCCTGTCATCACAGTGCTCCATGATAACTTTCATCACAATTCTAGATGACCACTGTCATCACAATGCCCCATGACAGATGTCATCACAATTCGCCATGGTCCTTGTCATCACAATGCTCCATGAACCGTGTCATCACAAGGTTCCAGGACACTTGTCATCACAATGATCCATGATCACTTTCATCACAATGCTCCATGAACCCTGTCGTCTCAATGCTCCATAGTCTTTGTATTCACAATGCTCCATGGCTCCTGTAATCACAGTGCTCCATGACCCCTTTCATCACAATGCTCCAAGACCGCTCTCATCACAATGCCCCATGACGCCTGCCTTCACAAATCTCCAAGGCCTCTCTTACCAAAATGCTCCATGATCCCTGTCAGCACAATATTCGATGGCACTTTTCATCACAATGCTCCATGACCCCTGTCATCACAAAGTTCTCTGCCCATATCATCACAATGCTCCTTGTCACCTTTAATCACAATGCTCCATGCCCTTTCATCACAATGCTCCAGAATTCTTGTCATCGCAATGTTCCTTGACCGTGTCATCACAATGCTCCATGAACCTTGTCATCACAAAGCTCCATGACCCCTGTCATCACCATGATCCATGACCCTTGTCATCACAAAGCTCCATGACCCCTGTCATCACAATGATCCATGACGCTTGTCATCACAAAGCTCCATGACCACTGTCATCACAATGCTCCATGACCGTTGTCATCACAAAGCTCCATGACCCCTGTCATCACATTGATCCATGACTCCTTTCCTCACAGTGCTCCAGTACCCTTTTCATCACAATGCTCCATGCCATTGTCAGCACAATGCTCCTTGGACCCTGTCATCAAAATGCTCCATCCCCTTTTCATCACAATGCTCCAGATATCCTATCATTACAATGCTCCATGCCCGTGTCAAGACAATGCTCCATGACCCATGTCATCAAATTGCTTTATGAACCTTGTTATCAAAATAATCCATGACCCCTGTCATCAAAATGATCCATGACAGTTGTCATCACAATGCTGCATGATACCTTTCATCCCAACTCTATGTCACCGCTGTCATCACAATGCTCCAGGACAATTTTCATCACAATGCCCCATGCCCCCTGTCATCACAGTGCCCCTTAACACCTGTAATCACAATGCTCCATGACCCTGTCATCACAATGCTCCATGACCCCTGTCATCACATTGTTCCATGGCCTATGTATTCACAATGCTCCATGGACCCTGTAATCACACTGCTCCATGTTCCCTTTCAACACAATGGTCCATGAACCCTGTCATCACAACGTTCCAGGAAAGTTGTCATCAAAAGTCTCCATGACCCTGGTCACCACAAGGTTCCCTGCTCTTGTCAGCACAATGCTCCATGACCCTTGTACTCACAGTGGTACATGGCCTTGTCACCACAATGTTCCATGGCCTCTGTCATCACCATGCTCCATGGTCTTTCTCATCACAATGCTCTATTACCCCTGTCATCACTATGCTTGATGACCATTGTCATCACAATGCTCCAAGGCCCCTGTCATCACAATGCCTCATGGTCTTGTAATCACAATGCTCAATAACCCCTGTCATCACAATGCTCCATGCCTTTGTCATCACAATGCTCCATGGCCCCTGTAATCACAATGCTCCAGAACACTTGTCAGCATAATACTCCATTCCCGTGTCATCCCATTGCTCAATGACATTTGTCATCAAAATGTTCCTTGGCCTTTGGCATCACAGTGATCCATGATAACTTTAATCAAAATTCTACATGACCATTGTCATCACAATGCAAGGTGACCAATGTCATCAGAATGCCCCAAGACACGTGTCATCACAATTCGCCTTGGCCCTTGTTATCTCAATGCTGTATGAACCGTGTCATCACTAGGTTTCAGGACACTTGTCATCAAAGAGATCCATGACAACATTCATCACAAGGCCCCATGAACTCTGTTATCTCAATGCTCCATGGCCTTTGTATTCCCAATGTTCCATTGTCCCGATAATCACATTGCTCCATGAACACTTTCATCACAATGCTCCTTGACCACTGTCACCGTAATGACCCATGACGTTTCTCATCACTGTGCTCCAAGGCCACTCTCATCAAAATGCTCCATGATCTGTGTCAGCCCAATATTGCATGACAGTTGTCATCACAAGGCTCTATGATCCCTGTAATCACAATGATCCCTGCCAATAACATCACAATGTTCCATGTCTCCTGTAATCACAATGCTCCATGACCTGGTCATCACAATGCTCCAGGTCTGTTTTCATCACCATGCTTCATGCCCGTGTCATCACAATGCTCCATGAATCTTGTCTTCACAATGCTCCATGGCCCATGTCATCAGAATGCTCCATGACACCTGTCAACACAATGCCTGATGACTCCTGTCATCAAAATGCTAAATGGCACTTGTCATCACAATGCTCTATGATGCCTGTCATCACTATTCTCCATGTCACTTGTTATCACAATGCTCCATGGCCCCTGTAATCACAGTACTCCATGACCCCTTTCATCACAATGCCCAATGCCACCTCTTTTCACAATTCTCCATGGCATTTGTCATCACGATGCTCCATGACACCTGTCATCACAATGCTCCATGACACTTGTCATCAAAATGCTCGATGGCCCTTGTCATCACAATGTTCCTTGGTGCTTTTCATCGCAATGTTCCATGACAACTCTCATCAAAATACTCCAAGATTTGTTTCATCCCAATGCTCCATGGCCCTTGTCATTACAAATCCACATGATCCCTTTCATCACAATTGTCCATGGCAACTTACATAAAAATGCTCCATGCCCCTGTCATCACAATGCCCAAAGATATCTGTTTTTACAATGATCCATGACCCTTGTCATCACAAGGCTCCATGTCCCTTTTATTCACATTGCTCCATGGCCCTTGTCATCACAATGCTCCATAGCGCTTTTCATCGCAATGCTCCATGACCGCTTTCAGCACAATGCCCCATGACCCCTGTCATCATGATGCTCAACTGCCCTTGTCATCACAAGTCTCCATGAAACATTTCCTCAAAATGCTCCAGTACGCCTTTCATCCAAATTCCCCGTGGCCACTGTCATCACAATTCTCCATGACCACTGTCATCATAATGGTCCATGACCCGTTTCATCTCAATGCTCCATGACACCCGTCACCACAGTGCTCCATGGCCTTTGTCATCACAATGTTCCATGTCCCCTATAATCAAAATGCTCCATGCCTTTTTCCTCACAATGCTGCAGAATTCTTGTCATCACAATGTTCCATGACCGTGGCATCACAATGCTCCATGGCCCTTGTCATCACAATGCTCCAGAATTCTTGTCATCACAATGTTCCATGACCGTGTCATCACAATGCTACATGACCCTGGTCATCACAGTTCTCCCTGACCTTTGTCATCACAATGCTCTATGTCGCTTTTCATCACAATTCTCAATGACCACTTTAATCACTATGCTCGCTGACCATTTTCATCACATTTCTCTATTGTCATTACAATTCCCCATCGTCCCTTTCTTCACAATGCTCCATGATGCCTGTCATCACAATGCTCCACGGCTTCTGTTATCACAATGCTCCAGGACCAGTTTCATCACAATACTCCATCCCCCTTGTCATCACAGTGCACAATGAAACCTTTCATTACAATGCTCCATGACACTTGTCATCACAATGCTCCATGGCCTTTATCGTCACAATGCTCCCAGGCACTTTTCATCACGATGTTCCATGAAAACTTTCATCACATTGCTCCATGACCATTGTCATCACAATAGTCCATACCCTTGTCAACACAATGCTGCATAATCCCTGTCATCACAATTCTCCATGACTGCTGTCATCACATAATCCAGGACAATTTTCATAACAATGCTTCATGCCCCCAGTCATCACAGTGCTCCATGATACATTTCATCACAATTCCTAGATGATCAATGTCATCACAATGCCCCATGACACCTGTCATCACAATTCACTATGACCCTTGTCATCACAATACTCGATGAACTGTGTCATCACAGTGTTCCAGGACACATGTCATCACAATGATCCATGACTACTTTCATCACAATGCTCCAATACACCTGTCATCACAATGCTCCATGGCCCCTGTTATCATATTGCTCCATGATCTCTTTGATCACAATGCTCCATGACCAGTGTCATCACCATGCCTCATGAGGCCTGTCATCTCAATGCTCCATGGCCCCTTTCATCACAATGCTCCATTAACCCAGTCATCACAGTGTTCCCTGCCCTTTTCATCGCAATGCTCCATGGGCCATGTCATCACAATGCTCCATGCCCTTGTCATCAAAATGCTCCAGAACTCTTGTCATCATAATGCTCCATGCCAATGTCATCAAAATGCCCCATGACACTTGTCATCACAATGCTCCATGGCCTTTGTCATCACAATGTTCCATGGCCCCTGTCATCACAATTCTCCATGCCCTTGTCATCAAAATGCTCCAGAACTCTTGTCATCATAATGCTCCATGCCAATGTCATCAAAATGCCCCATGACGCTTGTCATCACAATGCTCCATGGCCTTTGTCATCACAATGTTCCATGGCCCCTGTCATCACAGTGCTCCATGATAACTTTCATCACAATTCTAGATGACCACTGTCATCACAATGCCCCATGACAGATGTCATCACAATTCGCCATGGTCCTTGTCATCACAATGCTCCATGAACCGTGTCATCACAAGGTTCCAGGACACTTGTCATCACAATGATCCATGATCACTTTCATCACAATGCTCCATGAACCCTGTCGTCTCAATGCTCCATAGTCTTTGTATTCACAATGCTCCATGGCTCCTGTAATCACAGTGCTCCATGACCCCTTTCATCACAATGCTCCAAGACCGCTCTCATCACAATGCCCCATGACGCCTGCCTTCACAAATCTCCAAGGCCTCTCTTACCAAAATGCTCCATGATCCCTGTCAGCACAATATTCGATGGCACTTTTCATCACAATGCTCCATGACCCCTGTCATCACAAAGTTCTCTGCCCATATCATCACAATGCTCCTTGTCACCTTTAATCACAATGCTCCATGCCCTTTCATCACAATGCTCCAGAATTCTTGTCATCGCAATGTTCCTTGACCGTGTCATCACAATGCTCCATGAACCTTGTCATCACAAAGCTCCATGACCCCTGTCATCACCATGATCCATGACCCTTGTCATCACAAAGCTCCATGACCCCTGTCATCACAATGATCCATGACGCTTGTCATCACAAAGCTCCATGACCACTGTCATCACAATGCTCCATGACCGTTGTCATCACAAAGCTCCATGACCCCTGTCATCACATTGATCCATGACTCCTTTCCTCACAGTGCTCCAGTACCCTTTTCATCACAATGCTCCATGCCATTGTCAGCACAATGCTCCTTGGACCCTGTCATCAAAATGCTCCATCCCCTTTTCATCACAATGCTCCAGATATCCTATCATTACAATGCTCCATGCCCGTGTCAAGACAATGCTCCATGACCCATGTCATCAAATTGCTTTATGAACCTTGTTATCAAAATAATCCATGACCCCTGTCATCAAAATGATCCATGACAGTTGTCATCACAATGCTGCATGATACCTTTCATCCCAACTCTATGTCACCGCTGTCATCACAATGCTCCAGGACAATTTTCATCACAATGCCCCATGCCCCCTGTCATCACAGTGCCCCTTAACACCTGTAATCACAATGCTCCATGACCCTGTCATCACAATGCTCCATGACCCCTGTCATCACATTGTTCCATGGCCTATGTATTCACAATGCTCCATGGACCCTGTAACCACACTGCTCCATGTTCCCTTTCAACACAATGGTCCATGAACCCTGTCATCACAACGTTCCAGGAAAGTTGTCATCAAAAGTCTCCATGACCCTGGTCACCACAAGGTTCCCTGCTCTTGTCAGCACAATGCTCCATGACCCTTGTACTCACAGTGGTACATGGCCTTGTCACCACAATGTTCCATGGCCTCTGTCATCACCATGCTCCATGGTCTTTCTCATCACAATGCTCTATTACCCCTGTCATCACTATGCTTGATGACCATTGTCATCACAATGCTCCAAGGCCCCTGTCATCACAATGCCTCATGGTCTTGTAATCACAATGCTCAATAACCCCTGTCATCACAATGCTCCATGCCTTTGTCATCACAATGCTCCATGGCCCCTGTAATCACAATGCTCCAGAACACTTGTCAGCATAATACTCCATTCCCGTGTCATCCCATTGCTCAATGACATTTGTCATCAAAATGTTCCTTGGCCTTTGGCATCACAGTGATCCATGATAACTTTAATCAAAATTCTACATGACCATTGTCATCACAATGCAAGGTGACCAATGTCATCAGAATGCCCCAAGACACGTGTCATCACAATTCGCCTTGGCCCTTGTTATCTCAATGCTGTATGAACCGTGTCATCACTAGGTTTCAGGACACTTGTCATCAAAGAGATCCATGACAACATTCATCACAAGGCCCCATGAACTCTGTTATCTCAATGCTCCATGGCCTTTGTATTCCCAATGTTCCATTGTCCCGATAATCACATTGCTCCATGAACACTTTCATCACAATGCTCCTTGACCACTGTCACCGTAATGACCCATGACGTTTCTCATCACTGTGCTCCAAGGCCACTCTCATCAAAATGCTCCATGATCTGTGTCAGCCCAATATTGCATGACAGTTGTCATCACAAGGCTCTATGATCCCTGTAATCACAATGATCCCTGCCAATAACATCACAATGTTCCATGTCTCCTGTAATCACAATGCTCCATGACCTTGTCATCACAATGCTCCAGGTCTGTTTTCATCACCATGCTTCATGCCCGTGTCATCACAATGCTCCATGAATCTTGTCTTCACAATGCTCCATGGCCCATGTCATCACAATGCTCCGTGACTCCTGTCAACACAATGCCTGTTGACTCCTGTCATCAAAATGCTAAATGGCACTTGTCATCACAATGCTCTATGACGCCTGTCATCACTATTCTCCATGTCACTTGTCATCACAATGCTCCATGGCCCCTGTAATCACAGTACTCCATGACCCCATTCATCACAATGCCCAATGCCACCTCTTATCACAATTCTCCAAGGCATTTTTCATCACGATGCTCCATGACACCTGTCATCACAATGCTCCATGACACTTGTCATCAAAATGCTCGATGGCCCTTGTCATCACAAGGTTCCTTGGTGCTTTTCATCGCAATGTTCCATGACAACTCTCATCAAAATACTCCAAGATTTGTTTCATCTCAATGCTCCATGGCCCTTGTCATTACAAATCCACATGATCCCTTTCATCACAATTGTCCATGGCAACTTACATAAAAATGCTCCATGCCCCTGTCATCACAAGGCCCAAAGATATCTGTTTTTACAGTGATCCATGACCCTTGTCATCACAAGGCTCCATGTCCCTTGTATTCACATTGCTCCATGCCCCTGTCATCACAATGCCCAAAGATATCTGTTTTTACAATGATCCATGACCCTTGTCATCACAAGGCTCCATGTCCCTTGTATTCACATTGCTCCATGGCCCTTGTCATCACAATGCTCCATAGCGCTTTTCATCGCAATGCTCCATGACCGCTTTCAGCACAATGCCCCATGACCCCTGTCATCATGATGCTCAACTGCCCTTGTCATCACAAGTCTCCATGAAACATTTCCTCAAAATGCTCCAGTACGCCTTTCATCCAAATTCCCCGTGGCCACTGTCATCACAATTCTCCATGACCACTGTCATCATAATGGTCCATGACCCGTTTCATCTCAATGCTCCATGACACCCGTCACCACAGTGCTCCATGGCCTTTGTCATCACAATGTTCCATGTCCCCTATAATCAAAATGCTCCATGCCTTTTTCCTCACAATGCTCCAGAATTCTTGTCATCTCAATGTTCCATGAATGTGGCATCACAATGCTCCATGGCCCTTGTCATCACAATGCTCCAGAATTCTTGTCATCACAATGTTCCATGACCGTGTCATCACAATGCTACATGACCCTGGTCATCACAGTTCTCCCTGACCTTTGTCATCACAATGCTCTATGTCGCTTTTCATCACAATTCTCAATGACCACTTTAATCACTATGCTCGCTGACCATTTTCATCACATTTCTCTATTGTCATTACAATTCCCCATCGTCCCTTTCTTCACAATGCTCCATGATGCCTGTCATCACAATGCTCCACGGCTTCTGTTATCACAATGCTCCAGGACCAGTTTCATCACAATACTCCATACCCCTTGTCATCACAGTGCACAATGAAACCTTTCATTACAATGCTCCATGACACTTGTCATCACAATGCTCCATGGCCTTTATCGTCACAATGCTCCCAGGCACTTTTCATCACGATGTTCCATGAAAACTTTCATCACATTGCTCCATGACCATTGTCATCACAATAGTCCATACCCTTGTCAACACAATGCTGCATAATCCCTGTCATCACAATTCTCCATGACTGCTGTCATCACATAATCCAGGACAATTTTCATAACAATGCTTCATGCCCCCAGTCATCACAGTGCTCCATGATACATTTCATCACAATTCCTAGATGATCAATGTCATCACAATGCCCCATGACACCTGTCATCACAATTCGCTATGACCCTTGTCATCCCAATACTCGATGAACTGTGTCATCACAGTGTTCCAGGACACATGTCATCACAATGATCCATGACTACTTTCATCACAATGCTCCAATACACCTGTCATCACAATGCTCCATGGCCCCTGTTATCATATTGCTCCATGATCTCTTTGATCACAATGCTCCATGACCAGTGTCATCACCATGCCTCATGACGCCTGTCATCTCAATGCTCCATGGCCCCTTTCATCACAATGCTCCATGAACCCAGTCATCACAGTGTTCCCTGCCCTTTTCATCGCAATGCTCCATGGGCCCTGTCATCACAATGCTCCATGCCCTTGTCATCAAAATGCTCCAGAACTCTTGTCATCATAATGCTCCATGCCAATGTCATCAAAATGCCCCATGACACTTGTCATCACAATGCTCCATGGCCTTTGTCATCACAATGTTCCATGGCCCCTGTCATCACAATTCTCCATGCCCTTGTCATCAAAATGCTCCAGAACTCTTGTCATCATAATGCTCCATGCCAATGTCATCAAAATGCCCCATGACACTTGTCATCACAATGCTCCATGGCCTTTGTCATCACAATGTTCCATGGCCCCTGTCATCACAGTGCTCCATGATAACTTTCATCACAATTCTAGATGACCACTGTCATCACAATGCCCCATGACAGATGTCATCACAATTCGCCATGGTCCTTGTCATCACAATTCTCCATGAACCGTGTCATCACAAGGTTCCAGGACACTTGTCATCACAATGATCCATGATCACTTTCATCACAATGCTCCATGAACCCTGTCGTCTCAATGCTCCATAGTCTTTGTATTCACAATGCTCCATGGCTCCTGTAATCACAGTGCTCCATGACCCCTTTCATCACAATGCTCCAAGACCGCTGTCATCACAATGCCCCATGACGCCTGCCTTCACAAATCTCCAAGGCCTCTCTTACCAAAATGCTCCATGATCCCTGTCAGCACAATATTCGATGGCACTTTTCATCACAATGCTCCATGACCCCTGTCATCACAAAGTTCTCTGCCCATATCATCACAATGCTCCTTGTCACCTTTAATCACAATGCTCCATGCCCTTTCATCACAATGCTCCAGAATTCTTGTCATCGCAATGTTCCTTGACCGTGTCATCACAATGCTCCATGAACCTTGTCATCACAAAGCTCCATGACCCCTGTCATCACAATGATCCATGACCCTTGTCATCACAAAGCTCCATGACCCCTGTCATCACAATGATCCATGACGCTTGTCATCACAAAGCTCCATGACCCCTGTCATCACATTGATCCATGACTCCTTTCCTCACAGTGCTCCAGTACCCTTTTCATCACAATGCTCCATGACATTGTCAGCACAATGCTCCTTGGACCCTGTCATCAAAATGCTCCATCCCCTTTTCATCACAATGCTCCAGATATCCTATCATTACAATGCTCCATGCCCGTGTCAAGACAATGCTCCATGACCCATGTCATCAAATTGCTTTATGAACCTTTTTATCAGAATAATCCATGACCCCTGTCATCAAAATGATCCATGACAGTTGTCATCACAATGCTGCATGATACCTTTCATCCCAACTCTCTGTGACCGCTGTCATCACAATGCTCCAGGACAATTTTCATCACAATGCTCCATGCCCCCTGTCATCACAGTGCCCCTTAACACCTGTAATCACAATGCTCCATGACCCTGTCATCACAATGCTACATGACCCCTGTCATCACATTGTTCCATGGCCTATGTATTCACAATGCTCCATGGACCCTGTAATCACACTTCTCCATGTTCCCTTTCAACACAATGGTCCATGAACCCTGTCATCACAACGTTCCATGAAAGTTGTCATCAAAAGTCTCCATGACCCTGGTCACCACAAGGTTCCCTGCTCTTGTCATCACAATGCTCCATGACCCTTGTAATCACAGTGGTACATGGCCTTGTCACCACAATGTTCCATGGCCTCTGTCATCACCATGCTCCATGGTCTTTCTCATCACAATGCTCTATGACCCCTGTCATCACTATGCTTGATGACCATTGTCATCACAATGCTCCAAGGCCCCTGTCATCACAATGCCTCATGGTCTTGTAATCACAATGCTCAATGACCCCTGTCATCACAACGCTCCATGCCTTTGTCATCACAATGCTCCATGGCCCCTGTAATCACAATGCTCCAGAACACTTGTCAGCATAATACTCCATTCCCGTGTCATCCCATTGCTCAATGACATTTGTCATCAAAATGTTCCTTGGCCTTTGGCATCACAGTGATCCATGATAACTTTAATCAAAATTCTACATGACCATTGTCATCACAATGCAAGGTGACCAATGTCATCACAATGCCCCAAGACACGTGTCATCACAATTCGCCTTGGCCCTTGTTATCTCAATGCTGTATGAACCGTGTCATCACTAGGTTTCAGGACACTTGTCATCAAAGAGATCCATGACAACATTCATCACAATGCCCCATGAACTCTGTTATCTCAATGCTCCATGGCCTTTGTATTCCCAATGTTCCATTGTCCCGATAATCACATTGCTCCATGAACACTTTCATCACAATGCTCCTTGACCACTGTCACCGTAATGACCCATGACGTTTCTCATCACTGTGCTCCAAGGCCACTCTCATCAAAATGCTCCATGATCTGTGTCAGCCCAATATTGCATGACAGTTGTCATCACAAGGCTCTATGATCCCTGTAATCACAATGATCCCTGCCAATAACATCACAATGTTCCATGTCTCCTGTAATCACAATGCTCCATGCCCTTGTCATCACAATGCTCCAGGTCTGTTTTCATCACCATGCTTCATGCCCGTGTCATCACAATGCTCCATGAATCTTGTCTTCACAATGCTCCATGGCCCATGTCATCAGAATGCTCCATGACACCTGTCAACACAATGCCTGATGACTCCTGTCATCAAAATGCTAAATGGCACTTGTCATCACAATGCTCTATGATGCCTGTCATCACTATTCTCCATGTCACTTGTTATCACAATGCTCCATGGCCCCTGTAATCACAGTACTCCATGACCCCTTTCATCACAATGCCCAATGCCACCTCTTATCACAATTCTCCATGGCATTTGTCATCACGATGCTCCATGACACCTGTCATCACAATGCTCCATGACACTTGTCATCAAAATGCTCGATGGCCCTTGTCATCACAATGTTCCTTGGTGCTTTTCATCGCAATGTTCCATGACAACTCTCATCAAAATACTCCAAGATTTGTTTCATCCCAATGCTCCATGGCCCTTGTCATTACAAATCCACATGATCCCTTTCATCACAATTGTCCATGGCAACTTACATAAAAATGCTCCATGCCCCTGTCATCACAATGCCCAAAGATATCTGTTTTTACAATGATCCATGACCCTTGTCATCACAAGGCTCCATGTCCCTTTTATTCACATTGCTCCATGGCCCTTGTCATCACAATGCTCCATAGCGCTTTTCATCGCAATGCTCCATGACCGCTTTCAGCACAATGCCCCATGACCCCTGTCATCATGATGCTCAACTGCCCTTGTCATCACAAGTCTCCATGAAACATTTCCTCAAAATGCTCCAGTACGCCTTTCATCCAAATTCCCCGTGGCCACTGTCATCACAATTCTCCATGACCACTGTCATCATAATGGTCCATGACCCGTTTCATCTCAATGCTCCATGACACCCGTCACCACAGTGCTCCATGGCCTTTGTCATCACAATGTTCCATGTCCCCTATAATCAAAATGCTCCATGCCTTTTTCCTCACAATGCTGCAGAATTCTTGTCATCACAATGTTCCATGACCGTGGCATCACAATGCTCCATGGCCCTTGTCATCACAATGCTCCAGAATTCTTGTCATCACAATGTTCCATGACCGTGTCATCACAATGCTACATGACCCTGGTCATCACAGTTCTCCCTGACCTTTGTCATCACAATGCTCTATGTCGCTTTTCATCACAATTCTCAATGACCACTTTACTCACTATGCTCGCTGACCATTTTCATCACATTTCTCTATTGTCATTACAATTCCCCATCGTCCCTTTCTTCACAATGCTCCATGATGCCTGTCATCACAATGCTCCACGGCTTCTGTTATCACAATGCTCCAGGACCAGTTTCATCACAATACTCCATCCCCCTTGTCATCACAGTGCACAATGAAACCTTTCATTACAATGCTCCATGACACTTGTCATCACAATGCTCCATGGCCTTTATCGTCACAATGCTCCCAGGCACTTTTCATCACGATGTTCCATGAAAACTTTCATCACATTGCTCCATGACCATTGTCATCACAATAGTCCATACCCTTGTCAACACAATGCTGCATAATCCCTGTCATCACAATTCTCCATGACTGCTGTCATCACATAATCCAGGACAATTTTCATAACAATGCTTCATGCCCCCAGTCATCACAGTGCTCCATGATACATTTCATCACAATTCCTAGATGATCAATGTCATCACAATGCCCCATGACACCTGTCATCACAATTCGCTATGACCCTTGTCATCACAATACTCGATGAACTGTGTCATCACAGTGTTCCAGGACACATGTCATCACAATGATCCATGACTACTTTCATCACAATGCTCCAATACACCTGTCATCACAATGCTCCATGGCCCCTGTTATCATATTGCTCCATGATCTCTTTGATCACAATGCTCCATGACCAGTGTCATCACCATGCCTCATGACGCCTGTCATCTCAATGCTCCATGGCCCCTTTCATCACAATGCTCCATGAACCCAGTCATCACAGTGTTCCCTGCCCTTTTCATCGCAATGCTCCATGGGCCCTGTCATCACAATGCTCCATGCCCTTGTCATCAAAATGCTCCAGAACTCTTGTCATCATAATGCTCCATGCCAATGTCATCAAAATGCCCCATGACACTTGTCATCACAATGCTCCATGGCCTTTGTCATCACAATGTTCCATGTCCCCTGTCATCACAGTGCTCCATGATAACTTTCATCACAATTCTATATGACCACTGTCATCACAATGCCCCATGACAGATGTCATCACAATTCGCCATGGTCCTTGTCATCACAATGCTCCATGAACCGTGTCATCACAAGGTTCCAGGACACTTGTCATCACAATGATCCATGATCACTTTCATCACAATGCTCCATGAACCCTGTGGTCTCAATGCTCCATAGTCTTTGTATTCACAATGCTCCATGGCTCCTGTAATCACAGTGCTCCATGACCCCTTTCATCACAATGCTCCAAGACCGCTGTCATCACAATGCCCCATGACGCCTGCCTTCACAAATCTCCAAGGCCTCTCTTACCAAAATGCTCCATGATCCCTGTCAGCACAATATTCGATGGCACTTTTCATCACAATGCTCCATGACACCTGTCATCACAAAGTTCTCTGCCCATATCATCACAATGCTCCTTGTCACCTTTAATCACAATGCTCCATGCCCTTTCATCACAATGCTCCAGAATTCTTGTCATCGCAATGTTCCTTGACCGTGTCATCACAATGCTCCATGAACCTTGTCATCACAAAGCTCCATGACCCCTGTCATCACAATGATCCATGACCCTTGTCATCACAAAGCTCCATGACCCCTGTCATCACATTGATCCATGACTCCTTTCCTCACAGTGCTCCAGTACCCTTTTCATCACAATGCTCCATGCCATTGTCAGCACAATGCTCCTTGGACCCTGTCATCAAAATGCTCCATCCCCTTTTCATCACAATGCTCCAGATATCCTATCATTACAATGCTCCATGCCCGTGTCAAGACAATGCTCCATGACCCATGTCATCAAATTGCTTTATGAACCTTTTTATCAGAATAATCCATGACCCCTGTCATCAAAATGATCCATGACAGTTGTCATCACAATGCTGCATGATACCTTTCATCCCAACTCTCTGTGACCGCTGTCATCACAATGCTCCAGGACAATTTTCATCACAATGCTCCATGCCCCCTGTCATCACAGTGCCCCTTAACACCTGTAATCACAATGCTCCATGACCCTGTCATCACAATGCTACATGACCCCTGTCATCACATTGTTCCATGGCCTATGTATTCACAATGCTCCATGGACCCTGTAATCACACTTCTCCATGTTCCCTTTCAACACAATGGTCCATGAACCCTGTCATCACAACGTTCCATGAAAGTTGTCATCAAAAGTCTCCATGACCCTGGTCACCACAAGGTTCCCTGCTCTTGTCATCACAATGCTCCATGACCCTTGTAATCACAGTGGTACATGGCCTTGTCACCACAATGTTCCATGGCCTCTGTCATCACCATGCTCCATGGTCTTTCTCATCACAATGCTCTATGACCCCTGTCATCACTATGCTTGATGACCATTGTCATCACAATGCTCCAAGGCCCCTGTCATCACAATGCCTCATGGTCTTGTAATCACAATGCTCAATGACCCCTGTCATCACAACGCTCCATGCCTTTGTCATCACAATGCTCCATGGCCCCTGTAATCACAATGCTCCAGAACACTTGTCAGCATAATACTCCATTCCCGTGTCATCCCATTGCTCAATGACATTTGTCATCAAAATGTTCCTTGGCCTTTGGCATCACAGTGATCCATGATAACTTTAATCAAAATTCTACATGACCATTGTCATCACAATGCAAGGTGACCAATGTCATCACAATGCCCCAAGACACGTGTCATCACAATTCGCCTTGGCCCTTGTTATCTCAATGCTGTATGAACCGTGTCATCACTAGGTTTCAGGACACTTGTCATCAAAGAGATCCATGACAACATTCATCACAATGCCCCATGAACTCTGTTATCTCAATGCTCCATGGCCTTTGTATTCCCAATGTTCCATTGTCCCGATAATCACATTGCTCCATGAACACTTTCATCACAATGCTCCTTGACCACTGTCACCGTAATGACCCATGACGTTTCTCATCACTGTGCTCCAAGGCCACTCTCATCAAAATGCTCCATGATCTGTGTCAGCCCAATATTGCATGACAGTTGTCATCACAAGGCTCTATGATCCCTGTAATCACAATGATCCCTGCCAATAACATCACAATGTTCCATGTCTCCTGTAATCACAATGCTCCATGACCTGGTCATCACAATGCTCCAGGTCTGTTTTCATCACCATGCTTCATGCCCGTGTCATCACAATGCTCCATGAATCTTGTCTTCACAATGCTCCATGGCCCATGTCATCAGAATGCTCCATGACACCTGTCAACACAATGCCTGATGACTCCTGTCATCAAAATGCTAAATGGCACTTGTCATCACAATGCTCTATGATGCCTGTCATCACTATTCTCCATGTCACTTGTTATCACAATGCTCCATGGCCCCTGTAATCACAGTACTCCATGACCCCTTTCATCACAATGCCCAATGCCACCTCTTTTCACAATTCTCCATGGCATTTGTCATCACGATGCTCCATGACACCTGTCATCACAATGCTCCATGACACTTGTCATCAAAATGCTCGATGGCCCTTGTCATCACAATGTTCCTTGGTGCTTTTCATCGCAATGTTCCATGACAACTCTCATCAAAATACTCCAAGATTTGTTTCATCCCAATGCTCCATGGCCCTTGTCATTACAAATCCACATGATCCCTTTCATCACAATTGTCCATGGCAACTTACATAAAAATGCTCCATGCCCCTGTCATCACAATGCCCAAAGATATCTGTTTTTACAATGATCCATGACCCTTGTCATCACAAGGCTCCATGTCCCTTTTATTCACATTGCTCCATGGCCCTTGTCATCACAATGCTCCATAGCGCTTTTCATCGCAATGCTCCATGACCGCTTTCAGCACAATGCCCCATGACCCCTGTCATCATGATGCTCAACTGCCCTTGTCATCACAAGTCTCCATGAAACATTTCCTCAAAATGCTCCAGTACGCCTTTCATCCAAATTCCCCGTGGCCACTGTCATCACAATTCTCCATGACCACTGTCATCATAATGGTCCATGACCCGTTTCATCTCAATGCTCCATGACACCCGTCACCACAGTGCTCCATGGCCTTTGTCATCACAATGTTCCATGTCCCCTATAATCAAAATGCTCCATGCCTTTTTCCTCACAATGCTGCAGAATTCTTGTCATCACAATGTTCCATGACCGTGGCATCACAATGCTCCATGGCCCTTGTCATCACAATGCTCCAGAATTCTTGTCATCACAATGTTCCATGACCGTGTCATCACAATGCTACATGACCCTGGTCATCACAGTTCTCCCTGACCTTTGTCATCACAATGCTCTATGTCGCTTTTCATCACAATTCTCAATGACCACTTTAATCACTATGCTCGCTGACCATTTTCATCACATTTCTCTATTGTCATTACAATTCCCCATCGTCCCTTTCTTCACAATGCTCCATGATGCCTGTCATCACAATGCTCCACGGCTTCTGTTATCACAATGCTCCAGGACCAGTTTCATCACAATACTCCATCCCCCTTGTCATCACAGTGCACAATGAAACCTTTCATTACAATGCTCCATGACACTTGTCATCACAATGCTCCATGGCCTTTATCGTCACAATGCTCCCAGGCACTTTTCATCACGATGTTCCATGAAAACTTTCATCACATTGCTCCATGACCATTGTCATCACAATAGTCCATACCCTTGTCAACACAATGCTGCATAATCCCTGTCATCACAATTCTCCATGACTGCTGTCATCACATAATCCAGGACAATTTTCATAACAATGCTTCATGCCCCCAGTCATCACAGTGCTCCATGATACATTTCATCACAATTCCTAGATGATCAATGTCATCACAATGCCCCATGACACCTGTCATCACAATTCACTATGACCCTTGTCATCACAATACTCGATGAACTGTGTCATCACAGTGTTCCAGGACACATGTCATCACAATGATCCATGACTACTTTCATCACAATGCTCCAATACACCTGTCATCACAATGCTCCATGGCCCCTGTTATCATATTGCTCCATGATCTCTTTGATCACAATGCTCCATGACCAGTGTCATCACCATGCCTCATGAGGCCTGTCATCTCAATGCTCCATGGCCCCTTTCATCACAATGCTCCATTAACCCAGTCATCACAGTGTTCCCTGCCCTTTTCATCGCAATGCTCCATGGGCCATGTCATCACAATGCTCCATGCCCTTGTCATCAAAATGCTCCAGAACTCTTGTCATCATAATGCTCCATGCCAATGTCATCAAAATGCCCCATGACACTTGTCATCACAATGCTCCATGGCCTTTGTCATCACAATGTTCCATGGCCCCTGTCATCACAATTCTCCATGCCCTTGTCATCAAAATGCTCCAGAACTCTTGTCATCATAATGCTCCATGCCAATGTCATCAAAATGCCCCATGACGCTTGTCATCACAATGCTCCATGGCCTTTGTCATCACAATGTTCCATGGCCCCTGTCATCACAGTGCTCCATGATAACTTTCATCACAATTCTAGATGACCACTGTCATCACAATGCCCCATGACAGATGTCATCACAATTCGCCATGGTCCTTGTCATCACAATGCTCCATGAACCGTGTCATCACAAGGTTCCAGGACACTTGTCATCACAATGATCCATGATCACTTTCATCACAATGCTCCATGAACCCTGTCGTCTCAATGCTCCATAGTCTTTGTATTCACAATGCTCCATGGCTCCTGTAATCACAGTGCTCCATGACCCCTTTCATCACAATGCTCCAAGACCGCTCTCATCACAATGCCCCATGACGCCTGCCTTCACAAATCTCCAAGGCCTCTCTTACCAAAATGCTCCATGATCCCTGTCAGCACAATATTCGATGGCACTTTTCATCACAATGCTCCATGACCCCTGTCATCACAAAGTTCTCTGCCCATATCATCACAATGCTCCTTGTCACCTTTAATCACAATGCTCCATGCCCTTTCATCACAATGCTCCAGAATTCTTGTCATCGCAATGTTCCTTGACCGTGTCATCACAATGCTCCATGAACCTTGTCATCACAAAGCTCCATGACCCCTGTCATCACCATGATCCATGACCCTTGTCATCACAAAGCTCCATGACCCCTGTCATCACAATGATCCATGACGCTTGTCATCACAAAGCTCCATGACCACTGTCATCACAATGCTCCATGACCGTTGTCATCACAAAGCTCCATGACCCCTGTCATCACATTGATCCATGACTCCTTTCCTCACAGTGCTCCAGTACCCTTTTCATCACAATGCTCCATGCCATTGTCAGCACAATGCTCCTTGGACCCTGTCATCAAAATGCTCCATCCCCTTTTCATCACAATGCTCCAGATATCCTATCATTACAATGCTCCATACCCGTGTCAAGACAATGCTCCATGACCCATGTCATCAAATTGCTTTATGAACCTTGTTATCAAAATAATCCATGACTCCTGTCATCAAAATGATCCATGACAGTTGTCATCACAATGCTGCATGATACCTTTCATCCCAACTCTCTGTCACCGCTGTCATCACAATGCTCCAGGACAATTTTCATCACAATGCCCCATGCCCCCTGTCATCACAGTGCCCCTTAACACCTGTAATCACAATGCTCCATGACCCTGTCATCACAATGCTACATGACCCCTGTCATCACATTGTTCCATGGCCTATGTATTCACAATGCTCCATGGACCCTGTAATCACACTGCTCCATGTTCCCTTTCAACACAATGGTCCATGAACCCTGTCATCACAACGTTCCAGGAAAGTTGTCATCAAAAGTCTCCATGACCCTGGTCACCACAAGGTTCCCTGCTCTTGTCATCACAATGCTCCATGACCCTTGTACTCACAGTGGTACATGGCCTTGTCACCACAATGTTCCATGGCCTCTGTCATCACCATGCTCCATGGTCTTTCTCATCACAATGCTCTATGACCCCTGTCATCACTATGCTTGATGACCATTGTCATCACAATGCTCCAAGGCCCCTGTCATCACAATGCCTCATGGTCTTGTAATCACAATGCTCAATAACCCCTGTCATCACAATGCTCCATGCCTTTGTCATCACAATGCTCCATGGCCCCTGTAATCACAATGCCTCAGAACACTTGTCAGCATAATACTCCATTCCCGTGTCATCCCATTGCTCAATGACATTTGTCATCAAAATGTTCCTTGGCCTTTGGCATCACAGTGATCCATGATAACTTTAATCAAAATTCTACATGACCATTGTCATCACAATGCAAGGTGACCAATGTCATCAGAATGCCCCAAGACACGTGTCATCACAATTCGCCTTGGCCCTTGTTATCTCAATGCTGTATGAACCGTGTCATCACTAGGTTTCAGGACACTTGTCATCAAAGAGATCCATGACAACATTCATCACAAGGCCCCATGAACTCTGTTATCTCAATGCTCCATGGCCTTTGTATTCCCAATGTTCCATTGTCCCGATAATCACATTGCTCCATGAACACTTTCATCACAATGCTCCTTGACCACTGTCACCGTAATGACCCATGACGTTTCTCATCACTGTGCTCCAAGGCCACTCTCATCAAAATGCTCCATGATCTGTGTCATCCCAATATTGCATGACAGTTGTCATCACAAGGCTCTATGATCCCTGTAATCACAATGATCCCTGCCAATAACATCACAATGTTCCATGTCTCCTGTAATCACAATGCTCCATGACCTTGTCATCACAATGCTCCAGGTCTGTTTTCATCACCATGCTTCATGCCCGTGTCATCACAATGCTCCATGAATCTTGTCTTCACAATGCTCCATGGCCCATGTCATCACAATGCTCCGTGACTCCTGTCAACACAATTCCTGTTGACTCCTGTCATCAAAATGCTAAATGGCACTTGTCATCACAATGCTCTATGACGCCTGTCATCACTATTCTCCATGTCACTTGTCATCACAATGCTCCATGGCCCCTGTAATCACAGTACTCCATGACCCCATTCATCACAATGCCCAATGCCACCTCTTATCACAATTCTCCAAGGCATTTGTCATCACGATGCTCCATGACACCTGTCATCACAATGCTCCATGACACTTGTCATCAAAATGCTCGATGGCCCTTGTTATCACAAGGTTCCTTGGTGCTTTTCATCGCAATGTTCCATGACAACTCTCATCAAAATACTCCAAGATTTGTTTCATCCCAATGCTCCATGGCCCTTGTCATTACAAATCCACATGATCCCTTTCATCACAATTGTCCATGGCAACTTACATAAAAATGGTCCATGCCCCTGTCATCACAATGCCCAAAGATATCTGTGTTTACAATGATCCATGACCCTTGTCATCACAAGGCTCCATGTTCCTTGTATTCACATTGCTCCATGGCTCTTGTCATCACAATGCTCCATAGCGCTTTTCATCGCAATGCTCCATGACCGCTTTCAGCACAATGCCCCATGACCCCTGTCATCATGATGCTCAACTGCCCTTGTCATCACAAGTCTCCATGAAACATTTCCTCAAAATGCTCCAGTACGCCTTTCATCCAAATTCCCCGTGGCCACTGTCATCACAATTCTCCATGACCACTGTCATCATAATGGTCCATGACCCGTTTCATCTCAATGCTCCATGACACCCGTCACCACAGTGCTCCATGGCCTTTGTCATCACAATGTTCCATGTCCCCTATAATCAAAATGCTCCATGCCTTTTTCCTCACAATGCTCCAGAATTCTTGTCATCTCAATGTTCCATGAATGTGGCATCACAATGCTCCATGGCCCTTGTCATCACAATGCTCCAGAATTCTTGTCATCACAATTTTCCATGACCGTGTCATCACAATGCTACATGACCCTGGTCATCACAGTTCTCCCTGACCTTTGTCATCACAATGCTCTATGTCGCTTTTCATCACAATTCTCAATGACCACTTTAATCACTATGCTCGCTGACCATTTTCATCACATTTCTCTATTGTCATTACAATTCCCCATCGTCCCTTTCTTCACAATGCTCCATGATGCCTGTCATCACAATGCTCCACGGCTTCTGTTATCACAATGCTCCAGGACCAGTTTCATCACAATACTCCATCCCCCTTGTCATCACAGTGCACAATGAAACCTTTCATTACAATGCTCCATGACACTTGTCATCACAATGCTCCATGGCCTTTATCGTCACAATGCTCCCAGGCACTTTTCATCACGATGTTCCATGAAAACTTTCATCACATTGCTCCATGACCATTGTCATCACAATAGTCCATACCCTTGTCAACACAATGCTGCATAATCCCTGTCATCACAATTCTCCATGACTGCTGTCATCACATAATCCAGGACAATTTTCATAACAATGCTTCATGCCCCCAGTCATCACAGTGCTCCATGATACATTTCATCACAATTCCTAGATGATCAATGTCATCACAATGCCCCATGACACCTGTCATCACAATTCGCTATGACCCTTGTCATCACAATACTCGATGAACTGTGTCATCACAGTGTTCCAGGACACATGTCATCACAATGATCCATGACTACTTTCATCAAAATGCTCCAATACACCTGTCATCACAATGCTCCATGGCCCCTGTAATCACAATGCTCCAGAACACTTGTCAGCATAATACTCCATTCCCGTGTCATCCCATTGCTCAATGACATTTGTCATCAAAATGATCCTTGGCCTTTGGCATCACAGTGATCCATGATAACTTTAATCAAAATTCTACATGACCATTGTCATCACAATGCAAGGTGACCAATGTCATCACAATGCCCCAAGACACGTGTCATCACAATTCGCCTTGGCCCTTGTTATCTTAAAGCTGTATGAACCGTGTCATCACTAGGTTTCAGGACACTTGTCATCAAAGAGATCCATGACAACATTCATCACAATGCCCCATGAACTCTGTTATCTCAATGCTCCATGGCCTTTGTATTCCCAATGTTCCATTGTCCCGATAATCACATTGCTCCATGAACACTTTCATCACAATGCTCCTTGACCACTGTCACCGTAATGACCCATGACGTTTCTCATCACTGTGCTCCAAGGCCACTCTCATCAAAATGCTCCATGATCTGTGTCAGCCCAATATTGCATGACAGTTGTCATCACAAGGCTCTATGATCCCTGTAATCACAATGATCCCTGCCAATAACATCACAATGTTCCATGTCTCCTGTAATCACAATGCTCCATGCCCTTGTCATCACAATGCTCCAGGTCTGTTTTCATCACCATGCTTCATGCCCGTGTCATCACAATGCTCCATGAATCTTGTGTTCACAATGCTCCATGGCCCATGTCATCACAATGCTCCGTGACTCCTGTCAACACAATGCCTGATGACTCCTGTCATCAAAATGCTAAATGGCACATGTCATCACAATGCTCTATGACGCCTGTCATCACTATTCTCCATGTCACTTGTTTTCACAATGCTCCATGGCCCCTGTAATCACAGTACTCCATGACCCCTTTCATCACAATGCCCAATGCCACCTCTTATCACAATTCTCCATGGCATTTGTCATCACGATGCTCCATGACACCTGTCATCACAATGCTCCATGACACTTGTCATCAAAATGCTCGATGGCCCTTGTCATCACAAGGTTCCTTGGTGCTTTTCATCGCAATGTTCCATGACAACTCTCATCAAAATACTCCAAGATTTGTTTCATCTCAATGCTCCATGGCCCTTGTCATTACAAATCCACATGATCCCTTTCATCACAATTGTCCATGGCAACTTACATAAAAATGCTCCATGCCCCTGTCATCACAATGCCCAAAGATATCTGTTTTTACAATGATCCATGACCCTTGTCATCACAAGTCTCCATGTCCCTTGTATTCACATTGCTCCATGCCCCTGTAATCACAATGCCCAAAGATATCTGTGTTTACAATGATCCATGACCCTTGTCATCACAAGGCTCCATGTCCCTTGTATTCACATTGCTCCATGGCCCTTGTCATCACAATGCTCCATAGCGCTTTTCATCGCAATGCTCCATGACCGCTTTCAGCACAATGCCCCATGACCCCTGTCATCATGATGCTCAACTGCCCTTGTCATCACAAGTCTCCATGAAACATTTCCTCAAAATGCTCCAGTACGCCTTTCATCCAAATTCCCCGTGGCCACTGTCATCACAATTCTCCATGACCACTGTCATCATAATGGTCCATGACCCGTTTCATCTCAATGCTCCATGACACCCGTCACCACAGTGCTCCATGGCCTTTGTCATCACAATGTTCCATGTCCCCTATAATCAAAATGCTCCATGCCTTTTTCCTCACAATGCTCCAGAATTCTTGTCATCACAATGTTCCATGACCGTGGCATCACAATGCTCCATGGCCCTTGTCATCACAATGCTCTTGAATTCTTGTCATCACAATGTTCCATGACTGTGTCATCACAATGCTACATGACCCTGGTCATCACAGTTCTCCCTGACCTTTGTCATCACAATGCTCTATGTCGCTTTTCATCACAATTCTCAATGACCACTTTAATCACTATGCTCGCTGACCATTTTCATCACATTTCTCTATTGTCATTACAATTCCCCATCGTCCCCTTCTTCACAATGCTCCATGATGCCTGTCATCAGAATGCTCCACGGCTTCTGTTATCACAATGCTCCAGGACCAGTTACATCACAATACTCCATCCCCCTTGTCATCACAGTGCACAATGAAACCTTTCATTACAATGCTCCATGACACTTGTCATCACAATGCTCCATGGCCTTTATCGTCACAATGCTCCTGGGCACTTTTCATCACGATGTTCCATGAAAATTTTCATCACATTGCTCCATGACCATTGTCATCACAATAGTCCATACCCTTGTCAACACAATGCTGCATAATCCCTGTCATCACAATTCTCCATGACTGCTGTCATCACATAATCCAGGACAATTTTCATAACAATGCTTCATGCCCCCAGTCATCACAGTGCTCCATGATACATTTCATCACAATTCCTAGATGATCAATGTCATCACAATGCCCCATGACACCTGTCATCACAATTCGCTATGACCCTTGTCATCACAATACTCGATGAACTGTGTCATCACAGTGTTCCAGGACACATGTCATCACAATGATCCATGACTACTTTCATCACAATGCTCCAATACACCTGTCATCACAATGCTCCATGGCCCCTGTTATCATATTGCTCCATGATCTCTTTGATCACAATGCTCCATGACCAGTGTCATCACCATGCCTCATGACGCCTGTCATCTCAATGCTCCATGGCCCCTTTCATCACAATGCTCCATGAACCCAGTCATCACAGTGTTCCCTGCCCTTTTCATCGCAATGCTCCATGGGCCCTGTCATCACAATGCTCCATGCCCTTGTCATCAAAATGCTCCAGAACTCTTGTCATCATAATGCTCCATGCCAATGTCATCAAAATGCCCCATGACACTTGTCATCACAATGCTCCATGGCCTTTGTCATCACAATGTTCCATGTCCCCTGTCATCACAGTGCTCCATGATAACTTTCATCACAATTCTATATGACCACTGTCATCACAATGCCCCATGACAGATGTCATCACAATTCGCCATGGTCCTTGTCATCACAATGCTCCATGAACCGTGTCATCACAAGGTTCCAGGACACTTGTCATCACAATGATCCATGATCACTTTCATCACAATGCTCCATGAACCCTGTGGTCTCAATGCTCCATAGTCTTTGTATTCACAATGCTCCATGGCTCCTGTAATCACAGTGCTCCATGACCCCTTTCATCACAATGCTCCAAGACCGCTGTCATCACAATGCCCCATGACGCCTGCCTTCACAAATCTCCAAGGCCTCTCTTACCAAAATGCTCCATGATCCCTGTCAGCACAATATTCGATGGCACTTTTCATCACAATGCTCCATGACCCCTGTCATCACAAAGTTCTCTGCCCATATCATCACAATGCTCCTTGTCACCTTTAATCACAATGCTCCATGCCCTTTCATCACAATGCTCCAGAATTCTTGTCATCGCAATGTTCCTTGACCGTGTCATCACAATGCTCCATGAACCTTGTCATCACAAAGCTCCATGACCCCTGTCATCACAATGATCCATGACCCTTGTCATCACAAAGCTCCATGACCCCTGTCATCACAATGATCCATGACGCTTGTCATCACAAAGCTCCATGACCCCTGTCATCACATTGATCCATGACTCCTTTCCTCACAGTGCTCCAGTACCCTTTTCATCACAATGCTCCATGCCATTGTCAGCACAATGCTCCTTGGACCCTGTCATCAAAATGCTCCATCCCCTTTTCATCACAATGCTCCAGATATCCTATCATTACAATGCTCCATGCCCGTGTCAAGACAATGCTCCATGACCCATGTCATCAAATTGCTTTATGAACCTTTTTATCAGAATAATCCATGACCCCTGTCATCAAAATGATCCATGACAGTTGTCATCACAATGCTGCATGATACCTTTCATCCCAACTCTCTGTGACCGCTGTCATCACAATGCTCCAGGACAATTTTCATCACAATGCTCCATGCCCCCTGTCATCACAGTGCCCCTTAACACCTGTAATCACAATGCTCCATGACCCTGTCATCACAATGCTACATGACCCCTGTCATCACATTGTTCCATGGCCTATGTATTCACAATGCTCCATGGACCCTGTAATCACACTTCTCCATGTTCCCTTTCAACACAATGGTCCATGAACCCTGTCATCACAACGTTCCATGAAAGTTGTCATCAAAAGTCTCCATGACCCTGGTCACCACAAGGTTCCCTGCTCTTGTCATCACAATGCTCCATGACCCTTGTAATCACAGTGGTACATGGCCTTGTCACCACAATGTTCCATGGCCTCTGTCATCACCATGCTCCATGGTCTTTCTCATCACAATGCTCTATGACCCCTGTCATCACTATGCTTGATGACCATTGTCATCACAATGCTCCAAGGCCCCTGTCATCACAATGCCTCATGGTCTTGTAATCACAATGCTCAATGACCCCTGTCATCACAACGCTCCATGCCTTTGTCATCACAATGCTCCATGGCCCCTGTAATCACAATGCTCCAGAACACTTGTCAGCATAATACTCCATTCCCGTGTCATCCCATTGCTCAATGACATTTGTCATCAAAATGTTCCTTGGCCTTTGGCATCACAGTGATCCATGATAACTTTAATCAAAATTCTACATGACCATTGTCATCACAATGCAAGGTGACCAATGTCATCACAATGCCCCAAGACACGTGTCATCACAATTCGCCTTGGCCCTTGTTATCTCAATGCTGTATGAACCGTGTCATCACTAGGTTTCAGGACACTTGTCATCAAAGAGATCCATGACAACATTCATCACAATGCCCCATGAACTCTGTTATCTCAATGCTCCATGGCCTTTGTATTCCCAATGTTCCATTGTCCCGATAATCACATTGCTCCATGAACACTTTCATCACAATGCTCCTTGACCACTGTCACCGTAATGACCCATGACGTTTCTCATCACTGTGCTCCAAGGCCACTCTCATCAAAATGCTCCATGATCTGTGTCAGCCCAATATTGCATGACAGTTGTCATCACAAGGCTCTATGATCCCTGTAATCACAATGATCCCTGCCAATAACATCACAATGTTCCATGTCTCCTGTAATCACAATGCTCCATGACCTGGTCATCACAATGCTCCAGGTCTGTTTTCATCACCATGCTTCATGCCCGTGTCATCACAATGCTCCATGAATCTTGTCTTCACAATGCTCCATGGCCCATGTCATCAGAATGCTCCATGACACCTGTCAACACAATGCCTGATGACTCCTGTCATCAAAATGCTAAATGGCACTTGTCATCACAATGCTCTATGATGCCTGTCATCACTATTCTCCATGTCACTTGTTATCACAATGCTCCATGGCCCCTGTAATCACAGTACTCCATGACCCCTTTCATCACAATGCCCAATGCCACCTCTTTTCACAATTCTCCATGGCATTTGTCATCACGATGCTCCATGACACCTGTCATCACAATGCTCCATGACACTTGTCATCAAAATGCTCGATGGCCCTTGTCATCACAATGTTCCTTGGTGCTTTTCATCGCAATGTTCCATGACAACTCTCATCAAAATACTCCAAGATTTGTTTCATCCCAATGCTCCATGGCCCTTGTCATTACAAATCCACATGATCCCTTTCATCACAATTGTCCATGGCAACTTACATAAAAATGCTCCATGCCCCTGTCATCACAATGCCCAAAGATATCTGTTTTTACAATGATCCATGACCCTTGTCATCACAAGGCTCCATGTCCCTTTTATTCACATTGCTCCATGGCCCTTGTCATCACAATGCTCCATAGCGCTTTTCATCGCAATGCTCCATGACCGCTTTCAGCACAATGCCCCATGACCCCTGTCATCATGATGCTCAACTGCCCTTGTCATCACAAGTCTCCATGAAACATTTCCTCAAAATGCTCCAGTACGCCTTTCATCCAAATTCCCCGTGGCCACTGTCATCACAATTCTCCATGACCACTGTCATCATAATGGTCCATGACCCGTTTCATCTCAATGCTCCATGACACCCGTCACCACAGTGCTCCATGGCCTTTGTCATCACAATGTTCCATGTCCCCTATAATCAAAATGCTCCATGCCTTTTTCCTCACAATGCTGCAGAATTCTTGTCATCACAATGTTCCATGACCGTGGCATCACAATGCTCCATGGCCCTTGTCATCACAATGCTCCAGAATTCTTGTCATCACAATGTTCCATGACCGTGTCATCACAATGCTACATGACCCTGGTCATCACAGTTCTCCCTGACCTTTGTCATCACAATGCTCTATGTCGCTTTTCATCACAATTCTCAATGACCACTTTAATCACTATGCTCGCTGACCATTTTCATCACATTTCTCTATTGTCATTACAATTCCCCATCGTCCCTTTCTTCACAATGCTCCATGATGCCTGTCATCACAATGCTCCACGGCTTCTGTTATCACAATGCTCCAGGACCAGTTTCATCACAATACTCCATCCCCCTTGTCATCACAGTGCACAATGAAACCTTTCATTACAATGCTCCATGACACTTGTCATCACAATGCTCCATGGCCTTTATCGTCACAATGCTCCCAGGCACTTTTCATCACGATGTTCCATGAAAACTTTCATCACATTGCTCCATGACCATTGTCATCACAATAGTCCATACCCTTGTCAACACAATGCTGCATAATCCCTGTCATCACAATTCTCCATGACTGCTGTCATCACATAATCCAGGACAATTTTCATAACAATGCTTCATGCCCCCAGTCATCACAGTGCTCCATGATACATTTCATCACAATTCCTAGATGATCAATGTCATCACAATGCCCCATGACACCTGTCATCACAATTCACTATGACCCTTGTCATCACAATACTCGATGAACTGTGTCATCACAGTGTTCCAGGACACATGTCATCACAATGATCCATGACTACTTTCATCACAATGCTCCAATACACCTGTCATCACAATGCTCCATGGCCCCTGTTATCATATTGCTCCATGATCTCTTTGATCACAATGCTCCATGACCAGTGTCATCACCATGCCTCATGAGGCCTGTCATCTCAATGCTCCATGGCCCCTTTCATCACAATGCTCCATTAACCCAGTCATCACAGTGTTCCCTGCCCTTTTCATCGCAATGCTCCATGGGCCATGTCATCACAATGCTCCATGCCCTTGTCATCAAAATGCTCCAGAACTCTTGTCATCATAATGCTCCATGCCAATGTCATCAAAATGCCCCATGACACTTGTCATCACAATGCTCCATGGCCTTTGTCATCACAATGTTCCATGGCCCCTGTCATCACAATTCTCCATGCCCTTGTCATCAAAATGCTCCAGAACTCTTGTCATCATAATGCTCCATGCCAATGTCATCAAAATGCCCCATGACGCTTGTCATCACAATGCTCCATGGCCTTTGTCATCACAATGTTCCATGGCCCCTGTCATCACAGTGCTCCATGATAACTTTCATCACAATTCTAGATGACCACTGTCATCACAATTACCCCATGACAGATGTCATCACAATTCGCCATGGTCCTTGTCATCACAATGCTCCATGAACCGTGTCATCACAAGGTTCCAGGACACTTGTCATCACAATGATCCATGATCACTTTCATCACAATGCTCCATGAACCCTGTCGTCTCAATGCTCCATAGTCTTTGTATTCACAATGCTCCATGGCTCCTGTAATCACAGTGCTCCATGACCCCTTTCATCACAATGCTCCAAGACCGCTCTCATCACAATGCCCCATGACGCCTGCCTTCACAAATCTCCAAGGCCTCTCTTACCAAAATGCTCCATGATCCCTGTCAGCACAATATTCGATGGCACTTTTCATCACAATGCTCCATGACCCCTGTCATCACAAAGTTCTCTGCCCATATCATCACAATGCTCCTTGTCACCTTTAATCACAATGCTCCATGCCCTTTCATCACAATGCTCCAGAATTCTTGTCATCGCAATGTTCCTTGACCGTGTCATCACAATGCTCCATGAACCTTGTCATCACAAAGCTCCATGACCCCTGTCATCACCATGATCCATGACCCTTGTCATCACAAAGCTCCATGACCCCTGTCATCACAATGATCCATGACGCTTGTCATCACAAAGCTCCATGACCACTGTCATCACAATGCTCCATGACCGTTGTCATCACAAAGCTCCATGACCCCTGTCATCACATTGATCCATGACTCCTTTCCTCACAGTGCTCCAGTACCCTTTTCATCACAATGCTCCATGCCATTGTCAGCACAATGCTCCTTGGACCCTGTCATCAAAATGCTCCATCCCCTTTTCATCACAATGCTCCAGATATCCTATCATTACAATGCTCCATGCCCGTGTCAAGACAATGCTCCATGACCCATGTCATCAAATTGCTTTATGAACCTTGTTATCAAAATAATCCATGACTCCTGTCATCAAAATGATCCATGACAGTTGTCATCACAATGCTGCATGATACCTTTCATCCCAACTCTCTGTCACCGCTGTCATCACAATGCTCCAGGACAATTTTCATCACAATGCCCCATGCCCCCTGTCATCACAGTGCCCCTTAACACCTGTAATCACAATGCTCCATGACCCTGTCATCACAATGCTACATGACCCCTGTCATCACATTGTTCCATGGCCTATGTATTCACAATGCTCCATGGACCCTGTAATCACACTGCTCCATGTTCCCTTTCAACACAATGGTCCATGAACCCTGTCATCACAACGTTCCAGGAAAGTTGTCATCAAAAGTCTCCATGACCCTGGTCACCACAAGGTTCCCTGCTCTTGTCATCACAATGCTCCATGACCCTTGTACTCACAGTGGTACATGGCCTTGTCACCACAATGTTCCATGGCCTCTGTCATCACCATGCTCCATGGTCTTTCTCATCACAATGCTCTATGACCCCTGTCATCACTATGCTTGATGACCATTGTCATCACAATGCTCCAAGGCCCCTGTCATCACAATGCCTCATGGTCTTGTAATCACAATGCTCAATAACCCCTGTCATCACAATGCTCCATGCCTTTGTCATCACAATGCTCCATGGCCCCTGTAATCACAATGCCTCAGAACACTTGTCAGCATAATACTCCATTCCCGTGTCATCCCATTGCTCAATGACATTTGTCATCAAAATGTTCCTTGGCCTTTGGCATCACAGTGATCCATGATAACTTTAATCAAAATTCTACATGACCATTGTCATCACAATGCAAGGTGACCAATGTCATCAGAATGCCCCAAGACACGTGTCATCACAATTCGCCTTGGCCCTTGTTATCTCAATGCTGTATGAACCGTGTCATCACTAGGTTTCAGGACACTTGTCATCAAAGAGATCCATGACAACATTCATCACAAGGCCCCATGAACTCTGTTATCTCAATGCTCCATGGCCTTTGTATTCCCAATGTTCCATTGTCCCGATAATCACATTGCTCCATGAACACTTTCATCACAATGCTCCTTGACCACTGTCACCGTAATGACCCATGACGTTTCTCATCACTGTGCTCCAAGGCCACTCTCATCAAAATGCTCCATGATCTGTGTCATCCCAATATTGCATGACAGTTGTCATCACAAGGCTCTATGATCCCTGTAATCACAATGATCCCTGCCAATAACATCACAATGTTCCATGTCTCCTGTAATCACAATGCTCCATGACCTTGTCATCACAATGCTCCAGGTCTGTTTTCATCACCATGCTTCATGCCCGTGTCATCACAATGCTCCATGAATCTTGTCTTCACAATGCTCCATGGCCCATGTCATCACAATGCTCCGTGACTCCTGTCAACACAATTCCTGTTGACTCCTGTCATCAAAATGCTAAATGGCACTTGTCATCACAATGCTCTATGACGCCTGTCATCACTATTCTCCATGTCACTTGTCATCACAATGCTCCATGGCCCCTGTAATCACAGTACTCCATGACCCCATTCATCACAATGCCCAATGCCACCTCTTATCACAATTCTCCAAGGCATTTGTCATCACGATGCTCCATGACACCTGTCATCACAATGCTCCATGACACTTGTCATCAAAATGCTCGATGGCCCTTGTTATCACAAGGTTCCTTGGTGCTTTTCATCGCAATGTTCCATGACAACTCTCATCAAAATACTCCAAGATTTGTTTCATCCCAATGCTCCATGGCCCTTGTCATTACAAATCCACATGATCCCTTTCATCACAATTGTCCATGGCAACTTACATAAAAATGGTCCATGCCCCTGTCATCACAATGCCCAAAGATATCTGTGTTTACAATGATCCATGACCCTTGTCATCACAAGGCTCCATGTTCCTTGTATTCACATTGCTCCATGGCTCTTGTCATCACAATGCTCCATAGCGCTTTTCATCGCAATGCTCCATGACCGCTTTCAGCACAATGCCCCATGACCCCTGTCATCATGATGCTCAACTGCCCTTGTCATCACAAGTCTCCATGAAACATTTCCTCAAAATGCTCCAGTACGCCTTTCATCCAAATTCCCCGTGGCCACTGTCATCACAATTCTCCATGACCACTGTCATCATAATGGTCCATGACCCGTTTCATCTCAATGCTCCATGACACCCGTCACCACAGTGCTCCATGGCCTTTGTCATCACAATGTTCCATGTCCCCTATAATCAAAATGCTCCATGCCTTTTTCCTCACAATGCTCCAGAATTCTTGTCATCTCAATGTTCCATGAATGTGGCATCACAATGCTCCATGGCCCTTGTCATCACAATGCTCCAGAATTCTTGTCATCACAATGTTCCATGACCGTGTCATCACAATGCTACATGACCCTGGTCATCACAGTTCTCCCTGACCTTTGTCATCACAATGCTCTATGTCGCTTTTCATCACAATTCTCAATGACCACTTTAATCACTATGCTCGCTGACCATTTTCATCACATTTCTCTATTGTCATTACAATTCCCCATCGTCCCTTTCTTCACAATGCTCCATGATGCCTGTCATCACAATGCTCCACGGCTTCTGTTATCACAATGCTCCAGGACCAGTTTCATCACAATACTCCATCCCCCTTGTCATCACAGTGCACAATGAAACCTTTCATTACAATGCTCCATGACACTTGTCATCACAATGCTCCATGGCCTTTATCGTCACAATGCTCCCAGGCACTTTTCATCACGATGTTCCATGAAAACTTTCATCACATTGCTCCATGACCATTGTCATCACAATAGTCCATACCCTTGTCAACACAATGCTGCATAATCCCTGTCATCACAATTCTCCATGACTGCTGTCATCACATAATCCAGGACAATTTTCATAACAATGCTTCATGCCCCCAGTCATCACAGTGCTCCATGATACATTTCATCACAATTCCTAGATGATCAATGTCATCACAATGCCCCATGACACCTGTCATCACAATTCGCTATGACCCTTGTCATCACAATACTCGATGAACTGTGTCATCACAGTGTTCCAGGACACATGTCATCACAATGATCCATGACTACTTTCATCAAAATGCTCCAATACACCTGTCATCACAATGCTCCATGGCCCCTGTAATCACAATGCTCCAGAACACTTGTCAGCATAATACTCCATTCCCGTGTCATCCCATTGCTCAATGACATTTGTCATCAAAATGATCCTTGGCCTTTGGCATCACAGTGATCCATGATAACTTTAATCAAAATTCTACATGACCATTGTCATCACAATGCAAGGTGACCAATGTCATCACAATGCCCCAAGACACGTGTCATCACAATTCGCCTTGGCCCTTGTTATCTTAAAGCTGTATGAACCGTGTCATCACTAGGTTTCAGGACACTTGTCATCAAAGAGATCCATGACAACATTCATCACAATGCCCCATGAACTCTGTTATCTCAATGCTCCATGGCCTTTGTATTCCCAATGTTCCATTGTCCCGATAATCACATTGCTCCATGAACACTTTCATCACAATGCTCCTTGACCACTGTCACCGTAATGACCCATGACGTTTCTCATCACTGTGCTCCAAGGCCACTCTCATCAAAATGCTCCATGATCTGTGTCAGCCCAATATTGCATGACAGTTGTCATCACAAGGCTCTATGATCCCTGTAATCACAATGATCCCTGCCAATAACATCACAATGTTCCATGTCTCCTGTAATCACAATGCTCCATGCCCTTGTCATCACAATGCTCCAGGTCTGTTTTCATCACCATGCTTCATGCCCGTGTCATCACAATGCTCCATGAATCTTGTGTTCACAATGCTCCATGGCCCATGTCATCACAATGCTCCGTGACTCCTGTCAACACAATGCCTGATGACTCCTGTCATCAAAATGCTAAATGGCACATGTCATCACAATGCTCTATGACGCCTGTCATCACTATTCTCCATGTCACTTGTTTTCACAATGCTCCATGGCCCCTGTAATCACAGTACTCCATGACCCCTTTCATCACAATGCCCAATGCCACCTCTTTTCACAATTCTCCATGGCATTTGTCATCACGATGCTCCATGACACCTGTCATCACAATGCTCCATGACACTTGTCATCAAAATGCTCGATGGCCCTTGTCATCACAAGGTTCCTTGGTGCTTTTCATCGCAATGTTCCATGACAACTCTCATCAAAATACTCCAAGATTTGTTTCATCTCAATGCTCCATGGCCCTTGTCATTACAAATCCACATGATCCCTTTCATCACAATTGTCCATGGCAACTTACATAAAAATGCTCCATGCCCCTGTCATCACAATGCCCAAAGATATCTGTTTTTACAATGATCCATGACCCTTGTCATCACAAGTCTCCATGTCCCTTGTATTCACATTGCTCCATGCCCCTGTAATCACAATGCCCAAAGATATCTGTGTTTACAATGATCCATGACCCTTGTCATCACAAGGCTCCATGTCCCTTGTATTCACATTGCTCCATGGCCCTTGTCATCACAATGCTCCATAGCGCTTTTCATCGCAATGCTCCATGACCGCTTTCAGCACAATGCCCCATGACCCCTGTCATCATGATGCTCAACTGCCCTTGTCATCACAAGTCTCCATGAAACATTTCCTCAAAATGCTCCAGTACGCCTTTCATCCAAATTCCCCGTGGCCACTGTCATCACAATTCTCCATGACCACTGTCATCATAATGGTCCATGACCCGTTTCATCTCAATGCTCCATGACACCCGTCACCACAGTGCTCCATGGCCTTTGTCATCACAATGTTCCATGTCCCCTATAATCAAAATGCTCCATGCCTTTTTCCTCACAATGCTCCAGAATTCTTGTCATCACAATGTTCCATGACCGTGGCATCACAATGCTCCATGGCCCTTGTCATCACAATGCTCTTGAATTCTTGTCATCACAATGTTCCATGACTGTGTCATCACAATGCTACATGACCCTGGTCATCACAGTTCTCCCTGACCTTTGTCATCACAATGCTCTATGTCGCTTTTCATCACAATTCTCAATGACCACTTTAATCACTATGCTCGCTGACCATTTTCATCACATTTCTCTATTGTCATTACAATTCCCCATCGTCCCTTTCTTCACAATGCTCCATGATGCCTGTCATCAGAATGCTCCACGGCTTCTGTTATCACAATGCTCCAGGACCAGTTACATCACAATACTCCATCCCCCTTGTCATCACAGTGCACAATGAAACCTTTCATTACAATGCTCCATGACACTTGTCATCACAATGCTCCATGGCCTTTATCGTCACAATGCTCCTGGGCACTTTTCATCACGATGTTCCATGAAAATTTTCATCACATTGCTCCATGACCATTGTCATCACAATAGTCCATACCCTTGTCAACACAATGCTGCATAATCCCTGTCATCACAATTCTCCATGACTGCTGTCATCACATAATCCAGGACAATTTTCATAACAATGCTTCATGCCCCCAGTCATCACAGTGCTCCATGATACATTTCATCACAATTCCTAGATGATCAATGTCATCACAATGCCCCATGACACCTGTCATCACAATTCGCTATGACCCTTGTCATCACAATACTCGATGAACTGTGTCATCACAGTGTTCCAGGACACATGTCATCACAATGATCCATGACTACTTTCATCACAATGCTCCAATACACCTGTCATCACAATGCTCCATGGCCCCTGTTATCATATTGTTCCATGATCTCTTTGATCACAATGCTCCATGACCAGTGTCATCACCATGCCTCATGACGCCTGTCATCTCAATGCTCTATGGCCCCTTTCATCACAATGCTCCATGAACCCAGTCATCACAGTGTTCCCTGCACTTTTCATCGCAATGCTCCATGGGCCCTGTCATCACAATGCTCCATGCCCTTGTCATCAAAATGCTCCAGAACTCTTGTCATCATAATGCTCCATGCCAATGTCATCAAAATGCCCCATGACACTTGTCATCACAATGCTCCATGGCCTTTGTCATCACAATGTTCCATGGCCCCGTCATCACAATTCTCCATGCCCTTGTCATCAAAATGCTCCAGAACTCTTGTCATCATAATGCTCCATGCCAATGTCATCAAAATGCCCCATGACACTTGTCATCACAATGCTCCATGGCCTTTGTCATCACAATGTTCCATGGCCCCTGTCATCACAGTGCTCCATGATAACTTTCATCACAATTCTACATGACCACTGTCATCACAATGCCCCATGACAGATGTCATCATAATTCGCCATGGTCCTTGTCATCACAATGCTCCATGAACCGTGTCATCACAAGGTTCCAGGACACTTGTCATCACAATGATCCATGATCACTTTCATCACAATGCTCCATGAACCCTGTCGTCTCAATGCTCCATAGTCTTTGTATTCACAATGCTCCATGGCTCCTGTAATCACAGTGCTCCATGACCCCTTTCATCACAATGCTCCAAGACCGCTGTCATCACAATGCCCCATGACGCCTGCCTTCACAAATCTCCAAGGCCTCTCTTACCAAAATGCTCCATGATCCCTGTCAGCACAATATTCGATGGCACTTTTCATCACAATGCTCCATGACCCCTGTCATCACAAAGTTCTCTGCCCATATCATCACAATGCTCCTTGTCACCTTTAATCACAATGCTCCATGCCCTTTCATCACAATGCTCCAGAATTCTTGTCATCGCAATGTTCCTTGACCGTGTCATCACAATGCTCCATGAACCTTGTCATCACAAAGCTCCATGACCCCTGTCATCACAATGATCCATGACCCTTGTCATCACAAAGCTCCATGACCCCTGTCATCACAATAATCCATGACGCTTGTCATCACAAAGCTCCATGACCACTGTCATCACAATGCTCCATGACCGTTTTCATCACAAGCTCCATGACCCCTGTCATCACATTGATCCATGACTCCTTTCCTCACAGTGCTCCAGTACCCTTTTCATCACAATGCTCCATGCCATTGTCAGCACAATGCTCCTTGGACCCTGTCATCAAAATGCTCCATCCCCTTTTCATCACAATGCTCCAGATATCCTATCATTACAATGCTCCATGCCCGTGTCAAGACAATGCTCCATGACCCATGTCATCAAATTGCTTTATGAACCTTGTTATCAGAATAATCCATGACCCCTGTCATCAAAATGATCCATGACAGTTGTCATCACAATGCTGCATGATACCTTTCATCCCAACTCTCTGTGACTGCTGTCATCACAATGCTCCAGGACAATTTTCATCACAATGCTCATGCTCCATGCCCCCTGTCATCACAGTGCCCCTTAACACCTGTAATCACAATGCTCCATGACCCTGTCATCACAATGCTACATGACCCCTGTCTTCACATTGTTCCATGGCCTATGTATTCACAATGCTCCATGGACCCTGTAATCACACTGCTCCATGTTCCCTTTCAACACAATGGTCCATGAACCCTTTCATCACAACGTTCCAGGAAAGTTGTCATCAAAAGTCTCCATGACCCTGGTCACCACAAGGTTCCCTGCTCTTGTCATCACAATGCTCCATGACCCTTGTAATCACAGTGGTACATGGCCTTGTCACCACAATGTTCCATGGCCTCTGTCATCACCATGCTCCATGGTCTTTCTCATCACAATGCTCTATGACCCCTGTCATCACTATGCTTGATGACCATTGTCATCACAATGCTCCAAGGCCCCTGTCATCACAATGCCTCATGGTCTTGTAATCACAATGCTCATTGACCCCTGTCATCACAATGCTCCATGCCTTTGTCATCACAATGCTCCATGGCCCCTGTAATCACAATGCTCCAGAACACTTGTCAGCATAATACTCCATTCCCGTGTCATCCCATTGTTCAATGACATTTGTCATCAAAATGTTCCTTGGCCTTTGGCATCACAGTGATCCATGATAACTTTAATCAAAATTCTACATGACCATTGTCATCACAATGCAAGGTGACCAATGTCATCACAATGCCCCAAGACACGTGTCATCACAATTCGCCTTGGCCCTTGTTATCTCAATGCTGTATGAACCGTGTCATCACTAGGTTTTAGGACACTTGTCATCAAAGAGATCCATGACAACATTCATCACAATGCCCCATGAACTCTGTTATCTCAATGCTCCATGGCCTTTGTATTCCCAATGTTCCATTGTCCCGATAATCACATTGCTCCATGAACACTTTCATCACAATGCTCCTTGACCACTGTCACCGTAATGACCCATGACGTTTCTCATCACTGTGCTCCAAGGCCACTCTCATCAAAATGCTCCATGATCTGTGTCAGCCCAATATTGCATGACAGTTGTCATCACAAGGCTCTATGATCCCTGTAATCACAATGATCCCTGCCAATAACATCACAATGTTCCATGTCTCCTGTAATCACAATGCTCCATGCCTTGGTCATCACAATGCTCCAGGTCTGTTTTCATCACCATGCTTCATGCCCGTGTCATCACAATGCTCCATGAATCTTGTCTTCACAATGCTCCATGGCCCATGTCATCACAATGCTCCGTGACACCTGTCAACACAATGCATGATGACTCCTGTCATCAAAATGCTAAATGGCACTTGTCATCACAATGCTCTATGACGCCTGTCATCACTATTCTCCATGTCACTTGTTATCACAATGCTCCATGCCTCCTGTAATCACAGTACTCCATGAACCCTTTCATCACAATGCCCAATGCCACCTCTTATCACAATTCTCCATGGCATTTGTCATCACGATGCTCCGTGACACCTGTCATCACAATGCTCCATGACACTTGTCATCACAATGCTCGATGGCCCTTGTCATCACAATGTTCCTTGGTGCTTTTCATCGCAATGTTCCATGACAACTCTCATCAAAATACTCCAAGATTTGTTTCATCCCAATGCTCCATGGCCCTTGTCATTACAAATCCACATGATCCCTTTCATCACAATTGTCCATGGCAACTTACATAAAAATGCTCCATGCCCCTGTCATCACAATGCCCAAAGATATCTGTTTTTACAATGATCCATGACCCTTGTCATCACAAGGCTCCATGTCCCTTGTATTCACATTGCTCCATGGCCCTTGTCATCACAATGCTCCACGGCTTCTGTTATCACAATGCTCCAGGACCAGTTACATCACAATACTCCATCCCCCTTGTCATCACAGTGCACAATGAAACCTTTCATTACAATGCTCCATGACACTTGTCATCACAATGCTCCATGGCCTTTATCGTCACAATGCTCCCGGGCACTTTTCATCACGATGTTCCATGAAAATTTTCATCACATTGCTCCATGACCATTGTCATCACAATAGTCCATACCCTTGTCAACACAATGCTGCATAATCCCTGTCATCACAATTCTCCATGACTGCTGTCATCACATAATCCAGGACAATTTTCATAACAATGCTTCATGCCCCCAGTCATCACAGTGCTCCATGATACATTTCATCACAATTCCTAGATGATCAATGTCATCACAATGCCCCATGACACCTGTCATCACAATTCGCTATGACCCTTGTCATCACAATACTCGATGAACTGTGTCATCACAGTGTTCCAGGACACATGTCATCACAATGATCCATGAATACTTTCATCACAATGCTCCAATACACCTGTCATCACAATGCTCCATGGCCCCTGTTATCATATTGCTCCATGATCTCTTTGATCACAATGCTCCATGACCAGTGTCATCACCATGCCTCATGACGCCTGTCATCTCAATGCTCTATGGCCCCTTTCATCACAATGCTCCATGAACCCAGTCATCACAGTGTTCCCTGCACTTTTCATCGCAATGCTCCATGGGCCCTGTCATCACAATGCTCCATGCCCTTGTCATCAAAATGCTCCAGAACTCTTGTCATCATAATGCTCCATGCCAATGTCATCAAAATGCCCCATGACACTTGTCATCACAATGCTCCATAGCCTTTGTCATCACAATGTTCCATGGCCCCTGTCATCACAATTCTCCATGCCCTTGTCATCAAAATGCTCCAGAACTCTTGTCATCATAATGCTCCATGCCAATGTCATCAAAATGCCCCATGACACTTGTCATCACAATGCTCCATGGCCTTTGTCATCACAATGTTCCATGGCCCCTGTCATCACAGTGCTCCATGATAACTTCCATCACAATTCTAGATGACCACTGTCATCACAATGCCCCATGACAGATGTCATCACAATTCGCCATGGTCCTTGTCATCACAATGCTCCATGAACCGTGTCATCACAAGGTTCCAGGACACTTGTCATCACAATGATCCATGATCACTTTCATCACAATGCTCCATGAACCCTGTCGTCTCAATGCTCCATAGTCTTTGTATTCACAATGCTCCATGGCTCCTGTAATCACAGTGCTCCATGACCCCTTTCATCACAATGCTCCAAGACCGCTGTCATCACAATGCCCCATGACGCCTGCCTTCACAAATCTCCAAGGCCTCTCTTACCAAAATGCTCCATGATCCCTGTCAGCACAATATTCGATGGCACTTTTCATCACAATGCTCCATGACCCCTGTCATCACAAAGTTCTCTGCCCATATCATCACAATGTTCCTTGTCACCTTTAATCACAATGCTCCAAGCCCTTTCATCACAATGCTCCAGAATTCTTGTCATCGCAATGTTCCTTGACCGTGTCATCACAATGCTCCATGAAACTTGTCATCACAAAGCTCCATGACCCCTGTCATCACAATGATCCATGACCCTTGTCATCACAAAGCTCCATGACCCCTGTCATCACAATGATCCATGACGCTTGTCATCACAAAGCTGCATGACCACTGTCATCACAATGCTCCATGACCGTTGTCATCACAAGCTCCATGACCCCTGTCATCACATTGATCCATGACTCCTTTCCTCACAGTGCTCCAGTACCCTTTTCATCACAATGCTCCATGCCATTGTCAGCACAATGCTCCTTGGACCCTGTCATCAAAATGCTCCATCCCCTTTTCATCACAATGCTCCAGATATCCTATCATTACAATGCTCCATGCCCGTGTCAAGACAATGCTCCATGACCCATGTCATCAAATTGCTTTATGAACCTTGTTATCAGAATAATCCATGACCCCTGTCATCAAAATGATCCATGACAGTTGTCATCACAATGCTGCATGATACCTTTCATCCCAACTCTCTGTCACCGCTGTCATCACAATGCTCCAGGACAATTTTCATCACAATGCTCCATGCCCCCTGTCATCACAGTGCCCCTTAACACCTATAATCACAATGCTCCATGACCCTGTCATCACAATGCTACATGACCCCTGTCATCACATTGTTCCATGGCCTATGTATTCACAATGCTCCATGGACCCTGTAATCACACTTTTCCATGTTCCCTTTCAACACAATGGTCCATGAACCCTGTCATCACAACGTTCCAGGAAAGTTGTCATCAAAAGTCTCCATGACCCTGGTCACCACAAGGTTCCCTGCTCTTGTCATCACAATGCTCCATGACCCTTGTAATCACAGTGGTACATGGCCTTGTCACCACAATGTTCCATGGCCTCTGTCATCACCATGCTCCATGGTCTTTCTCATCACAATGCTCTATGACCCCTGTCATCACTATGCTTGATGACCATTGTCATCACAATGCTCCAAGGCCCCTGTCATCACAATGCCTCATGGTCTTGTAATCACAATGCTCATTGACCCCTGTCATCACAATGCTCCATGCCTTTGTCATCACAATGCTCCATGGCCCCTGTAATCACAATGCTCCAGAACACTTGTCAGCATAATACTCCATTCCCGTGTCATCCCATTGCTCAATGACATTTGTCATCAAAATGTTCCTTGGCCTTTGGCATCACAGTGATCCATGATAACTTTAATCAAAATTCTACATGACCATTGTCATCACAATGCAAGGTGACCAATGTCATCACAATGCCCCAAGACACGTGTCATCACAATTCGCCTTGGCCCTTGTTATCTCAATGCTGTATGAACCCTGTCATCACTAGGTTTCAGGACACTTGTCATCAAAGAGATCCATGACAACATTCATCACAATGCCCCATGAACTCTGTTATCTCAATGCTCCATGGCCTTTGTATTCCCAATGTTCCATTGTCCCGATAATCACATTGCTCCATGAACACTTTCATCACAATGCTCCTTGACCACTGTCACCGTAATGACCCATGACGTTTCTCATCACTGTGCTCCAAGGCCACTCTCATCAAAATGCTCCATGATCTGTGTCAGCCCAATATTGCATGACAGTTGTCATCACAAGGCTCTATGATCCCTGTAATCACAATGATCCCTGCCAATAACATCACAATGTTCCATGTCTCCTGTAATCACAATGCTCCATGCCCTTGTCATCACAATGCTCCAGGTCTGTTTTCATCACCATGCTTCATGCCCGTGTCATCACAATGCTCCATGAATCTTGTCTTCACAATGCTCCATGGCCCATGTCATCACAATGCTCCGTGACTCCTCTCAACACAATGCCTGATGACTCCTGTCATCAAAATGCTAAATGGCACTTGTCATCACAATGCTCTATGATGCCTGTCATCACTATTCTCCATGTCACTTGTTATCACAATGCTCCATGGCCCCTGTAATCACAGTACTCCATGACCCCTTTCATCACAATGCCCAATGCCACCTCTTATCACAATTCTCCATGGCATTTGTCATCACGATGCTCCATGACACCTGTCATCACAATGCTCCATGACACTTGTCATCAAAATGCTCGATGGCCCTTGTCATCACAATGTTCCTTGGTGCTTTTCATCGCAATGTTCCATGACAACTCTCATCAAAATACTCCAAGATTTGTTTCATCTCAATGCTCCATGGCCCTTGTCATTACAAATCCACATGATCCCTTTCATCACAATTGTCCATGGCAACTTACATAAAAATGCTCCATTCCCCTGTCATCACAATGTCAAAGATATCTGTTTTTACAATGATCCATGACCCTTGTCATCACAAGGCTCCATGTCCCTTGTATTCACATTGCTCCATGGCCCTTGTCATCACAATGCTCCATAGCGCTTTTCATCGCAATGCTCCATGACCGCTTTCAGCACAATGCCCCATGACCCCTGTCATCATGATGCTCAACTGCCCTTGTCATCACAAGTCTCCATGAAACATTTCCTCAAAATGCTCCAGTACGCCTTTCATCCAAATTCCCCGTGGCCACTGTCATCACAATTCTCCATGACCACTGTCATCATAATGGTCCATGACCCGTTTCATCTAAATGCTCCATGACACCCGTCACCACAGTGCTCCATGGCCTTTGTCATCACAATGTTCCATGTCCCCTATAATCAATATGCTCCATGCCTTTTTCCTCACAATGCTCCAGAATTCTTGTCATCACAATGTTCCATGACCGTGTCATCACAATGCTACATGACCCTGGTCATCACAGTTCTCCCTGACCTTTGTCATCACAATGCTCTATGTCGCTTTTCATCACAATTCTCAATGACCACTTTACTCACTATGCTCGCTGACCATTTTCATCACATTTCTCTATTGTCATTACAATTCCCCATCGTCCCTTTCTTCACAATGCTCCATGATGCCTGTCATCACAATGCTCCACGGCTTCTGTTATCACAATGCTCCAGGACCAGTTTCATCACAATACTCCATCCCCCTTGTCATCACAGTGCACAATGAAACCTTTCATTACAATGCTCCATGACACTTGTTATCACAATGCTCCATGGCCTTTATCGTCACAATGCTCCCAGGCAGTTTTCATCACGATGTTCCATGAAAAATTTCATCACATTGCTCCATGACCATTGTCATCACAATAGTCCATACCCTTGTCAACACAATGCTGCATAATCCCTGTCATCACAATTCTCCATGACTGCTGTCATCACATAATCCAGGACAATTTTCATAACAATGCTTCATGCCCCCAGTCATCACAGTGCTCCATGATACATTTCATCACAATTCCTAGATGATCAATGTCATCACAATGCCCCATGACACCTGTCATCACAATTCGCTATGACCCTTGTCATCACAATACTCGATGAACTGTGTCATCACAGTGTTCCAGGACACATGTCATCACAATGATCCATGACTACTTTCATCACAATGCTCCAATACACCTGTCATCACAATGCTCCATGGCCCCTGTTATCATATTGCTCCATGATCTCTTTGATCACAATGCTCCATGACCAGTGTCATCACCATGCCTCATGACGCCTGTCATCTCAATGCTCCATGGTCCCTTTCATCACAATGCTCCATGAACCCAGTCATCACAGTGTTCCCTGCCCTTTTCATCGCAATGCTCCATGGGCCCTGTCATCACAATGCTCCATGCCCTTGTCATCAAAATGCTCCAGAACTCTTGTCATCATAATGCTCCATGCCAATGTCATCAAAATGCCCCATGACACTTGTCATCACAATGCTCCATGGCCTTTGTCATCACAATGTTCCATGGCCCCTGTCATCACAGTGCTCCATGATAACTTTCATCACAATTCTAGATGACCACTGTCATCACAATGCCCCATGACAGATGTCATCCCAATTCGCGATGGTCCTTGTCATCACAATGCTCCATGAACCGTGTCATCACAAGGTTCCAGGACACTTGTCATCACAATGATCCATGATCACTTTCATCACAATGCTCCATGAACCCTGTCGTCTCAATGCTCCATAGTCTTTGTATTCACAATGCTCCATGGCTCCTGTAATCACAGTGCTCCATGACCCCTTTCATCACAATGCTCCAAGACCGCTGTCATCACAATGCCCCATGACGCCTGCCTTCACAAATCTCCAAGGCCTCTCTTACCAAAATGCTCCATGATCCCTGTCAGCACAATATTCGATGGCACTTTTCATCACAATGCTCCATGACCCCTGTCATCACAAAGTTCTCTGCCCATATCATCACAATGCTCCTTGTCACCTTTAATCACAATGCTCCATGCCCTTTCATCACAATGCTCCAGAATTCTTGTCATCGCAATGTTCCTTGACCATGTCATCACAATGCTCCATGAACCTTGTCATCACAAAGCTCCATGACCCCTGTCATCACCATGATCCATGAACCTTGTCATCACAAAGCTCCATGACCCCTGTCATCACAATGATCCATGACGCTTGTCATCACAAAGCTGCATGACCACTGTCATCACAATGCTCCATGACCGTTGTCATCACAAAGCTCCATGACCCCTGTCATCACATTGATCCATGACTCCTTTCCTCACAGTGCTCCAGTACCCTTTTCATCACAATGCTCCATGCCATTTTCAGCACAATGCTCCTTGGACCCTGTCATCAAAATGCTCCATCCCCTTTTCATCACAATGCTCCAGATATCCTATCATTACAATGCTCCATGCCCGTGTCAAGACAATGCTCCATGACCCATGTCATCAAATTGCTTTATGAACCTTGTTATCAGAATAATCCATGACCCCTGTCATCAAAATGATCCATGACAGTTGTCATCACAATGCTGCATGATACCTTTCATCCCAACTCTCTGTCACCGCTGTCATCACAATGCTCCAGGACAATTTTCATCACAATGCTCCATGCCCCCTGTCATCACAGTGCCCCTTAACACCTATAATCACAATGCTCCATGACCCTGTCATCACAATGCTACATGACCCCTGTCATCACATTGTTCCATGGCCTATGTATTCACAATGCTCCATGGACCCTGTAATCACACTTTTCCATGTTCCCTTTCAACACAATGGTCCATGAACCCTGTCATCACAACGTTCCAGGAAAGTTGTCATCAAAAGTCTCCATGACCCTGGTCACCACAAGGTTCCCTGCTCTTGTCATCACAATGCTCCATGACCCTTGTAATCACAGTGGTACATGGCCTTGTCACCACAATGTTCCATGGCCTCTGTCATCACCATGCTCCATGGTCTTTCTCATCACAATGCTCTATGACCCCTGTCATCACTATGCTTGATGACCATTGTCATCACAATGCTCCAAGGCCCCTGTCATCACAATGCCTCATGGTCTTGTAATCACAATGCTCATTGACCCCTGTCATCACAATGCTCCATGCCTTTGTCATCACAATGCTCCATGGCCCCTGTAATCACAATGCTCCAGAACACTTGTCAGCATAATACTCCATTCCCGTGTCATCCCATTGCTCAATGACATTTGTCATCAAAATGTTCCTTGGCCTTTGGCATCACAGTGATCCATGATAACTTTAATCAAAATTCTACATGACCATTGTCATCACAATGCAAGGTGACCAATGTCATCACAATGCCCCAAGACACGTGTCATCACAATTCGCCTTGGCCCTTGTTATCTCAATGCTGTATGAACCCTGTCATCACTAGGTTTCAGGACACTTGTCATCAAAGAGATCCATGACAACATTCATCACAATGCCCCATGAACTCTGTTATCTCAATGCTCCATGGCCTTTGTATTCCCAATGTTCCATTGTCCCGATAATCACATTGCTCCATGAACACTTTCATCACAATGCTCCTTGACCACTGTCACCGTAATGACCCATGACGTTTCTCATCACTGTGCTCCAAGGCCACTCTCATCAAAATGCTCCATGATCTGTGTCAGCCCAATATTGCATGACAGTTGTCATCACAAGGCTCTATGATCCCTGTAATCACAATGATCCCTGCCAATAACATCACAATGTTCCATGTCTCCTGTAATCACAATGCTCCATGCCCTTGTCATCACAATGCTCCAGGTCTGTTTTCATCACCATGCTTCATGCCCGTGTCATCACAATGCTCCATGAATCTTGTCTTCACAATGCTCCATGGCCCATGTCATCACAATGCTCCGTGACTGCTCTCAACACAATGCCTGATGACTCCTGTCATCAAAATGCTAAATGGCACTTGTCATCACAATGCTCTATGATGCCTGTCATCACTATTCTCCATGTCACTTGTTATCACAATGCTCCATGGCCCCTGTAATCACAGTACTCCATGACCCCTTTCATCACAATGCCCAATGCCACCTCTTATCACAATTCTCCATGGCATTTGTCATCACGATGCTCCATGACACCTGTCATCACAATGCTCCATGACACTTGTCATCAAAATGCTCGATGGCCCTTGTCATCACAATGTTCCTTGGTGCTTTTCATCGCAATGTTCCATGACAACTCTCATCAAAATACTCCAAGATTTGTTTCATCTCAATGCTCCATGGCCCTTGTCATTACAAATCCACATGATCCCTTTCATCACAATTGTCCATGGCAACTTACATAAAAATGCTCCATTCCCCTGTCATCACAATGTCAAAGATATCTGTTTTTACAATGATCCATGACCCTTGTCATCACAAGGCTCCATGTCCCTTGTATTCACATTGCTCCATGGCCCTTGTCATCACAATGCTCCATAGCGCTTTTCATCGCAATGCTCCATGACCGCTTTCAGCACAATGCCCCATGACCCCTGTCATCATGATGCTCAACTGCCCTTGTCATCACAAGTCTCCATGAAACATTTCCTCAAAATGCTCCAGTACGCCTTTCATCCAAATTCCCCGTGGCCACTGTCATCACAATTCTCCATGACCACTGTCATCATAATGGTCCATGACCCGTTTCATCTAAATGCTCCATGACACCCGTCACCACAGTGCTCCATGGCCTTTGTCATCACAATGTTCCATGTCCCCTATAATCAAAATGCTCCATGCCTTTTTCCTCACAATGCTCCAGAATTCTTGTCATCACAATGTTCCATGACCGTGTCATCACAATGCTACATGACCCTGGTCATCACAGTTCTCCCTGACCTTTGTCATCACAATGCTCTATGTCGCTTTTCATCACAATTCTCAATGACCACTTTAATCACTTTGCTCGCTGACCATTTTCATCACATTTCTCTATTGTCATTACAATTCCCCATCGTCCCTTTCTTCACAATGCTCCATGATGCCTGTCATCACAATGCTCCACGGCTTCTGTTATCACAATGCTCCAGGACCAGTTTCATCACAATACTCCATCCCCCTTGTCATCACAGTGCACAATGAAACCTTTCATTACAATGCTCCATGACACTTGTCATCACAATGCTCCATGGCCTTTATCGTCACAATGCTCCCAGGCACTTTTCATCACGATGTTCCATGAAAACTTTCATCACATTGCTCCATGACCATTGTCATCACAATAGTCCATACCCTTGTCAACACAATGCTGCATAATCCCTGTCATCACAATTCTCCATGACTGCTGTCATCACATAATCCAGGACAATTTTCATAACAATGCTTCATGCCCCCAGTCATCACAGTGCTCCATGATACATTTCATCACAATTCCTAGATGATCAATGTCATCACAATGCCCCATGACACCTGTCATCACAATTCGCTATGACCCTTGTCATCACAATACTCGATGAACTGTGTCATCACAGTGTTCCAGGACACATGTCATCACAATGATCCATGACTACTTTCATCACAATGCTCCAATACACCTGTCATCACAATGCTCCATGGCCCCTGTTATCATATTGCTCCATGATCTCTTTGATCACAATGCTCCATGACCAGTGTCATCACCATGCCTCATGACGCCTGTCATCTCAATGCTCCATGGCCCCTTTCATCACAATGCTCCATGAACCCAGTCATCACAGTGTTCCCTGCCCTTTTCATCGCAATGCTCCATGGGCCCTGTCATCACAATGCTCCATGCCCTTGTCATCAAAATGCTCCAGAACTCTTGTCATCATAATGCTCCATGCCAATGTCATCAAAATGCCCCATGACACTTGTCATCACAATGCTCCATGGCCTTTGTCATCACAATGTTCCATGGCCCCTGTCATCACAGTGCTCCATGATAACTTTCATCACAATTCTAGATGACCACTGTCATCACAATGCCCCATGACAGATGTCATCACAATTCGCCATGGTCCTTGTCATCACAATGCTCCATGAACCGTGTCATCACAAGGTTCCAGGACACTTTTCATCACAATGATCCATGATCACTTTCATCACAATGCTCCATGAACCCTGTCGTCTCAATGCTCCATAGTCTTTGTATTCACAATGCTCCATGGCTCCTGTAATCACAGTGCTCCATGACCCCTTTCATCACAATGCTCCAAGACCGCTGTCATCACAATGCCCCATGACGCCTGCCTTCACAAATCTCCAAGGCCTCTCTTATCAAAATGCTCCATGATCCCTGTCAGCACAATATTCGATGGCACTTTTCATCACAATGCTCCATGACCCCTGTCATCACAAAGTTCTCTGCCCATATCATCACAATGCTCCTTGTCACCTTTAATCACAATGCTCCATGCCCTTTCATCACAATGCTCCAGAATTCTTGTCATCGCAATGTTCCTTGACCGTGTCATCACAATGCTCCATGAACCTTGTCATCACAAAGCTCCATGACCCCTGTCATCACAATGATCCATGACCCTTGTCATCACAAAGCTCCATGACCCCTGTCATTACAATGATCCATGACGCTTGTCATCACAAAGCTCCATGACCACTGTCATCACAATGCTCCATGACCGTTGTCATCACAAAGCTCCATGACCCCTGTCATCACATTGATCCATGACTCCTTTCCTCACAGTGCTCCAGTACCCTTTTCATCACAATGCTCCATGCCATTGTCAGCACAATGCTCCTTGGACCCTGTCATCAAAATGCTCCATCCCCTTTTCATCACAATGCTCCAGATATCCTATCATTACAATGCTCCATGCCCGTGTCAAGACAATGCTCCATGACCCATGTCATCAAATTGCTTTATGAACCTTGTTATCAGAATAATCCATGACCCCTGTCATCAAAATGATCCATGACAGTTGTCATCACAATGCTGCATGATACCTTTCATCCCAACTCTCTGTCACCGCTGTCATCACAATGCTCCAGGACAATTTTCATCACAATGCTCCATGCCCCCTGTCATCACAGTGCCCCTTAACACCTGTAATCACAATGCTCCATGACCCTGTCATCACAATGCTACATGACCCCTGTCATCACATTGTTCCATGGCCTATGTATTCACAATGCTCCATGGACCCTGTAATCACACTTCTCCATGTTCCCTTTCAACACAATGGTCCATGAACCCTGTCATCACAACGTTCCATGAAAGTTGTCATCAAAAGTCTCCATGACCCTGGTCACCACAAGGTTCCCTGCTCTTGTCATCACAATGCTCCATGACCCTTGTAATCACAGTGGTACATGGCCTTGTCACCACAATGTTCCATGGCCTCTGTCATCACCATGCTCCATGGTCTTTCTCATCACAATGCTCTATGACCCCTGTCATCACTATGCTTGATGACCATTGTCATCACAATGCTCCAAGGCCCCTGTCATCACAATGCCTCATGGTCTTGTAATCACAATGCTCAATGACCCCTGTCATCACAACGCTCCATGCCTTTGTCATCACAATGCTCCATGGCCCCTGTAATCACAATGCTCCAGAACACTTGTCAGCATAATACTCCATTCCCGTGTCATCCCATTGCTCAATGACATTTGTCATCAAAATGTTCCTTGGCCTTTGGCATCACAGTGATCCATCATAACTTTAATCAAAATTCTACATGACCATTGTCATCACAATGCAAGGTGACCAATGTCATCACAATGCCCCAAGACACGTGTCATCACAATTCGCCTTGGCCCTTGTTATCTCAATGCTGTATGAACCGTGTCATCACTAGGTTTCAGGACACTTGTCATCAAAGAGATCCATGACAACATTCATCACAATGCCCCATGAACTCTGTTATCTCAACGCTCCATGGCCTTTGTATTCCCAATGTTCCATTGTCCCGATAATCACATTGCTCCATGAACACTTTCATCACAATGCTCCTTGACCACTGTCACCGTAATGACCCATGACGTTTCTCATCACTGTGCTCCAAGGCCACTCTCATCAAAATGCTCCATGATCTGTGTCAGCCCAATATTGCATGACAGTTGTCATCACAAGGCTCTATGATCCCTGTAATCACAATGATCCCTGCCAATAACATCACAATGTTCCATATCTCCTGTAATCACAATGCTCCATGCCCTTGTCATCACAATGCTCCAGGTCTGTTTTCATCACCAGGCTTCATGCCCGTGTCATCACAATGCTCCATGAATCTTGTCTTCACAATGCTCCATGGCCCATGTCATCACAATGCTCCGTGACTCCTGTCAACACAATGCCTGATGACTCCTGTCATCAAAATGCTAAATGGCACTTGTCATCACAATGCTCTATGACGCCTGTCATCACTATTCTCCATGTCACTTGTTATCACAATGCTCCATGGCCCCTGTAATCACAGTACTCCATGATCCCTTTCATCACAATGCCCAATGCCACTTCTTATCACAATTCTCCATGGCATTTGTCATCACGATGCTCCATGACACCTGCCATCACAATGCCCCATGACACTTGTCATCACAATGCTCGATGGCCCTTGTCATCACAATGTTCCTTGGTGCTTTTCATCTCAATGTTCCATGACAACTCTCATCAAAATACTCCAAGATTTGTTTCATCCCAATGCTCCATGGCCCTTGTCATTACAAATCCACATGATCCCTTTCATCACAATTGTCCATGGCAACTTACATAAAAATGCTCCATGCCCCTGTCATCACAATGCCCAAAGATATCTGTTTTTACAATGATCCATGACCCTTTTCATCACAAGGCTCCATGTCCCTTGTATTCACATTGCTCCATGGCCCTTGTCATCACAATGCTCCATAGCGCTTTTCATCGCAGTGCTCCATGACCGCTTTCAGCACAATGCCCCATGACCCCTGTCATCATGATGCTCAACTGCCCTTGTCATCACAAGTCTCCATGAAACATTTCCTCAAAATGCTCCAGTACGCCTTTCATCCAAATTCCCCGTGGCCACTGTCATCACAATTCTCCATGACCACTGTCATCATAATGGTCCATGACCCGTTTCATCTCAATGCTCCATGACACCCGTCACCACAGTGCTCCATGGCCTTTGTCATCACAATGTTCCATGTCCCCTATAATCAAAATGCTCCATGCCTTTTTCCTCACAATGCTCCAGAATTCTTGTCATCACAATGTTCCATGACCGTGGCATCACAATGCTCCATGGCCCTTGTCATCACAATGCTCCAGAATTCTTGTCATCACAATGTTCCATGACCGTGTCATCACAATGCTACATGACCCTGGTTATCAGAGTTCTCCCTGACCTTTGTCATCACAATGCTCTATGTCGTTTTTCATCACAATTCTCAATGACCACTTTAATCACTATGCTCGCTGACCATTTTCATCACATTTCTCTATTGTCATTACAATTCCCCATCGTCCCTTTCTTCACAATGCTCCATGATGCCTGTCATCACAATGCTCCATGGCTTCTGTTTTCACAATGCTCCAGGACCAGTTTCATCACAATACTCCATCCCCCTTGTCATCACAGTGCACAATGAAACGTTTCATTACAATGCTCCATGACACTTGTCATCACAATGCTCCATGGCCTTTTTCGTCACAATGCTCCCAGACACTTTTCATCACGATGTTCCATGAAAACTTTCATCACATTGCTCCATGACCATTGTCATCACAATAGTCCATAGCCTTGTCAACACAATGCTGCATAATCCCTGTCATCACAATTCTCCATGACTGCTGTCATCACATAATCCAGGACAATTTTCATAACAATGCTTCATGCCCCCAGTCATCACAGTGCTCCATGATACATTTCATCACAATTCCTAGATGATCAATGTCATCACAATGCCCCATGACACCTGTCATCACAATTCACTATGACCCTTGTCATCACAATACTCGATGAACTGTGTCATCACAGTGTTCCAGGACACATGTCATCACAATGATCCATGACTACTTTCATCACAATGCTCCAATACACCTGTCATCACAATGCTCCATGGCCCCTGTTATCATATTGCTCCATGATCTCTTTGATCACAATGCTCCATGACCAGTGTCATCACCATGCCTCATGACGCCTGTCATCTCAATGCTCCATGGCCCCTTTCATCACAATGCTCCATGAACCCAGTCATCACAGTGTTCCCTGCCCTTTGCATCGCAATGCTCCATGGGCCCTGTCATCACAATGCTCCATGCCCTTGTCATCAAAATGCTCCAGAACTCTTGTCATCATAATGCTCCATGCCAATGTCATCAAAATGCCCCATGACACTTGTCATCACAATACTCCATGGCCTTTGTCATCACAATGTTCCATGGCCCCTGTCATCACAATTCTCCATGCTCTTGTCATCAAAATGCTCCAGAACTCTTGTCATCATAATGCTCCATGCCAATGTCATCAAAATGCCCCATGACACTTGTCATCACAATGCTCCATGGCCTTTGTCATCACAATGTTCCATGGACCCTGTCATCACAGTGCTCCATGATAACTTTCATCACAATTCTAGATGACCACTGTCATCACAATGCCCCATGACAGATGTCATCACAATTCGCCATTGTCCTTGTCATCACAAGGTTCCAGGACACTTGTCATCACAATGATCCATGATCACTTTCATCACAATGCTCCATGAACCCTGTCGTCTCAATGCTCCATAGTCTTTGTATTCACAATGCTCCATGGCTCCTGTAATCACAGTGCTCCATGACCCCTTTCATCACAATGCTCCAAGACCGCTGTCATCACAATGCCACATGACGCCTACCTTCACAAATCTCCAAGGCCTCTCTTACCAAAATGCTCCATGATCCCTGTCAGCACAATATTCGATGGCACTTTTCATCACAATGCTCCATGACCCCTGTCATCACAAAGTTCTCTGCCCATATCATCACAATGCTCCTTGTCACCTTTAATCACAATGCTCCATGCCCTTTCATCACAATGCTCCAGAATTCTTGTCATCGCAATGTTCCTTGACCGTGTCATCACAATGCTCCATGAACCTTGTCATCACAAAGCTCCATGACCCCTGTCATCACAATGATCCATGACCCTTGTCATCACAAAGCTCCATGACCCCTGTCATCACAATGATCCATGACGCTTGTCATCACAAAGCTCCATGACCCCTGTCATCACATTGATCCATGACTCCTTTCCTCACAGTGCTCTAGTACACTTTTCATCACAATGCTCCATGCCATTGTCAGCACAATGCTCCTTGGACACTGTCATCAAAATGCTCCATCCCCTTTTCATCACAATGCTCCAGATATCCTATCATTACAATGCTCCATGCCCGTGTCAAGACAATGCTCCATGACCCATGTCATCAAATTGCTTCATGAACCTTGTTATTAGAATAATCCATGACCCTTGTCATCAAAATGATCCATGACAGTTGTCATCACAATGCTGCATGATACCTTTCATCCCAACTCTCTGTGACCGCTGTCATCACAATGCTCCAGGACAATTTTCATCACAATGCTCCATGCCCCCTGTCATCACAGTGCCTCTTAACACCTGTAATCACAATGCTCCATGACCCTGTCATCACAATGCTACATGACCCCTGTCATCACATTGTTCCATGGCCTATGTATTCACAATGCTCCATGGACCCTGTAATCACACTGCTCCATGTTCCCTTTCAACACAATGGTCCATGAACCCTGTCATCACAACGTTCCATGAAAGTTGTCATCAAAAGTCTCCATGACCCTGGTCACCACAAGGTTCCCTGATCTTGTCATCACAATGCTCCATGACCCTTGTAATCACAGTGGTACATGGCCTTGTCACCACAATGTTCCATGGCCTCTGTCATCACCATGCTCCATGGTCTTTCTCATCACAATGCTCTATGACCCCTGTCATCACTATGCTTGATGACCATTGTCATCACAATGCTCCAAGGCCCGTGTCATCACAATGCCTCATGGTCTTGTAATCACAATGCTCAATGACCACTGTCATCACAATGCTCCATGCCTTTGTCATCACAATGCTCCATGGCCCCTGTAATCACAATGCTCCAGAACACTTATCAGCATAATACTCCATTCCCGTGTCATCCCATTGCTCAATGACATTTGTCATCAAAATGTTCCTTGGCCTTTGGCATCACAGGGATCCATGATAACTTTAATCAAAATTCTACATGACCATTTTCATCACAATGCAAGGTGACCAATGTCATCACAATGCCTCAAGACACGTGTCATCACAATTCGCCTTGGCCCTTGTTATCTCAATGCTGTATGAACCGTGTCATCACTAGGTTTCAGGACACTTGTCATCAAAGAGATCCATGACAACATTCATCACAATGCCCCATGAACTCTGTTATCTCAACGCTCCATGGCCTTTGTATTCCCAATGTTCCATTGTCCCGATAATCACATTGCTCCATGAACACTTTCATCGCAATGCTCCTTGACCACTGTCACCGTAATGACCCATGACGTTTCTCATCACTGTGCTCCAAGGCCACTCTCATCAAAATGCTCCATGATCTGTGTCAGCCCAATATTGCATGACAGTTGTCATCACAAGGCTCTATGATCCCTGTAATCACAATGATCCCTGCCAATAACATCACAATGTTCCATGTCTCCTGTAATCACAATGCTCCAGGTCTGTTTTCATCACCATGCTTCATGCCCGTGTCATCACAATGCTCCATGAATCTTGTCTTCACAATGTTCCATGGCCCATGTCATCACAATGCTCCATGACTCCTGTCAACACAATGCCTGATGACTCCTGTCATCAAAATGCTAAATGGCACTTGTCATCACAATGCTCTATGACGCCTGTCATCACTATTCTCCATGTCACTTGTTATCACAATGCTCCATGGCCCCTGTAATCACAGTACTCCATGACCCCTTTCATCACAATGCCCAATGCCACCTCTTATCACAATTCTCCATGGCATTTGTCATCACGATGCTCCATGACACCTGTCATCACAATGCTCCATGACACTTGTCATCACAATGCTCGATGGCCCTTGTCATCACAATGTTCCTTGGTGCTTTTCATCGCAATGTTCCATGACAACTCTCATCAAAATACTCCAAGATTTGTTTCATCCCAATGCTCCATGGCCCTTGTCATTACAAATCCACATGATCCCTTTCATCACAATTGTTCATGGCAACTTACATAAAAATGGTCCATGCCCCTGTCATCACAATGCCCAAAGATATCTCTTTTTACAATGATCCATGACCCTTTTCATCACAAGGCTCCATGTCCTTTGTATTCACATTGCTCCATGGCCCTTGTCATCACAATGCTCCATAGCGCTTTTCATCGCAGTGCTCCATGACCGCTTTCAGCACAATGCCCCATGACCCCTGTCATCATGATGCTCAACTGCCCTTGTCATCACAAGTCTCCATGAAACATTTCCTCAAAATGCTCCAGTACGCCTTTCATCCAAATTCCCCGTGGCCACTGTCATCACAATTCTCCATGACCACTGTCATCATAATGGTCCATGACCCGTTTCATCTCAATGCTCCATGACACCCGTCACCACAGTGCTCCATGGCCTTTGTCATCACAATGTTCCATGTCCCCTATAATCAAAATGCTCCATGCCTTTTTCCTCACAATGCTCCAGAATTCTTGTCATCACAATGGTCCATGACCGTGGCATCACAATGCTCCATGGCCCTTGTCATCACAATGCTCCAGAATTCTTGTCATCACAATGTTCCATGACCGTGTCATCACAATGCTACATGACCCTGGTCATCAGAGTTCTCCCTGACCTTTGTCATCACAATGCTCTATGTCGCTTTTCATCACAATTCTCAATGACCACTTTAATCACTATGCTCGCTGACCATTTTCATCACATTTCTCTATTGTCATTACAATTCCCCATCGTCCCTTTCTTCACAATGCTCCATGATGCCTGTCATCACAATGCTCCATGGCTTCTGTTTTCACAATGCTCCAGGACCAGTTTCATCACAATACTCCATCCCCCTTGTCATCACAGTGCACAATGAAACGTTTCATTACAATGCTCCATGACACTTGTCATCAAAATGCTCCATGGCCTTTTTCGTCACAATGCTCCCAGGCACTTTTCATCACGATGTTCCATGAAAACTTTCATCACATTGCTCCATGACCATTGTCATCACAATAGTCCATAGCCTTGTCAACACAATGCTGCATAATCCCTGTCATCACAATTCTCCATGACTGCTGTCATCACATAATCCAGGACAATTTTCATAACAATGCTTCATGCCCCCAGTCATCACAGTGCTCCATGATACATTTCATCACAATTCCTAGATGATCAATGTCATCACAATGCCCCATGACACCTGTCATCACAATTCACTATGACCCTTGTCATCACAATACTCGATGAACTGTGTCATCACAGTGTTCCAGGACACATGTCATCACAATGATCCATGACTACTTTCATCACAATGCTCCAATACACCTGTCATCACAATGCTCCATGGCCCCTGTTATCATATTGCTCCATGATCTCTTTGATCACAATGCTCCATGACCAGTGTCATCAACATGCCTCATGACGCCTGTCATCTCAATGCTCCATGGCCCCTTTCATCACAATGCTCCATGAACCCAGTCATCACAGTGTTCCCTGCCCTTTGCATCGCAATGCTCCATGGGCCCTGTCATCACAATGCTCCATGCCCTTGTCATCAAAACGCTCCAGAACTCTTGTCATCATAATGCTGCATGCCAATGTCATCAAAATGCCCCATGACACTTGTCATCACAATACTCCATGGCCTTTGTCATCACAATGTTCCATGGCCCCTGTCATCACAATTCTCCATGCTCTTGTCATCAAAATGCTCCAGAACTCTTGTCATCATAATGCTCCATGCCAATGTCATCAAAATGCCCCATGACACTTGTCATCACAATGCTCCATGGCCTTTGTCATCACAATGTTCCATGGACCCTGTCATCACAGTGCTCCATGATAACTTTCATCACAATTCTAGATGACCACTGTCATCACAATGCCCCATGACAGATGTCATCACAATTCGCCATGGTCCTTGTCATCACAAGGTTCCAGGACACTTGTCATCACAATGATCCATGATCACTTTCATCACAAAGCTCCATGAACCCTGTCGTCTCAATGCTCCATAGTCTTTGTATTCACAATGCTCCATGGCTCCTGTAATCACAGTGCTCCATGACCCCTTTCATCACAATGCTCCAAGACCGATGTCATGACAATGCCCCATGACGCCTACCTTCACAAATCTCCAAGGCCTCTCTTACCAAAATGCTCCATGATCCCTGTCAGCACAATATTCGATGGCACTTTTCATCACAATGCTCCATGACCCCTGTCATCACAAAGTTCTCTGCCCATATCATCACAATGCTCCTTGTCACCTTTAATCACAATGCTCCATGCCCTTTCATCACAATGCTCCAGAATTCTTGTCATCGCAATGTTCCTTGACCGTGTCATCACAATGCTCCATGAACCTTGTCATCACAAAGCTCCATGACCCCTGTCATCACAATGATCCATGACCCTTGTCATCACAAAGCTCCTTGACCCCTGTCATCACAATGATCCATGACGCTTGTCATCACAAAGCTCCATGACCCCTGTCATCACATTGATCCATGACTCCTTTCCTCACAGTGCTCTAGTACCCTTTTCATCACAATGCTCCATGCCATTGTCAGCACAATGCTCCTTGGACCCTGTCATCAAAATGCTCCATCCCGTTTTCATCACAATGCTCCAGATATCCTATCATTACAATGCTCCATGCCCGTGTCAAGACAATGCTCCATGACCCATGTCATCAAATTGCTTCATGAACCTTGTTATTAGAATAATCCATGACCCTTGTCATCAAAATGATCCATGACAGTTGTCATCACAATGCTGCATGATACCTTTCATCCCAACTCTCTGTCACCGCTGTCATCACAATGCTCCAGGACAATTTTCATCACAATGCTCCATGCCCCCTGTCATCACAGTGCCCCTTAACACCTGTAATCACAATGATCCATGACCCTGTCATCACAATGCTCCATGACCCCTGTCATCACATTGTTCCATGGCCTATGTATTCACAATGCTCCATGGACCCTGTAATCACACTGCTCCATGTTCCCTTTCAACACAATGGTCCATGAACCCTGTCATCACAACGTTCCATGAAAGTTGTCATCAAAAGTCTCCATGACCCTGGTCACCACAAGGTTCCCTGATCTTGTCATCACAATGCTCCATGACCCTTGTAATCACAGTGGTACATGGCCTTGTCACCACAATGTTCCATGGCCTCTGTCATCACCATGCTCCATGGTCTTTCTCATCACAATGCTCTATGACCCCTGTCATCACTATGCTTGATGACCATTGTCATCACAATGCTCCAAGGCCCCTGTCATCACAATGCCTCATGGTCTTGTAATCACAATGCTCAATGACCACTGTCATCACAACGCTCCATGCCTTTGTCATCACAATGCTCCATGGCCCCTGTAATTACAATGCTCCAGAACACTTGTCAGCATAATACTCCATTCCCGTGTCATCCCATTGCTCAATGACATTTGTCATCAAAATGTTCCTTGGCCTTTGGCATCACAGTGATCCATCATAACTTTAATCAAAATTCTACATGACCATTGTCATCACAATGCAAGGTGAACAATGTCATCACAATGCCCCAAGACACGTGTCATCACAATTCGCCTTGGCCCTTGTTATCTCAATGCTGTATGAACCGTGTCATCACTAGGTTTCAGGACACTTGTCATCAAAGAGATCCATGACAACATTCATCACAATGCCCCATGAACTCTGTTATCTCAATGCTCCATGGCCTTTGTATTCCCAATGTTCCATTGTCCCGATAATCACATTGCTCCATGAACACTTTCATCACAATGCTCCTTGACCACTGTCACCGTAATGACCCATGACGTTTCTCCTCACTGTGCTCCAAGGCCACTCTCATCAAAATGCTCCATGATCTGTGTCAGCCCAATATTGCATGACAGTTGTCATCACAAGGCTCTATGATCCCTGTAATCACAATGATCCCTGCCAATAACATCACAATGTTCCATGTCTCCTGTAATCACAATGCTCCATGCCCTTGTCATCACAATGCTCCAGGTCTGTTTTCATCACCATGCTTCATGCCCGTGTCATCACAATGCTCCATGAATCTTGTCTTCACAATGTTCCATGGCCCATGTCATCACAATGCTCCGTGACTCCTGTCAACACAATGCCTGATGACTCCTGTCATCAAAATGCTAAATGGCACTTGTCATCACAATGCTCTATGACGCCTGTCATCACTATTCTCCATGTCACTTGTTATCACAATGCTCCATGGCCCCTGTAATCACAGCACTCCATGACCCCTTTCATCACAATGCCCAATGCCACCTCTTATCACAATTCTCCATGGCATTTGTCATCACGATGCTCCATGACACCTGTCATCACAATGCTCCATGACACTTGTCATCACAATGCTCGATGGCCCTTGTCATCACAATGTTCCTTGGTGCTTTTCATCGCAATGTTCCATGACAACTCTCATCAAAATACTCCAAGATTTGTTTCATCCCAATGCTCCATGGCCCTTGTCATTACAAATCCACATGATCCCTTTCATCACAATTGTTCATGGCAACTTACATAAAAATGGTCCATGCCCCTGTCATCACAATGCCCAAAGATATCTCTTTTTACAATGATCCATGACCCTTTTCATCACAAGGCTCCATGTCCTTTGTATTCACATTGCTCCATGGCCCTTGTCATCACAATGCTCCATAGCGCTTTTCATCGCAGTGCTCCATGACCGCTTTCAGCACAATGCCCCATGACCCCTGTCATTATGATGCTCAACTGCCCTTGTCATCACAAGTCTCCATGAAACATTTCCTCAAAATGCTCCAGTACGCCTTTCATCCAAATTCCCCGTGGCCACTGTCATCACAATTCTCCATGACCACTGTCATCATAATGGTCCATGACCCGTTTCATCTCAATGCTCCATGACACCCGTCACCACAGTGCTCCATGGCCTTTGTCATCACAATGTTCCATGTCCCCTATAATCAAAATGCTCCATTCCTTTTTCCTCACAATGCTCCAGAATTCTTGTCATCACAATGTTCCATGACCGTGGCATCACAATGCTCCATGGCCCTGGTCATCACAATGCTCCAGAATTCTTGTCATCACAATGTTCCATGACCGTGTCATCACAATGCTACATGACCCTGGTCATCAGAGTTCTCCCTGACCTTTGTCATCACAATGCTCTATGTCGCTTTTCATCACAATTCTCAATGACCACTTTAATCACTATGCTCGCTGACCATTTTCATCACATTTCTCTATTGTCATTACAATTCCCCATCGTCCCTTTCTTCACAATGCTCCATGATGCCTGTCATCACAATGCTCCACGGCTTCTGTTTTCACAATGCTCCAGGACCAGTTTCATCACAATACTCCATCCCCCTTGTCATCACAGTGCACAATGAAACGTTTCATTACAATGCTCCATGACACTTGTCATCACAATGCTCCATGGCCTTTTTCGTCACAATGCTCCCAGGCACTTTTCATCACGATGTTCCATGAAAACTTTCATCACATTGCTCCATGACCATTGTCATCACAATAGTCTATAGCCTTGTCAACACAATGCTGCATAATCCCTGTCATCACAATTCTCCATGACTGCTGTCATCACATAATCCAGGACAATTTTCATAACAATGCTTCATGCCCCCAGTCATCACAGTGCTCCATGATACATTTCATCACAATTCCTAGATGATCAATGTCATCACAATGCCCCATGACACCTGTCATCACAATTCACTATGACCCTTGTCATCACAATACTCGATGAACTGTGTCATCACAGTGTTCCAGGACACATGTCATCACAATGATCCATGACTACTTTCATCACAATGCTCCAATACACCTGTCATCACAATGCTCCATGGCCCCTGTTATCATATTGCTCCATGATCTCTTTGATCACAATGCTCCATGACCAGTGTCATCAACATGCCTCATGACGCCTGTCATCTCAATGCTCCATGGCCCCTTTCATCACAATGCTCCATGAACCCAGTCATCACAGTGTTCCCTGCCCTTTTCATCGCAATGCTCCATGGGCCCTGTCATCACAATGCTCCATGCCCTTGTCATCAAAACGCTCCAGAACTCTTGTCATCATAATGCTCCATGCCAATGTCATCAAAATGCCCCATGACACTTGTCATCACAATACTCCATGGCCTTTGTCATCACAATGTTCCATGGCCCCTGTCATCACAATTCTCCATGCTCTTGTCATCAAAATGCTCCAGAACTCTTGTCATCATAATGCTCCATGCCAATGTCATCAAAATGCCCCATGACACTTGTCATCACAATGCTCCATGGCCTTTGTCATCACAATGTTCCATGGCCCCTGTCATCACAGTGCTCCATGATAACTTTCATCACAATTCTAGATGACCACTGTCATCACAATGCCCCATGACAGATGTCATCACAATTCGCCATGGTCCTTGTCATCACAAGGTTCCAGGACACTTGTCATCACAATGATCCATGATCACTTTCATCACAATGCTCCATGAACCCTGTCGTCTCAATGCTCCATAGTCTTTGTATTCACAATGCTCCATGGCTCCTGTAATCACAGTGCTCCATGACCCCTTTCATCACAATGCTCCAAGACCGCTCTCATCACAATGCCCCATGACGCCTGCCTTCACAAATCTCCAAGGCCTCTCTTACCAAAATGCTCCATGATCCCTGTCAGCACAATATTCGATGGCACTTTTCATCACAATGCTCCATGACCCCTGTCATCACAAAGTTCTCTGCCCATATCATCACAATGCTCCTTGTCACCTTTAATCACAATGTTCCATGCCCTTTCATCACAATGCTCCAGAATTCTTGTCATCGCAATGTTCCTTGACCGTGTCATCACAATGCTCCATGAACCTTGTCATCACAAAGCTCCATGACCCCTGTCATCACAATGATCCATGACCCTTGTCATCACAAAGCTCCTTGACCCCTGTCATCACAATGATCCATGACGCTTGTCATCACAAAGCTCCATGACCCCTGTCATCACATTGATCCATGACTCCTTTCCTCACAGTGCTCTAGTACCCTTTTCATCACAATGCTCCATGCCATTGTCAGCACAATGCTCCTTGGACCCTGTCATCAAAATGCTCCATCCCGTTTTCATCACAATGCTCCAGATATCCTATCATTACAATGCTCCATGCCCGTGTCAAGACAATGCTCCATGACCCATGTCATCAAATTGCTTCATGAACCTTGTTATTAGAATAATCCATGACCCTTGTCATCAAAATGATCCATGACAGTTGTCATCACAATGCTGCATGATACCTTTCATCCCAACTCTCTGTGACCGCTGTCATCACAATGCTCAAGGACAATTTTCATCACAATGCTCCATGCCCCCTGTCATCACAGTGCCCCTTAACACCTGTAATCACAATGCTCCATGACCCTGTCATCACAATGCTACATGACCCCTGTCATCACATTGTTCCATGGCCTATGTATTCACAATGCTCCATGGACCCTGTAATCACACTGCTCCATGTTCCCTTTCAACACAATGGTCCATGAACCCTGTCATCACAACGTTCCATGAAAGTTGTCGTCAAAAGTCTCCATGACCCTGGTCACCACAAGGTTCCCTGATCTTGTCATCACAATGCTCCATGACCCTTGTAATCACAGTGGTACATGGCCTTGTCACCACAATGTTCCATGGCCTCTGTCATCACCATGCTCCATGGTCTTTCTCATCACAATGCTCTATGACCCCTGTCATCACTATGCTTGATGACCATTGTCATCACAATGCTCCAAGGCCCCTGTCATCACAATGCCTCATGGTCTTGTAATCACAATGCTCAATGACCACTGTCATCACAACGCTCCATGCCTTTGTCATCACAATGCTCCATGGCCCCTGTAATCACAATGCTCCAGAACACTTGTCAGCATAATACTCCATTCCCGTGTCATCCCATTGCTCAATGACATTTGTCATCAAAATGTTCCTTGGCCTTTGGCATCACAGTGATCCATCATAACTTTAATCAAAATTCTACATGACCATTGTCATCACAATGCAAGGTGAACAATGTCATCACAATGCCCCAAGACACGTGTCATCACAATTCGCCTTGGCCCTTGTTATCTCAATGCTGTATGAACCGTGTCATCACTAGGTTTCAGGACACTTGTCATCAAAGAGATCCATGACAACATTCATCACAATGCCCCATGAACTCTGTTATCTCAATGCTCCATGGCCTTTGTATTCCCAATGTTCCATTGTCCCGATAATCACATTGCTCCATGAACACTTTCATCACAATGCTCCTTGACCACTGTCACCGTAATGACCCATGACGTTTCTCCTCACTGTGCTCCAAGGCCACTCTCATCAAAATGCTCCATGATCTGTGTCAGCCCAATATTGCATGACAGTTGTCATCACAAGGCTCTATGATCCCTGTAATCACAATGATCCCTGCCAATAACATCACAATGTTCCATGTCTCCTGTAATCACAATGCTCCATGCCCTTGTCATCACAATGCTCCAGGTCTGTTTTCATCACCATGCTTCATGCCCGTGTCATCACAATGCTCCATGAATCTTGTCTTCACAATGTTCCATGGCCCATGTCATCACAATGCTCCGTGACTCCTGTCAACACAATGCCTGATGACTCCTGTCATCAAAATGCTAAATGGCACTTGTCATCACAATGCTCTATGACGCCTGTCATCACTATTCTCCATGTCACTTGTTATCACAATGCTCCATGGCCCCTGTAATCACAGCACTCCATGACCCCTTTCATCACAATGCCCAATGCCACCTCTTATCACAATTCTCCATGGCATTTGTCATCACGATGCTCCATGACACCTGTCATCACAATGCTCCATGACACTTGTCATCACAATGCTCGATGGCCCTTGTCATCACAATGTTCCTTGGTGCTTTTCATCGCAATGTTCCATGACAACTCTCATCAAAATACTCCAAGATTTGTTTCATCCCAATGCTCCATGGCCCTTGTCATTACAAATCCACATGATCCCTTTCATCACAATTGTTCATGGCAACTTACATAAAAATGGTCCATGCCCCTGTCATCACAATGCCCAAAGATATCTCTTTTTACAATGATCCATGACCCTTTTCATCACAAGGCTCCATGTCCTTTGTATTCACATTGCTCCATGGCCCTTGTCATCACAATGCTCCATAGCGCTTTTCATCGCAGTGCTCCATGACCGCTTTCAGCACAATGCCCCATGACCCCTGTCATTATGATGCTCAACTGCCCTTGTCATCACAAGTCTCCATGAAACATTTCCTCAAAATGCTCCAGTACGCCTTTCATCCAAATTCCCCGTGGCCACTGTCATCACAATTCTCCATGACCACTGTCATCATAATGGTCCATGACCCGTTTCATCTCAATGCTCCATGACACCCGTCACCACAGTGCTCCATGGCCTTTGTCATCACAATGTTCCATGTCCCCTATAATCAAAATGCTCCATTCCTTTTTCCTCACAATGCTCCAGAATTCTTGTCATCACAATGTTCCATGACCGTGGCATCACAATGCTCCATGGCCCTGGTCATCACAATGCTCCAGAATTCTTGTCATCACAATGTTCCATGACCGTGTCATCACAATGCTACATGACCCTGGTCATCAGAGTTCTCCCTGACCTTTGTCATCACAATGCTCTATGTCGCTTTTCATCACAATTCTCAATGACCACTTTAATCACTATGCTCGCTGACCATTTTCATCACATTTCTCTATTGTCATTACAATTCCCCATCGTCCCTTTCTTCACAATGCTCCATGATGCCTGTCATCACAATGCTCCACGGCTTCTGTTTTCACAATGCTCCAGGACCAGTTTCATCACAATACTCCATCCCCCTTGTCATCACAGTGCACAATGAAACGTTTCATTACAATGCTCCATGACACTTGTCATCACAATGCTCCATGGCCTTTTTCGTCACAATGCTCCCAGGCACTTTTCATCACGATGTTCCATGAAAACTTTCATCACATTGCTCCATGACCATTGTCATCACAATAGTCTATAGCCTTGTCAACACAATGCTGCATAATCCCTGTCATCACAATTCTCCATGACTGCTGTCATCACATAATCCAGGACAATTTTCATAACAATGCTTCATGCCCCCAGTCATCACAGTGCTCCATGATACATTTCATCACAATTCCTAGATGATCAATGTCATCACAATGCCCCATGACACCTGTCATCACAATTCACTATGACCCTTGTCATCACAATACTCGATGAACTGTGTCATCACAGTGTTCCAGGACACATGTCATCACAATGATCCATGACTACTTTCATCACAATGCTCCAATACACCTGTCATCACAATGCTCCATGGCCCCTGTTATCATATTGCTCCATGATCTCTTTGATCACAATGCTCCATGACCAGTGTCATCAACATGCCTCATGACGCCTGTCATCTCAATGCTCCATGGCCCCTTTCATCACAATGCTCCATGAACCCAGTCATCACAGTGTTCCCTGCCCTTTTCATCGCAATGCTCCATGGGCCCTGTCATCACAATGCTCCATGCCCTTGTCATCAAAACGCTCCAGAACTCTTGTCATCATAATGCTCCATGCCAATGTCATCAAAATGCCCCATGACACTTGTCATCACAATACTCCATGGCCTTTGTCATCACAATGTTCCATGGCCCCTGTCATCACAATTCTCCATGCTCTTGTCATCAAAATGCTCCAGAACTCTTGTCATCATAATGCTCCATGCCAATGTCATCAAAATGCCCCATGACACTTGTCATCACAATGCTCCATGGCCTTTGTCATCACAATGTTCCATGGCCCCTGTCATCACAGTGCTCCATGATAACTTTCATCACAATTCTAGATGACCACTGTCATCACAATGCCCCATGACAGATGTCATCACAATTCGCCATGGTCCTTGTCATCACAAGGTTCCAGGACACTTGTCATCACAATGATCCATGATCACTTTCATCACAATGCTCCATGAACCCTGTCGTCTCAATGCTCCATAGTCTTTGTATTCACAATGCTCCATGGCTCCTGTAATCACAGTGCTCCATGACCCCTTTCATCACAATGCTCCAAGACCGCTCTCATCACAATGCCCCATGACGCCTGCCTTCACAAATCTCCAAGGCCTCTCTTACCAAAATGCTCCATGATCCCTGTCAGCACAATATTCGATGGCACTTTTCATCACAATGCTCCATGACCCCTGTCATCACAAAGTTCTCTGCCCATATCATCACAATGCTCCTTGTCACCTTTAATCACAATGCTCCATGCCCTTTCATCACAATGCTCCAGAATTCTTGTCATCGCAATGTTCCTTGACCGTGTCATCACAATGCTCCATGAACCTTGTCATCACAAAGCTCCATGACCCCTGTCATCACAATGATCCATGACCCTTGTCATCACAAAGCTCCTTGACCCCTGTCATCACAATGATCCATGACCCTTGTCATCACAAAGCTCCATGACCCCTGTCATCACATTGATCCATGACTCCTTTCCTCACAGTGCTCTAGTACCCTTTTCATCACAATGCTCCATGCCATTGTCAGCACAATGCTCCTTGGACCCTGTCATCAAAATGCTCCATCCCGTTTTCATCACAATGCTCCAGATATCCTATCATTACAATGCTCCATGCCCGTGTCAAGACAATGCTCCATGACCCATGTCATCAAATTGCTTCATGAACCTTGTTATTAGAATAATCCATGACCCTTGTCATCAAAATGATCCATGACAGTTGTCATCACAATGCTGCATGATACCTTTCATCCCAACTCTCTGTGACCGCTGTCATCACAATGCTCCAGGACAATTTTCATCACAATGCTCCATGCCCCCTGTCATCACAGTGCCCCTTAACACCTGTAATCACAATGCTCCATGACCCTGTCATCACAATGCTACATGACCCCTGTCATCACATTGTTCCATGGCCTATGTATTCACAATGCTCCATGGACCCTGTAATCACACTGCTCCATGTTCCCTTTCAACACAATGGTCCATGAACCCTGTCATCACAACGTTCCATGAAAGTTGTCATCAAAAGTCTCCATGACCCTGGTCACCACAAGGTTCCCTGATCTTGTCATCACAATGCTCCATGACCCTTGTAATCACAGTGGTACATGGTCTTGTCACCACAATGTTCCATGGCCTCTGTCATCACCATGCTCCATGGTCTTTCTCATCACAATGCTCTATGACCCCTGTCATCACTATGCTTGATGATCATTGTCATCACAATGCTCCAAGGCCCCTGTCATCACAATGCCTCATGGTCTTGTAATCACAATGCTCAATGACCACTGTCATCACAACGCTCCATGCCTTTGTCATCACAATGCTCCATGGCCCCTGTAATCACAATGCTCCAGAACACTTGTCAGCATAATACTCCATTCCCGTGTCATCCCATTGCTCAATGACATTTGTCATCAAAATGTTCCTTGGCCTTTGGCATCACAGTGATCCATCATAACTTTAATCAAAATTCTACATGACCATTGTCATCACAATGCAAGGTGAACAATGTCATCACAATGCCCCAAGACACGTGTCATCACAATTCGCCTTGGCCCTTGTTATCTCAATGCTGTATGAACCGTGTCATCACTAGGTTTCAGGACACTTGTCATCAAAGAGATCCATGACAACATTCATCACAATGCCCCATGAACTCTGTTATCTCAATGCTCCATGGCCTTTGTATTCCCAATGTTCCATTGTCCCGATAATCACATTGCTCCATGAACACTTTCATCACAATGCTCCTTGACCACTGTCACCGTAATGACCCATGACGTTTCTCATCACTGTGCTCCAAGGCCACTCTCATCAAAATGCTCCATGATCTGTGTCAGCCCAATATTGCATGACAGTTGTCATCACAAGGCTCTATGATCCCTGTAATCACAATGATCCCTGCCAATAACATCACAATGTTCCATGTCTCCTGTAATCACAATGCTCCATGCCCTTGTCATCACAATGCTCCAGGTCTGTTTTCATCACCATGCTTCATGCCCGTGTCATCAAAATGCTCCATGAATCTTGTCTTCACAATGCTCCATGGCCCATGTCATCACAATACTCTGTGACTACTGTCAACACAATGCCTAATGACTCCTGTCATCAAAATGCTAAATGGCACTTGTCATCACAATGCTCTATGACGCCTGTCATCACTATTCTCCATGTCACTTGTTATCACAATGCTCCATGGCCCCTGTAATCACAGTACTCCATGACCCCTTTCATCACAATGCCCAATGCCACCTCTTATCACAATTCTCGATGGCATTTGTCATCACGATGCTCCATGACACCTGTCATCACAATGCTCCATGACACTTGTCATCAAAATGCTCGATGGCCCTTGTCATCACAATGTTCCTTGGTGCATTTCATCGCAATGTTCCATGACAACTCTCATCAAAATACTCCAAGATTTGTTTCATCTCAATGCTCCATGGCCCTTGTCATTACAAATCCACATGATCCCTTTCATCACAATTGTCCATGGCAACTTACATAAAAATGCTCCATGCCCCTGTCATCACAATGCCCAAAGATATCTGTTTTTACAATGATCCATGACCCTTGTCATCACAAGGCTCCATGTCCTTTGTATTCACATTGCTCCATAGCCCTTGTCATCACAATGCTCCATAGCGCTTTTCATCGCAATGCTCCATGACCGCTTTCAGCACAATGCCCCATGACCCCTGTCATCATGATGCTCAACTGCCCTTGTCATCACAAGTCTCCATGAAACATTTCCTCAAAATGCTCCAGTACGCCTTTCATCCAAATTCCCCGTGGCCACTGTCATCACAATTCTCCATGACCACTGTCATCATAATGGTCCATGACCCGTTTCATCTCAATGCTCCATGACACCCGTCACCACAGTGCTCCATGGCCTTTGTCATCACAATGTTCCATGTCCCCTATAATCAAAATGCTCCATGCCTTTTTCCTCACAATGCTCCAGAATTCTTGTCATCACAATGATCCATGACCGTGGCATCACAATGCTCCATGGCCCTTGTCATCACAATGCTCCAGAATTCTTGTCATCACAATGTTCCATGACCGTGTCATCACAATGCTACATGACCCTGGTCATCACAGTTCTCCCTGACCTTTGTCATCACAATGCTCTATGTCGCTTTTCATCACAATTCTCAATGACCACTTTAATCACTATGCTCGCTGACCATTTTCATCACATTTCTCTATTGTCATTACAATTCCCCATCGTCCCTTTCTTCACAATGCTCCATGATGCCTGTCATCACAATGCTCCACGGCTTCTGTTATCACAATGCTCCAGGACCAGTTTCATCACAATACTCCATCCCCCTTGTCATCACAGTGCACAATGAAACCTTTCATTACAATGCTCCATGACACTTGTCATCACAATGCTCCATGGCCTTTATCGTCACAATGCTCCCAGGCACTTTTCATCACGATGTTCCATGAAAACTTTCATCACATTGCTCCATGACCATTGTCATCACAATAGTCCATAGCCTTGTCAACACAATGCTGCATAATCCCTGTCATCACAATTCTCCATGACTGCTGTCATCACATAATCCAGGACAATTTTCATAACAATGCTTCATGCCCCCAGTCATCACAGTGCTCCATGATACATTTCATCACAATTCCTAGATGATCAATGTCATCACAATGCCCCATGACACCTGTCATCACAATTCACTATGACCCTTGTCATCACAATACTCGATGAACTGTCTCATCACAGTGTTCCAGGACACATGTCATCACAATGATCCATGACTACTTCCATCACAATGCTCCAATACACCTGTCATCACAATGCTCCGTGGCCCCTGTTATCATATTGCTCCATGATCTCTTTGATCACAATGCTCCATGACCAGTGTCATCACCATGCCTCATGACGCCTGTCATCTCAATGCTCCATGGCCCCTTTCATCACAATGCTCCATGAACCCAGTCATCACAGTGTTCCCTGCCCTTTTCATCGCAATGCTCCATGGGCCCTGTCATCACAATGCTCCATGCCCTTGTCATCAAAATGCTCCAGAACTCTTGTCATCATAATGCTCCATGCCAATGTCATCAAAATGCCCCATGACACTTGTCATCACAATGCTCCATGGCCTTTGTCATCACAATGTTCCATGGCCCCTGTCATCACAGTGCTCCATGATAACTTTCATCACAATTCTAGATGACCACTGTCATCACAATGCCCCATGACAGATGTCATCCCAATTCGCCATGGTCCTTGTCATCACAATGCTCCATGAACCGTGTCATCACAACGTTCCAGGACACTTGTCATCACAATGATCCATGATCACTTTCATCACAATGCTCCATGAACCCTGTCGTCTCAATGCTCCATAGTCTTTGTATTCACAATGCTCCATGGCTCCTGTAATCACAGTGCTCCATGACCCCTTTCATCACAATGCTCCAAGACCGCTCTCATCACAATGCCCCATGACGCCTGCCTTCACAAATCTCCAAGGCCTCTCTTACCAAAATGCTCCATGATCCCTGTCAGCACAATATTCGATGGCACTTTTCATCACAATGCTCCATGACCCCTGTCATCACAAAGTTCTCTGCCCATATCATCACAATGCTCCTTGTCACCTTTAATCACAATGCTCCCCCTTTCATCACAATGCTCCAGAATTCTTGTCATCGCAATGTTCCTTGACCGTGTCATCACAATGCTCCATGAACCTTGTCATCACAAAGCTGCATGACCCCTGTCATCACAATGATCCATGACCCTTGTCATCACAAAGCTCCATGACCCCTGTCATCACAATGATCCATGACGCTTGTCATCACAAAGCTCCATGACCACTGTCATCACAATGCTCCATGATCGTTGTCATCACAAAGCTCCATGACCCCTGTCATCACATTGATCCATGACTCCTTTCCTCACAGTGCTCCAGTACCCTTTTCATCACAATGCTCCATACCATTGTCAGCACAATGCTCCTTGGACCCTCTCATCAAAATGCTCCATCCCCTTTTCATCACAATGCTCCAGATATCCTATCATTACAATGCTCCATGCCCGTGTCAACACAATGCTCCATGACCCATGTCATCAAATTGCTTTATGAACCTTGTTATCAGAATAATCCATGACCCCTGTCATCACAATGATCCATGACAGTTGTCATCACAATGCTGCATGATACCTTTCATCCCAACTCTCTGTGACCGCTGTCATCACAATGCTCCAGGACAATTTTCATCACAATGCTCCATGCCCCCTGTCATCACAGTGCCCCTTAACACCTGTAATCACAATGCTCCATGACCCTGTCATCACAATGCTACATGACCCCTGTCATCACATTGTTCCATGGCCTATGTATTCACAATGCTCCATGGACCCTGTAATCACACTGCTCCATGTTCCCTTTCAACACAATGGTCCATGAACCCTGTCATCACAACGTTCCATGAAAGTTGTCATCAAAAGTCTCCATGACCCTGGTCACCACAAGGTTCCCTGATCTTGTCATCACAATGCTCCATGACCCTTGTAATCACAGTGGTACATGGCCTTGTCACCACAATGTTCCATGGCCTCTGTCATCACCATGCTCCATGGTCTTTCTCATCACAATGCTCTATGACCCCTGTCATCACTATGCTTGATGACCATTGTCATCACAATGCTCCAAGGCCCCTGTCATCACAATGCCTCATGGTCTTGTAATCACAATGCTCAATGACCACTGTCATCACAACGCTCCATGCCTTTGTCATCACAATGCTCCATGGCCCCTGTAATCACAATGCTCCAGAACACTTGTCAGCATAATACTCCTTTCCCGTGTCATCCCATTGCTCAATGACATTTGTCATCAAAATGTTCCTTGGCCTTTGGCATCACAGTGATCCATCATAACTTTAATCAAAATTCTACATGACCATTGTCATCACAATGCAAGGTGAACAATGTCATCACAATGCCCCAAGACACGTGTCATCACAATTCGCCTTGGCCCTTGTTATCTCAATGCTGTATGAACCGTGTCATCACTAGGTTTCAGGACACTTGTCATCAAAGAGATCCATGACAACATTCATCACAATGCCCCATGAACTCTGTTATCTCAATGCTCCATGGCCTTTGTATTCCCAATGTTCCATTGTCCCGATAATCACATTGCTCCATGAACACTTTCATCACAATGCTCCTTGACCACTGTCACCGTAATGACCCATGACGTTTCTCCTCACTGTGCTCCAAGGCCACTCTCATCAAAATGCTCCATGATCTGTGTCAGCCCAATATTGCATGACAGTTGTCATCACAAGGCTCTATGATCCCTGTAATCACAATGATCCCTGCCAATAACATCACAATGTTCCATGTCTCCTGTAATCACAATGCTCCATGCCCTTGTCATCACAATGCTCCAGGTCTGTTTTCATCACCATGCTTCATGCCCGTGTCATCACAATGCTCCATGAATCTTGTCTTCACAATGTTCCATGGCCCATGTCATCACAATGCTCCGTGACTCCTGTCAACACAATGCCTGATGACTCCTGTCATCAAAATGCTAAATGGCACTTGTCATCACAATGCTCTATGACGCCTGTCATCACTATTCTCCATGTCACTTGTTATCACAATGCTCCATGGCCCCTGTAATCACAGCACTCCATGACCCCTTTCATCACAATGCCCAATGCCACCTCTTATCACAATTCTCCATGGCATTTGTCATCACGATGCTCCATGACACCTGTCATCACAATGCTCCATGACACTTGTCATCACAATGCTCGATGGCCCTTGTCATCACAATGTTCCTTGGTGCTTTTCATCGCAATGTTCCATGACAACTCTCATCAAAATACTCCAAGATTTGTTTCATCCCAATGCTCCATGGCCCTTGTCATTACAAATCCACATGATCCCTTTCATCACAATTGTTCATGGCAACTTACATAAAAATGGTCCATGCCCCTGTCATCACAATGCCCAAAGATATCTCTTTTTACAATGATCCATGACCCTTTTCATCACAAGGCTCCATGTCCTTTGTATTCACATTGCTCCATGGCCCTTGTCATCACAATGCTCCATAGCGCTTTTCATCGCAGTGCTCCATGACCGCTTTCAGCACAATGCCCCATGACCCCTGTCATTATGATGCTCAACTGCCCTTGTCATCACAAGTCTCCATGAAACATTTCCTCAAAATGCTCCAGTACGCCTTTCATCCAAATTCCCCGTGGCCACTGTCATCACAATTCTCCATGACCACTGTCATCATAATGGTCCATGACCCGTTTCATCTCAATGCTCCATGACACCCGTCACCACAGTGCTCCATGGCCTTTGTCATCACAATGTTCCATGTCCCCTATAATCAAAATGCTCCATTCCTTTTTCCTCACAATGCTCCAGAATTCTTGTCATCACAATGTTCCATGACCGTGGCATCACAATGCTCCATGGCCCTGGTCATCACAATGCTCCAGAATTCTTGTCATCACAATGTTCCATGACCGTGTCATCACAATGCTACATGACCCTGGTCATCAGAGTTCTCCCTGACCTTTGTCATCACAATGCTCTATGTCGCTTTTCATCACAATTCTCAATGACCACTTTAATCACTATGCTCGCTGACCATTTTCATCACATTTCTCTATTGTCATTACAATTCCCCATCGTCCCTTTCTTCACAATGCTCCATGATGCCTGTCATCACAATGCTCCACGGCTTCTGTTTTCACAATGCTCCAGGACCAGTTTCATCACAATACTCCATCCCCCTTGTCATCACAGTGCACAATGAAACGTTTCATTACAATGCTCCATGACACTTGTCATCACAATGCTCCATGGCCTTTTTCGTCACAATGCTCCCAGGCACTTTTCATCACGATGTTCCATGAAAACTTTCATCACATTGCTCCATGACCATTGTCATCACAATAGTCTATAGCCTTGTCAACACAATGCTGCATAATCCCTGTCATCACAATTCTCCATGACTGCTGTCATCACATAATCCAGGACAATTTTCATAACAATGCTTCATGCCCCCAGTCATCACAGTGCTCCATGATACATTTCATCACAATTCCTAGATGATCAATGTCATCACAATGCCCCATGACACCTGTCATCACAATTCACTATGACCCTTGTCATCACAATACTCGATGAACTGTGTCATCACAGTGTTCCAGGACACATGTCATCACAATGATCCATGACTACTTTCATCACAATGCTCCAATACACCTGTCATCACAATGCTCCATGGCCCCTGTTATCATATTGCTCCATGATCTCTTTGATCACAATGCTCCATGACCAGTGTCATCAACATGCCTCATGACGCCTGTCATCTCAATGCTCCATGGCCCCTTTCATCACAATGCTCCATGAACCCAGTCATCACAGTGTTCCCTGCCCTTTTCATCGCAATGCTCCATGGGCCCTGTCATCACAATGCTCCATGCCCTTGTCATCAAAACGCTCCAGAACTCTTGTCATCATAATGCTCCATGCCAATGTCATCAAAATGCCCCATGACACTTGTCATCACAATACTCCATGGCCTTTGTCATCACAATGTTCCATGGCCCCTGTCATCACAATTCTCCATGCTCTTGTCATCAAAATGCTCCAGAACTCTTGTCATCATAATGCTCCATGCCAATGTCATCAAAATGCCCCATGACACTTGTCATCACAATGCTCCATGGCCTTTGTCATCACAATGTTCCATGGCCCCTGTCATCACAGTGCTCCATGATAACTTTCATCACAATTCTAGATGACCACTGTCATCACAATGCCCCATGACAGATGTCATCACAATTCGCCATGGTCCTTGTCATCACAAGGTTCCAGGACACTTGTCATCACAATGATCCATGATCACTTTCATCACAATGCTCCATGAACCCTGTCGTCTCAATGCTCCATAGTCTTTGTATTCACAATGCTCCATGGCTCCTGTAATCACAGTGCTCCATGACCCCTTTCATCACAATGCTCCAAGACCGCTCTCATCACAATGCCCCATGACGCCTGCCTTCACAAATCTCCAAGGCCTCTCTTACCAAAATGCTCCATGATCCCTGTCAGCACAATATTCGATGGCACTTTTCATCACAATGCTCCATGACCCCTGTCATCACAAAGTTCTCTGCCCATATCATCACAATGCTCCTTGTCACCTTTAATCACAATGCTCCATGCCCTTTCATCACAATGCTCCAGAATTCTTGTCATCGCAATGTTCCTTGACCGTGTCATCACAATGCTCCATGAACCTTGTCATCACAAAGCTCCATGACCCCTGTCATCACAATGATCCATGACCCTTGTCATCACAAAGCTCCTTGACCCCTGTCATCACAATGATCCATGACCCTTGTCATCACAAAGCTCCATGACCCCTGTCATCACATTGATCCATGACTCCTTTCCTCACAGTGCTCTAGTACCCTTTTCATCACAATGCTCCATGCCATTGTCAGCACAATGCTCCTTGGACCCTGTCATCAAAATGCTCCATCCCGTTTTCATCACAATGCTCCAGATATCCTATCATTACAATGCTCCATGCCCGTGTCAAGACAATGCTCCATGACCCATGTCATCAAATTGCTTCATGAACCTTGTTATTAGAATAATCCATGACCCTTGTCATCAAAATGATCCATGACAGTTGTCATCACAATGCTGCATGATACCTTTCATCCCAACTCTCTGTGACCGCTGTCATCACAATGCTCCAGGACAATTTTCATCACAATGCTCCATGCCCCCTGTCATCACAGTGCCCCTTAACACCTGTAATCACAATGCTCCATGACCCTGTCATCACAATGCTACATGACCCCTGTCATCACATTGTTCCATGGCCTATGTATTCACAATGCTCCATGGACCCTGTAATCACACTGCTCCATGTTCCCTTTCAACACAATGGTCCATGAACCCTGTCATCACAACGTTCCATGAAAGTTGTCATCAAAAGTCTCCATGACCCTGGTCACCACAAGGTTCCCTGATCTTGTCATCACAATGCTCCATGACCCTTGTAATCACAGTGGTACATGGTCTTGTCACCACAATGTTCCATGGCCTCTGTCATCACCATGCTCCATGGTCTTTCTCATCACAATGCTCTATGACCCCTGTCATCACTATGCTTGATGATCATTGTCATCACAATGCTCCAAGGCCCCTGTCATCACAATGCCTCATGGTCTTGTAATCACAATGCTCAATGACCACTGTCATCACAACGCTCCATGCCTTTGTCATCACAATGCTCCATGGCCCCTGTAATCACAATGCTCCAGAACACTTGTCAGCATAATACTCCATTCCCGTGTCATCCCATTGCTCAATGACATTTGTCATCAAAATGTTCCTTGGCCTTTGGCATCACAGTGATCCATCATAACTTTAATCAAAATTCTACATGACCATTGTCATCACAATGCAAGGTGAACAATGTCATCACAATGCCCCAAGACACGTGTCATCACAATTCGCCTTGGCCCTTGTTATCTCAATGCTGTATGAACCGTGTCATCACTAGGTTTCAGGACACTTGTCATCAAAGAGATCCATGACAACATTCATCACAATGCCCCATGAACTCTGTTATCTCAATGCTCCATGGCCTTTGTATTCCCAATGTTCCATTGTCCCGATAATCACATTGCTCCATGAACACTTTCATCACAATGCTCCTTGACCACTGTCACCGTAATGACCCATGACGTTTCTCATCACTGTGCTCCAAGGCCACTCTCATCAAAATGCTCCATGATCTGTGTCAGCCCAATATTGCATGACAGTTGTCATCACAAGGCTCTATGATCCCTGTAATCACAATGATCCCTGCCAATAACATCACAATGTTCCATGTCTCCTGTAATCACAATGCTCCATGCCCTTGTCATCACAATGCTCCAGGTCTGTTTTCATCACCATGCTTCATGCCCGTGTCATCAAAATGCTCCATGAATCTTGTCTTCACAATGCTCCATGGCCCATGTCATCACAATACTCTGTGACTACTGTCAACACAATGCCTGATGACTCCTGTCATCAAAATGCTAAATGGCACTTGTCATCACAATGCTCTATGACGCCTGTCATCACTATTCTCCATGTCACTTGTTATCACAATGCTCCATGGCCCCTGTAATCACAGTACTCCATGACCCCTTTCATCACAATGCCCAATGCCACCTCTTATCACAATTCTCCATGGCATTTGTCATCACGATGCTCCATGACACCTGTCATCACAATGCTCCATGACACTTGTCATCAAAATGCTCGATGGCCCTTGTCATCACAATGTTCCTTGGTGCATTTCATCGCAATGTTCCATGACAACTCTCATCAAAATACTCCAAGATTTGTTTCATCTCAATGCTCCATGGCCCTTGTCATTACAAATCCACATGATCCCTTTCATCACAATTGTCCATGGCAACTTACATAAAAATGCTCCATGCCCCTGTCATCACAATGCCCAAAGATATCTGTTTTTACAATGATCCATGACCCTTGTCATCACAAGGCTCCATGTCCTTTGTATTCACATTGCTCCATAGCCCTTGTCATCACAATGCTCCATAGCGCTTTTCATCGCAATGCTCCATGACCGCTTTCAGCACAATGCCCCATGACCCCTGTCATCATGATGCTCAACTGCCCTTGTCATCACAAGTCTCCATGAAACATTTCCTCAAAATGCTCCAGTACGCCTTTCATCCAAATTCCCCGTGGCCACTGTCATCACAATTCTCCATGACCACTGTCATCATAATGGTCCATGACCCGTTTCATCTCAATGCTCCATGACACCCGTCACCACAGTGCTCCATGGCCTTTGTCATCACAATGTTCCATGTCCCCTATAATCAAAATGCTCCATGCCTTTTTCCTCACAATGCTCCAGAATTCTTGTCATCACAATGATCCATGACCGTGGCATCACAATGCTCCATGGCCCTTGTCATCACAATGCTCCAGAATTCTTGTCATCACAATGTTCCATGACCGTGTCATCACAATGCTACATGACCCTGGTCATCACAGTTCTCCCTGACCTTTGTCATCACAATGCTCTATGTCGCTTTTCATCACAATTCTCAATGACCACTTTAATCACTATGCTCGCTGACCATTTTCATCACATTTCTCTATTGTCATTACAATTCCCCATCGTCCCTTTCTTCACAATGCTCCATGATGCCTGTCATCACAATGCTCCACGGCTTCTGTTATCACAATGCTCCAGGACCAGTTTCATCACAATACTCCATCCCCCTTGTCATCACAGTGCACAATGAAACCTTTCATTACAATGCTCCATGACACTTGTCATCACAATGCTCCATGGCCTTTATCGTCACAATGCTCCCAGGCACTTTTCATCACGATGTTCCATGAAAACTTTCATCACATTGCTCCATGACCATTGTCATCACAATAGTCCATAGCCTTGTCAACACAATGCTGCATAATCCCTGTCATCACAATTCTCCATGACTGCTGTCATCACATAATCCAGGACAATTTTCATAACAATGCTTCATGCCCCCAGTCATCACAGTGCTCCATGATACATTTCATCACAATTCCTAGATGATCAATGTCATCACAATGCCCCATGACACCTGTCATCACAATTCACTATGACCCTTGTCATCACAATACTCGATGAACTGTCTCATCACAGTGTTCCAGGACACATGTCATCACAATGATCCATGACTACTTCCATCACAATGCTCCAATACACCTGTCATCACAATGCTCCGTGGCCCCTGTTATCATATTGCTCCATGATCTCTTTGATCACAATGCTCCATGACCAGTGTCATCACCATGCCTCATGACGCCTGTCATCTCAATGCTCCATGGCCCCTTTCATCACAATGCTCCATGAACCCAGTCATCACAGTGTTCCCTGCCCTTTTCATCGCAATGCTCCATGGGCCCTGTCATCACAATGCTCCATGCCCTTGTCATCAAAATGCTCCAGAACTCTTGTCATCATAATGCTCCATGCCAATGTCATCAAAATGCCCCATGACACTTGTCATCACAATGCTCCATGGCCTTTGTCATCACAATGTTCCATGGCCCCTGTCATCACAGTGCTCCATGATAACTTTCATCACAATTCTAGATGACCACTGTCATCACAATGCCCCATGACAGATGTCATCCCAATTCGCCATGGTCCTTGTCATCACAATGCTCCATGAACCGTGTCATCACAACGTTCCAGGACACTTGTCATCACAATGATCCATGATCACTTTCATCACAATGCTCCATGAACCCTGTCGTCTCAATGCTCCATAGTCTTTGTATTCACAATGCTCCATGGCTCCTGTAATCACAGTGCTCCATGACCCCTTTCATCACAATGCTCCAAGACCGCTCTCATCACAATGCCCCATGACGCCTGCCTTCACAAATCTCCAAGGCCTCTCTTACCAAAATGCTCCATGATCCCTGTCAGCACAATATTCGATGGCACTTTTCATCACAATGCTCCATGACCCCTGTCATCACAAAGTTCTCTGCCCATATCATCACAATGCTCCTTGTCACCTTTAATCACAATGCTCCCCCTTTCATCACAATGCTCCAGAATTCTTGTCATCGCAATGTTCCTTGACCGTGTCATCACAATGCTCCATGAACCTTGTCATCACAAAGCTGCATGACCCCTGTCATCACAATGATCCATGACCCTTGTCATCACAAAGCTCCATGACCCCTGTCATCACAATGATCCATGACGCTTGTCATCACAAAGCTCCATGACCACTGTCATCACAATGCTCCATGATCGTTGTCATCACAAAGCTCCATGACCCCTGTCATCACATTGATCCATGACTCCTTTCCTCACAGTGCTCCAGTACCCTTTTCATCACAATGCTCCATACCATTGTCAGCACAATGCTCCTTGGACCCTCTCATCAAAATGCTCCATCCCCTTTTCATCACAATGCTCCAGATATCCTATCATTACAATGCTCCATGCCCGTGTCAACACAATGCTCCATGACCCATGTCATCAAATTGCTTTATGAACCTTGTTATCAGAATAATCCATGACCCCTGTCATCACAATGATCCATGACAGTTGTCATCACAATGCTGCATGATACCTTTCATCCCAACTCTCTGTGACCGCTGTCATCACAATGCTCCAGGACAATTTTCATCACAATGCTCCATGCCCCCTGTCATCACAGTGCCCCTTAACACCTGTAATCACAATGCTCCATGACCCTGTCATCACAATGCTACATGACCCCTGTCATCACATTGTTCCATGGCCTATGTATTCACAATGCTCCATGGACCCTGTAATCACACTGCTCCATGTTCCCTTTCAACACAATGGTCCATGAACCCTGTCATCACAACGTTCCATGAAAGTTGTCATCAAAAGTCTCCATGACCCTGGTCACCACAAGGTTCCCTGATCTTGTCATCACAATGCTCCATGACCCTTGTAATCACAGTGGTACATGGCCTTGTCACCACAATGTTCCATGGCCTCTGTCATCACCATGCTCCATGGTCTTTCTCATCACAATGCTCTATGACCCCTGTCATCACTATGCTTGATGACCATTGTCATCACAATGCTCCAAGGCCCCTGTCATCACAATGCCTCATGGTCTTGTAATCACAATGCTCAATGACCACTGTCATCACAACGCTCCATGCCTTTGTCATCACAATGCTCCATGGCCCCTGTAATCACAATGCTCCAGAACACTTGTCAGCATAATACTCCTTTCCCGTGTCATCCCATTGCTCAATGACATTTGTCATCAAAATGTTCCTTGGCCTTTGGCATCACAGTGATCCATCATAACTTTAATCAAAATTCTACATGACCATTGTCATCACAATGCAAGGTGAACAATGTCATCACAATGCCCCAAGACACGTGTCATCACAATTCGCCTTGGCCCTTGTTATCTCAATGCTGTATGAACCGTGTCATCACTAGGTTTCAGGACACTTGTCATCAAAGAGATCCATGACAACATTCATCACAATGCCCCATGAACTCTGTTATCTCAATGCTCCATGGCCTTTGTATTCCCAATGTTCCATTGTCCCGATAATCACATTGCTCCATGAACACTTTCATCACAATGCTCCTTGACCACTGTCACCGTAATGACCCATGACGTTTCTCCTCACTGTGCTCCAAGGCCACTCTCATCAAAATGCTCCATGATCTGTGTCAGCCCAATATTGCATGACAGTTGTCATCACAAGGCTCTATGATCCCTGTAATCACAATGATCCCTGCCAATAACATCACAATGTTCCATGTCTCCTGTAATCACAATGCTCCATGCCCTTGTCATCACAATGCTCCAGGTCTGTTTTCATCACCATGCTTCATGCCCGTGTCATCACAATGCTCCATGAATCTTGTCTTCACAATGTTCCATGGCCCATGTCATCACAATGCTCCGTGACTCCTGTCAACACAATGCCTGATGACTCCTGTCATCAAAATGCTAAATGGCACTTGTCATCACAATGCTCTATGACGCCTGTCATCACTATTCTCCATGTCACTTGTTATCACAATGCTCCATGGCCCCTGTAATCACAGCACTCCATGACCCCTTTCATCACAATGCCCAATGCCACCTCTTATCACAATTCTCCATGGCATTTGTCATCACGATGCTCCATGACACCTGTCATCACAATGCTCCATGACACTTGTCATCACAATGCTCGATGGCCCTTGTCATCACAATGTTCCTTGGTGCTTTTCATCGCAATGTTCCATGACAACTCTCATCAAAATACTCCAAGATTTGTTTCATCCCAATGCTCCATGGCCCTTGTCATTACAAATCCACATGATCCCTTTCATCACAATTGTTCATGGCAACTTACATAAAAATGGTCCATGCCCCTGTCATCACAATGCCCAAAGATATCTCTTTTTACAATGATCCATGACCCTTTTCATCACAAGGCTCCATGTCCTTTGTATTCACATTGCTCCATGGCCCTTGTCATCACAATGCTCCATAGCGCTTTTCATCGCAGTGCTCCATGACCGCTTTCAGCACAATGCCCCATGACCCCTGTCATCATGATGCTCAACTGCCCTTGTCATCACAAGTCTCCATGAAACATTTCCTCAAAATGCTCCAGTACGCCTTTCATCCAAATTCCCCGTGGCCACTGTCATCACAATTCTCCATGACCACTGTCATCATAATGGTCCATGACCCGTTTCATCTCAATGCTCCATGACACCCGTCACCACAGTGCTCCATGGCCTTTGTCATCACAATGTTCCATGTCCCCTATAATCAAAATGCTCCATTCCTTTTTCCTCACAATGCTCCAGAATTCTTGTCATCACAATGTTCCATGACCGTGGCATCACAATGCTCCATGGCCCTGGTCATCACAATGCTCCAGAATTCTTGTCATCACAATGTTCCATGACCGTGTCATCACAATGCTACATGACCCTGGTCATCAGAGTTCTCCCTGACCTTTGTCATCACAATGCTCTATGTCGCTTTTCATCACAATTCTCAATGACCACTTTAATCACTATGCTCGCTGACCATTTTCATCACATTTCTCTATTGTCATTACAATTCCCCATCGTCCCTTTCTTCACAATGCTCCATGATGCCTGTCATCACAATGCTCCACGGCTTCTGTTTTCACAATGCTCCAGGACCAGTTTCATCACAATACTCCATCCCCCTTGTCATCACAGTGCACAATGAAACGTTTCATTACAATGCTCCATGACACTTGTCATCACAATGCTCCATGGCCTTTTTCGTCACAATGCTCCCAGGCACTTTTCATCACGATGTTCCATGAAAACTTTCATCACATTGCTCCATGACCATTGTCATCACAATAGTCTATAGCCTTGTCAACACAATGCTGCATAATCCCTGTCATCACAATTCTCCATGACTGCTGTCATCACATAATCCAGGACAATTTTCATAACAATGCTTCATGCCCCCAGTCATCACAGTGCTCCATGATACATTTCATCACAATTCCTAGATGATCAATGTCATCACAATGCCCCATGACACCTGTCATCACAATTCACTATGACCCTTGTCATCACAATACTCGATGAACTGTGTCATCACAGTGTTCCAGGACACATGTCATCACAATGATCCATGACTACTTTCATCACAATGCTCCAATACACCTGTCATCACAATGCTCCATGGCCCCTGTTATCATATTGCTCCATGATCTCTTTGATCACAATGCTCCATGACCAGTGTCATCAACATGCCTCATGACGCCTGTCATCTCAATGCTCCATGGCCCCTTTCATCACAATGCTCCATGAACCCAGTCATCACAGTGTTCCCTGCCCTTTTCATCGCAATGCTCCATGGGCCCTGTCATCACAATGCTCCATGCCCTTGTCATCAAAACGCTCCAGAACTCTTGTCATCATAATGCTCCATGCCAATGTCATCAAAATGCCCCATGACACTTGTCATCACAATACTCCATGGCCTTTGTCATCACAATGTTCCATGGCCCCTGTCATCACAATTCTCCATGCTCTTGTCATCAAAATGCTCCAGAACTCTTGTCATCATAATGCTCCATGCCAATGTCATCAAAATGCCCCATGACACTTGTCATCACAATGCTCCATGGCCTTTGTCATCACAATGTTCCATGGCCCCTGTCATCACAGTGCTCCATGATAACTTTCATCACAATTCTAGATGACCACTGTCATCACAATGCCCCATGACAGATGTCATCACAATTCGCCATGGTCCTTGTCATCACAAGGTTCCAGGACACTTGTCATCACAATGATCCATGATCACTTTCATCACAATGCTCCATGAACCCTGTCGTCTCAATGCTCCATAGTCTTTGTATTCACAATGCTCCATGGCTCCTGTAATCACAGTGCTCCATGACCCCTTTCATCACAATGCTCCAAGACCGCTCTCATCACAATGCCCCATGACGCCTGCCTTCACAAATCTCCAAGGCCTCTCTTACCAAAATGCTCCATGATCCCTGTCAGCACAATATTCGATGGCACTTTTCATCACAATGCTCCATGACCCCTGTCATCACAAAGTTCTCTGCCCATATCATCACAATGCTCCTTGTCACCTTTAATCACAATGCTCCATGCCCTTTCATCACAATGCTCCAGAATTCTTGTCATCGCAATGTTCCTTGACCGTGTCATCACAATGCTCCATGAACCTTGTCATCACAAAGCTCCATGACCCCTGTCATCACAATGATCCATGACCCTTGTCATCACAAAGCTCCTTGACCCCTGTCATCACAATGATCCATGACCCTTGTCATCACAAAGCTCCATGACCCCTGTCATCACATTGATCCATGACTCCTTTCCTCACAGTGCTCTAGTACCCTTTTCATCACAATGCTCCATGCCATTGTCAGCACAATGCTCCTTGGACCCTGTCATCAAAATGCTCCATCCCGTTTTCATCACAATGCTCCAGATATCCTATCATTACAATGCTCCATGCCCGTGTCAAGACAATGCTCCATGACCCATGTCATCAAATTGCTTCATGAACCTTGTTATTAGAATAATCCATGACCCTTGTCATCAAAATGATCCATGACAGTTGTCATCACAATGCTGCATGATACCTTTCATCCCAACTCTCTGTGACCGCTGTCATCACAATGCTCCAGGACAATTTTCATCACAATGCTCCATGCCCCCTGTCATCACAGTGCCCCTTAACACCTGTAATCACAATGCTCCATGACCCTGTCATCACAATGCTACATGACCCCTGTCATCACATTGTTCCATGGCCTATGTATTCACAATGCTCCATGGACCCTGTAATCACACTGCTCCATGTTCCCTTTCAACACAATGGTCCATGAACCCTGTCATCACAACGTTCCATGAAAGTTGTCATCAAAAGTCTCCATGACCCTGGTCACCACAAGGTTCCCTGATCTTGTCATCACAATGCTCCATGACCCTTGTAATCACAGTGGTACATGGTCTTGTCACCACAATGTTCCATGGCCTCTGTCATCACCATGCTCCATGGTCTTTCTCATCACAATGCTCTATGACCCCTGTCATCACTATGCTTGATGATCATTGTCATCACAATGCTCCAAGGCCCCTGTCATCACAATGCCTCATGGTCTTGTAATCACAATGCTCAATGACCACTGTCATCACAACGCTCCATGCCTTTGTCATCACAATGCTCCATGGCCCCTGTAATCACAATGCTCCAGAACACTTGTCAGCATAATACTCCATTCCCGTGTCATCCCATTGCTCAATGACATTTGTCATCAAAATGTTCCTTGGCCTTTGGCATCACAGTGATCCATCATAACTTTAATCAAAATTCTACATGACCATTGTCATCACAATGCAAGGTGAACAATGTCATCACAATGCCCCAAGACACGTGTCATCACAATTCGCCTTGGCCCTTGTTATCTCAATGCTGTATGAACCGTGTCATCACTAGGTTTCAGGACACTTGTCATCAAAGAGATCCATGACAACATTCATCACAATGCCCCATGAACTCTGTTATCTCAATGCTCCATGGCCTTTGTATTCCCAATGTTCCATTGTCCCGATAATCACATTGCTCCATGAACACTTTCATCACAATGCTCCTTGACCACTGTCACCGTAATGACCCATGACGTTTCTCATCACTGTGCTCCAAGGCCACTCTCATCAAAATGCTCCATGATCTGTGTCAGCCCAATATTGCATGACAGTTGTCATCACAAGGCTCTATGATCCCTGTAATCACAATGATCCCTGCCAATAACATCACAATGTTCCATGTCTCCTGTAATCACAATGCTCCATGCCCTTGTCATCACAATGCTCCAGGTCTGTTTTCATCACCATGCTTCATGCCCGTGTCATCAAAATGCTCCATGAATCTTGTCTTCACAATGCTCCATGGCCCATGTCATCACAATACTCTGTGACTACTGTCAACACAATGCCTGATGACTCCTGTCATCAAAATGCTAAATGGCACTTGTCATCACAATGCTCTATGACGCCTGTCATCACTATTCTCCATGTCACTTGTTATCACAATGCTCCATGGCCCCTGTAATCACAGTACTCCATGACCCCTTTCATCACAATGCCCAATGCCACCTCTTATCACAATTCTCCATGGCATTTGTCATCACGATGCTCCATGACACCTGTCATCACAATGCTCCATGACACTTGTCATCAAAATGCTCGATGGCCCTTGTCATCACAATGTTCCTTGGTGCATTTCATCGCAATGTTCCATGACAACTCTCATCAAAATACTCCAAGATTTGTTTCATCTCAATGCTCCATGGCCCTTGTCATTACAAATCCACATGATCCCTTTCATCACAATTGTCCATGGCAACTTACATAAAAATGCTCCATGCCCCTGTCATCACAATGCCCAAAGATATCTGTTTTTACAATGATCCATGACCCTTGTCATCACAAGGCTCCATGTCCTTTGTATTCACATTGCTCCATAGCCCTTGTCATCACAATGCTCCATAGCGCTTTTCATCGCAATGCTCCATGACCGCTTTCAGCACAATGCCCCATGACCCCTGTCATCATGATGCTCAACTGCCCTTGTCATCACAAGTCTCCATGAAACATTTCCTCAAAATGCTCCAGTACGCCTTTCATCCAAATTCCCCGTGGCCACTGTCATCACAATTCTCCATGACCACTGTCATCATAATGGTCCATGACCCGTTTCATCTCAATGCTCCATGACACCCGTCACCACAGTGCTCCATGGCCTTTGTCATCACAATGTTCCATGTCCCCTATAATCAAAATGCTCCATGCCTTTTTCCTCACAATGCTCCAGAATTCTTGTCATCACAATGATCCATGACCGTGGCATCACAATGCTCCATGGCCCTTGTCATCACAATGCTCCAGAATTCTTGTCATCACAATGTTCCATGACCGTGTCATCACAATGCTACATGACCCTGGTCATCACAGTTCTCCCTGACCTTTGTCATCACAATGCTCTATGTCGCTTTTCATCACAATTCTCAATGACCACTTTAATCACTATGCTCGCTGACCATTTTCATCACATTTCTCTATTGTCATTACAATTCCCCATCGTCCCTTTCTTCACAATGCTCCATGATGCCTGTCATCACAATGCTCCACGGCTTCTGTTATCACAATGCTCCAGGACCAGTTTCATCACAATACTCCATCCCCCTTGTCATCACAGTGCACAATGAAACCTTTCATTACAATGCTCCATGACACTTGTCATCACAATGCTCCATGGCCTTTATCGTCACAATGCTCCCAGGCACTTTTCATCACGATGTTCCATGAAAACTTTCATCACATTGCTCCATGACCATTGTCATCACAATAGTCCATAGCCTTGTCAACACAATGCTGCATAATCCCTGTCATCACAATTCTCCATGACTGCTGTCATCACATAATCCAGGACAATTTTCATAACAATGCTTCATGCCCCCAGTCATCACAGTGCTCCATGATACATTTCATCACAATTCCTAGATGATCAATGTCATCACAATGCCCCATGACACCTGTCATCACAATTCACTATGACCCTTGTCATCACAATACTCGATGAACTGTCTCATCACAGTGTTCCAGGACACATGTCATCACAATGATCCATGACTACTTCCATCACAATGCTCCAATACACCTGTCATCACAATGCTCCGTGGCCCCTGTTATCATATTGCTCCATGATCTCTTTGATCACAATGCTCCATGACCAGTGTCATCACCATGCCTCATGACGCCTGTCATCTCAATGCTCCATGGCCCCTTTCATCACAATGCTCCATGAACCCAGTCATCACAGTGTTCCCTGCCCTTTTCATCGCAATGCTCCATGGGCCCTGTCATCACAATGCTCCATGCCCTTGTCATCAAAATGCTCCAGAACTCTTGTCATCATAATGCTCCATGCCAATGTCATCAAAATGCCCCATGACACTTGTCATCACAATGCTCCATGGCCTTTGTCATCACAATGTTCCATGGCCCCTGTCATCACAGTGCTCCATGATAACTTTCATCACAATTCTAGATGACCACTGTCATCACAATGCCCCATGACAGATGTCATCCCAATTCGCCATGGTCCTTGTCATCACAATGCTCCATGAACCGTGTCATCACAACGTTCCAGGACACTTGTCATCACAATGATCCATGATCACTTTCATCACAATGCTCCATGAACCCTGTCGTCTCAATGCTCCATAGTCTTTGTATTCACAATGCTCCATGGCTCCTGTAATCACAGTGCTCCATGACCCCTTTCATCACAATGCTCCAAGACCGCTCTCATCACAATGCCCCATGACGCCTGCCTTCACAAATCTCCAAGGCCTCTCTTACCAAAATGCTCCATGATCCCTGTCAGCACAATATTCGATGGCACTTTTCATCACAATGCTCCATGACCCCTGTCATCACAAAGTTCTCTGCCCATATCATCACAATGCTCCTTGTCACCTTTAATCACAATGCTCCCCCTTTCATCACAATGCTCCAGAATTCTTGTCATCGCAATGTTCCTTGACCGTGTCATCACAATGCTCCATGAACCTTGTCATCACAAAGCTGCATGACCCCTGTCATCACAATGATCCATGACCCTTGTCATCACAAAGCTCCATGACCCCTGTCATCACAATGATCCATGACGCTTGTCATCACAAAGCTCCATGACCACTGTCATCACAATGCTCCATGATCGTTGTCATCACAAAGCTCCATGACCCCTGTCATCACATTGATCCATGACTCCTTTCCTCACAGTGCTCCAGTACCCTTTTCATCACAATGCTCCATACCATTGTCAGCACAATGCTCCTTGGACCCTCTCATCAAAATGCTCCATCCCCTTTTCATCACAATGCTCCAGATATCCTATCATTACAATGCTCCATGCCCGTGTCAACACAATGCTCCATGACCCATGTCATCAAATTGCTTTATGAACCTTGTTATCAGAATAATCCATGACCCCTGTCATCACAATGATCCATGACAGTTGTCATCACAATGCTGCATGATACCTTTCATCCCAACTCTCTGTGACCGCTGTCATCACAATGCTCCAGGACAATTTTCATCACAATGCTCCATGCCCCCTGTCATCACAGTGCCCCTTAACACCTGTAATCACAATGCTCCATGACCCTGTCATCACAATGCTACATGACCCCTGTCATCACATTGTTCCATGGCCTATGTATTCACAATGCTCCATGGACCCTGTAATCACACTGCTCCATGTTCCCTTTCAACACAATGGTCCATGAACCCTGTCATCACAACGTTCCATGAAAGTTGTCATCAAAAGTCTCCATGACCCTGGTCACCACAAGGTTCCCTGATCTTGTCATCACAATGCTCCATGACCCTTGTAATCACAGTGGTACATGGCCTTGTCACCACAATGTTCCATGGCCTCTGTCATCACCATGCTCCATGGTCTTTCTCATCACAATGCTCTATGACCCCTGTCATCACTATGCTTGATGACCATTGTCATCACAATGCTCCAAGGCCCCTGTCATCACAATGCCTCATGGTCTTGTAATCACAATGCTCAATGACCACTGTCATCACAACGCTCCATGCCTTTGTCATCACAATGCTCCATGGCCCCTGTAATCACAATGTTCCAGAACACTTGTCAGCATAATACTCCATTCCCGTGTCATCCCATTGCTCAATGACATTTGTCATCAAAATGTTCCTTGGCCTTTGGCATCACAGTGATCCATCATAACTTTAATCAAAATTCTACATGACCATTGTCATCACAATGCAAGGTGAACAATGTCATCACAATGCCCCAAGACACGTGTCATCACAATTCGCCTTGGCCCTTGTTATCTCAATGCTGTATGAACCGTGTCATCACTAGGTTTCAGGACACTTGTCATCAAAGAGATCCATGACAACATTCATCACAATGCCCCATGAACTCTGTTATCTCAATGCTCCATGGCCTTTGTATTCCCAATGTTCCATTGTCCCGATAATCACATTGCTCCATGAACACTTTCATCACAATGCTCCTTGACCACTGTCACCGTAATGACCCATGACGTTTCTCCTCACTGGGCTCCAAGGCCACTCTCATCAAAATGCTCCATGATCTGTGTCAGCCCAATATTGCATGACAGTTGTCATCACAAGGCTCTATGATCCCTGTAATCACAATGATCCCTGCCAATAACATCACAATGTTCCATGTCTCCTGTAATCACAATGCTCCATGCCCTTGTCATCACAATGCTCCAGGTCTGTTTTCATCACCATGCTTCATGCCCGTGTCATCACAATGCTCCATGAATCTTGTCTTCACAATGTTCCATGGCCCATGTCATCACAATGCTCCGTGACTCCTGTCAACACAATGCCTGATGACTCCTGTCATCAAAATGCTAAATGGCACTTGTCATCACAATGCTCTATGACGCCTGTCATCACTATTCTCCATGTCACTTGTTATCACAATGCTCCATGGCCCCTGTAATCACAGCACTCCATGACCCCTTTCATCACAATGCCCAATGCCACCTCTTATCACAATTCTCCATGGCATTTGTCATCACGATGCTCCATGACACCTGTCATCACAATGCTCCATGACACTTGTCATCACAATGCTCGATGGCCCTTGTCATCACAATGTTCCTTGGTGCTTTTCATCGCAATGTTCCATGACAACTCTCATCAAAATACTCCAAGATTTGTTTCATCCCAATGCTCCATGGCCCTTGTCATTACAAATCCACATGATCCCTTTCATCACAATTGTTCATGGCAACTTACATAAAAATGGTCCATGCCCCTGTCATCACAATGCCCAAAGATATCTCTTTTTACAATGATCCATGACCCTTTTCATCACAAGGCTCCATGTCCTTTGTATTCACATTGCTCCATGGCCCTTGTCATCACAATGCTCCATAGCGCTTTTCATCGCAATGCTCCATGACCGCTTTCAGCACAATGCCCCATGACCCCTGTCATTATGATGCTCAACTGCCCTTGTCATCACAAGTCTCCATGAAACATTTCCTCAAAATGCTCCAGTATGCCTTTCATCCAAATTCCCCGTGGCCACTGTCATCACAATTCTCCATGACCACTGTCATCATAATGGTCCATGACCCGTTTCATCTCAATGCTCCATGACACCCGTCACCACAGTGCTCCATGGCCTTTGTCATCACAATGTTCCATGTCCCCTATAATCAAAATGCTCCATGCCTTTTTCCTCACAATGCTCCAGAATTCTTGTCATCACAATGTTCCATGACCGTGGCATCACAATGCTCCATGGCCCTTGTCATCACAATGCTCCAGAATTCTTGTCATCACAATGTTCCATGACCGTGTCATCACAATGCTACATGACCCTGGTCATCACAGTTCTCCCTGACCTTTGTCATCACAATGCTCTATGTCGCTTTTCATCACAATTCTCAATGACCACTTTAATCACTATGCTCGCTGACCATTTTCATCACATTTCTCTATTGTCATTACAATTCCCCATCGTCCCTTTCTTCACAATGCTCCATGATGCCTGTCATCACAATGCTCCATGGCTTCTGTTATCACAATGCTCCAGGACCAGTTTCATCACAATACTCCATCCCCCTTGTCATCACAGTGCACAATGAAACCTTTCATTACAATGCTCCATGACACTTGTCATCACAATGCTCCATGGCCTTTATCGTCACAATGCTCCCAGGCAGTTTTCATCACGATGTTCCATGAAAACTTTCATCACATTGCTCCATGACCATTGTCATCACAATAGTCCATACCCTTGTCAACACAATGCTGCATAATCCCTGTCATCACAATTCTCCATGACTGCTGTCATCACATAATCCAGGACAATTTTCATAACAATGCTTCATGCCCCCAGTCATCACAGTGCTCCATGATACATTTCATCACAATTCCTAGATGATCAATGTCATCACAATGCCCCATGACACCTGTCATCACAATTCGCTATGACCCGTGTCATCACAATACTCGATGAACTGTGTCATCACAGTGTTCCAGGACACATGTCATCACAATGATCCATGACTACTTTCATCACAATGCTCCAATACACCTGTCATCACAATGCTCCATGGCCCCTGTTATCATATTGCTCCATGATCTCTTTGATCACAATGCTCCATGACCAGTGTCATCACCATGCCTCATGACGCCTGTCATCTCAATGCTCCATGGACCCTTTCATCACAATGCTCCATGAACCCAGTCATCACAGTGTTCCCTGCCCTTTTCATCGCAATGCTCCATGGGCCCTGTCATCACAATGCTCCATGCCCTTGTCATCAAAATGCTCCAGAACTCTTGTCATCATAATGCTCCATGCCAATGTCATCAAAATGCCCCATGACACTTGTCATCACAATGCTCCATGGCCTTTGTCATCACAATGTTCCATGGCCCCTGTCATCACAGTGCTCCATGATAAATTTCATCACAATTCTAGATGACCACTGTCATCACAATGCCCCATGACAGATGTCATCACAATTCGCCATGGTCCTTGTCATCACAATGCTCCATGAACCGTGTCATCACAAGGTTCCAGGACACTTGTCATCACAATGATCCATGATCACTTTCATCACAATGCTCCATGAACCCTGTCGTCTCAATGCTCCATAGTCTTTGTATTCACAATGCTCCATGGCTCCTGTAATCACAGTGCTCCATGACCCCTTTCATCACAATGCTCCAAGACCGCTGTCATCACAATGCCCCATGACGCCTGCCTTCACAAATCTGCAAGGCCTCTCTTACCAAAATGCTCCATGATCCCTGTCAGCACAATATTCGATGGCACTTTTCATCACAATGCTCCATGACCCCTGTCATCACAAAGTTCTCTGCCCATATCATCACAATGCTCCTTGTCACCTTTAATCACAATGCTCCATGCCCTTTCATCACAATGCTCCAGAATTCTTGCCATCGCAATGTTCCTTGACCGTGTCATCACAATGCTCCATGAACCTTGTCATCACAAAGCTCCATGACCCCTGTCATCACAATGATCCATGACCCTTGTCATCACAAAGCTCCATGACCCCTGTCATCACAATGATCCATGACGCTTGTCATCACAAAGCTCCATGACCACTGTCATCACAATGCTCCATGACCGTTGTCATCACAAAGCTCCATGACCCCTGTCATCACATTGATCCATGACTCCTTTCCTCACAGTGCTCCAGTACCCTTTTCATCACAATGCTCCATGCCATTGTCAGCACAATGCTCCTTGGACCCTGTCATCAAAATGCTCCATCCCATTTTCATCACAATGCTCCAGATATCCTATCATTACAATGCTCCATGCCCGTGTCAAGACAATGCTCCATGACCCATGTCATCAAATTGCTTTATGAACCTTGTTATCAGAATAATCCATGTCCCCTGTCATCAAAATGATCCATGACAGTTGTCATCACAATGCTGCCTGATACCTTTCATCCCAACTCTCTGTCACCGCTGTCATCACAATGCTCCAGGACAATTTTCATCACAATGCTCCATGCCCCCTGTCATCACATTGCCCCTTAACACCTGTAATCACAATGCTCCATGACCCTGTCATCACAATGCTACATGACCCCTGTCATCACATTGTTCCATGGCCTATGTATTCACAATGCTCCATGGACCCTGTAATCACACTTCTCCATGTTCCCTTTCAACACAATGGTCCATGAACCCTGTCATCACAACGTTCCATGAAAGTTGTCATCAAAAGTCTCCATGACCCTGGTCACCAGAAGGTTCCCTGCTCTTGTCATCACAATGCTCCATGACCCTTGTAATCACAGTGGTACATGGCCTTGTCACCACAATGTTCCATGGCCTCTGTCATCACCATGCTCCATGGTCTTTCTCATCACAATGCTCTATGACCCCTGTCATCACTATGCTTGATGACCATTGTCATCACAATGCTCTAAGGCCCCTGTCATCACAATGCCTCATGGTCTTGTAATCACAATGCTCAATGACCCCTGTCATCACAACGCTCCATGCCTTTGTCATCACAATGCTCCATGGCCCCTGTAATCACAATGCTCCAGAACACTTGTCAGCATAATACTCCATTCCCGTGTCATCCCATTGCTCAATGACATTTGTCATCAAAATGTTCCTTGGCCTTTGGCATCACAGTGATCCATGATAACTTTAATCAAAATTCTACATGACCATTGTCATCACAATGCAAGGTGACCAATGTCATCACAATGCCCCAAGACACGTGTCATCACAATTCGCCTTGGCCCTTGTTATCTCAATGCTGTATGAACCGTGTCATCACTAGGTTTCAGGACACTTGTCATCAAAGAGATCCATGACAACATTCATCACAATGCCCCATGAACTCTGTTATCTCAACGCTCCATGGCCTTTGTATTCCCAATGTTCCATTGTCCCGATAATCACATTGCTCCATGAACACTTTCATCACAATGCTCCTTGACCACTGTCACCGTAATGACCCATGACGTTTCTCATCACTGTGCTCCAAGGCCACTCTCATCAAAATGCTCCATGATCTGTGTCAGCCCAATATTGCATGACAGTTGTCATCACAAGGCTCTATGATCCCTGTAATCACAATGATCCCTGCCAATAACATCACAATGTTCCATGTCTCCTGTAATCACAATGCTCCATGCCCTTGTCATCACAATGCTCCAGGTCTGTTTTCATCACCATGCTTCATGCCCGTGTCATCACAATGCTCCATGAATCTTGTCTTCACAATGCTCCATGGCCCATGTCATCACAATGCTCCGTGACTCCTGTCAACACAATGCCTGATGACTCCTGTCATCAAAATGCTAAATGGCACTTGTCATCACAATGCTCTATGACGCCTGTCATCACTATTCTCCATGTCACTTGTTATCACAATGCTCCATGGCCCCTGTAATCACAGTACTCCATGACCCCTTTCATCACAATGCCCAATGCCACTTCTTATCACAATTCTCCATGGCATTTGTCATCACGATGCTCCATGACACCTGCCATCACAATGCTCCATGACACTTGTCATCACAATGCTCGATGGCCCTTGTCATCACAATGTTCCTTGGTGCTTTTCATCGCAATGTTCCATGACAACTCTCATCAAAATACTCCAAGATTTGTTTCATCCCAATGCTCCATGGCCCTTGTCATTACAAATCCACATGATCCCTTTCATCACAATTGTCCATGGCAACTTACATAAAAATGCTCCATGCCCCTGTCATCACTATGCCCAAAGATATCTGTTTTTACAATGATCCATGACCCTTTTCATCACAAGGCTCCATGTCCCTTGTATTCACATTGCTCCATGGCCCTTGTCATCACAATGCTCCATAGCGCTTTTCATCGCAATGCTCCATGACCGCATTCAGCACAATGCCCCATGACCCCTGTCATCATGATGCTCAACTGCCCTTGTCATCACAAGTCTCCATGAAACATTTCCTCAAAATGCTCCAGTACGCCTTTCATCCAAATTCCCCGTGGCCACTGTCATCACAATTCTCCATGACCACTGTCATCATAATGGTCCATGACCCGTTTCATCTCAATGCTCCATGACACCCGTCACCACAGTGCTCCATGGCCTTTGTCATCACAATGTTCCATGTCCCCTATAATCAAAATGCTCCATGCCTTTTTCCTCACAATGCTCCAGAATTCTTGTCATCACAATGTTCCATGACCGTGGCATCACAATGCTCCATGACCCTTGTAATCACAGTGGTACATGGCCTTGTCACCACAATGTTCCATGGCCTCTGTCATCACCATGCTCCATGGTCTTTCTCATCACAATGCTCTATGACCCCTGTCATCACTATGCTTGATGACCATTGTCATCACAATGCTCCAAGGCCCCTGTCATCACAATGCCTCATGGTCTTGTAATCACAATGCTCAATGACCCCTGTCATCACAACGCTCCATGCCTTTGTCATCACAATGCTCCATGGCCCCTGTAATCACAATGCTCCAGAACACTTGTCAGCATAATACTCCATTCCCGTGTCATCCCATTGCTCAATGACATTTGTCATCAAAATGTTCCTTGGCCTTTGGCATCACAGTGATCCATGATAACTTTAATCAAAATTCTACATGACCATTGTCATCACAATGCAAGGTGACCAATGTCATCACAATGCCCCAAGACACGTGTCATCACAATTCGCCTTGGCCCTTGTTATCTCAATGCTGTATGAACCGTGTCATCACTAGGTTTCAGGACACTTGTCATCAAAGAGATCCATGACAACATTCATCACAATGCCCCATGAACTCTGTTATCTCAACGCTCCATGGCCTTTGTATTCCCAATGTTCCATTGTCCCGATAATCACATTGCTCCATGAACACTTTCATCACAATGCTCCTTGACCACTGTCACCGTAATGACCCATGACGTTTCTCATCACTGTGCTCCAAGGCCACTCTCATCAAAATGCTCCATGATCTGTGTCAGCCCAATATTGCATGACAGTTGTCATCACAAGGCTCTATGATCCCTGTAATCACAATGATCCCTGCCAATAACATCACAATGTTCCATGTCTCCTGTAATCACAATGCTCCATGCCCTTGTCATCACAATGCTCCAGGTCTTTTTTCATCACCATGCTTCATGCCCGTGTCATCACAATGCTCCATGAATCTTGTCTTCACAATGCATCATGGCCCATGTCATCACAATGCTCCGTGACTCCTGTCAACACAATGCCTGATGACTCCTGTCATCAAAATGCTAAATGGCACTTGTCATCACAATGCTCTATGACGCCTGTCATCACTATTCTCCATGTCACTTGTTATCACAATGCTCCATGGCCCCTGTAATCACAGTACTCCATGACCCCTTTCATCACAATGCCCAATGCCACTTCTTATCACAATTCTCCATGACACCTGTCATCACAATGCTCCATGACACTTGTCATCAAAATGCTCGATGGCCCTTGTCATCACAATGTTCCTTGGTGCTTTTCATCGCAATGTTCCATGACAACTCTCATCAAAATACTCCAAGATTTGTTTCATCCCAATGCTCCATGGCCCTTGTCATTACAAATCCACATGATCCCTTTCATCACAATTGTCCATGGCAACTTACATAAAAATGCTCCATGCCCCTGTCATCACTATGCCCAAAGATATCTGTTTTTACAATGATCCATGACCCTTTTCATCACAAGGCTCCATGTCCCTTGTATTCACATTGCTCCATGGCCCTTGTCATCACAATGCTCCATAGCGCTTTTCATCGCAGTGCTCCATGACCGCTTTCAGCACAATGCCCCATGACCCCTGTCATCATGATGCTCAACTGCCCTTGTCATCACAAGTCTCCATGAAACATTTCCTCAAAATGCTCCAGTACGCCTTTCATCCAAATTCCCCGTGGCCACTGTCATCACAATTCTCCATGACCACTGTCATCATAATGGTCCATGACCCGTTTCATCTCAATGCTCCATGACACCCGTCACCACAGTGCTCCATGGCCTTTGTCATCACAATGTTCCATGTCCCCTATAATCAAAATGCTCCATGCCTTTTTCCTCACAATGCTCCAGAATTCTTGTCATCACAATGTTCCATGACCGTGGCATCACAATGCTCCATGGCCCTTGTCATCACAATGCTCCAGAATTCTTGTCATCACAATGTTCCATGACCGTGTCATCACAATGCTACATGACCCTGGTCATCAGAGTTCTCCCTGACCTTTGTCATCACAATGCTCTATGTCGTTTTTCATCACAATTCTCAATGACCACTTTAATCACTATGCTCGCTGACCATTTTCATCACATTTCTCTATTGTCATTACAATTCCCCATCGTCCCTTTCTTCACAATGCTCCATGATGCCTGTCATCACAATGCTCCACGGCTTCTGTTATCACAATGCTCCAGAACCAGTTTCATCACAATACTCCATCCCCCTTGTCATCACAGTGCACAATGAAACCTTTCATTACAATGCTCCATGACACTTGTCATCACAATGCTCCATGACCTTTTTCGTCACAATGCTCCCAGGCACTTTTCATCACGATGTTCCATGAAAACTTTCATCACATTGCTCCATGACCATTGTCATCACAATAGTCCATAGCCTTGTCAACACAATGCTGCATAATCCCTGTCATCACAATTCTCCATGACTGCTGTCATCACATAATCCAGGACAATTTTCATAACAATGCTTCATGCCCCCAGTCATCACAGTGCTCCATGATACATTTCATCACAATTCCTAGATGATCAATGTCATCACAATGCCCCATGACACCTGTCATCACAATTCGCTATGACCCTTGTCATCACAATACTCGATGAACTGTGTCATCACAGTGTTCCAGGACACATGTCATCACAATGATCCATGACTACTTTCATCACAATGCTCCAATACACCTGTCATCACAATGCTCCATGGTCCCTGTTATCATATTGCTCCATGATCTCTTTGATCACAATGCTCCATGACCAGTGTCATCACCATGCCTCATGACGCCTGTCATCTCAATGCTCCATGGCCCCTTTCATCACAATGCTCCATGAACCCAGTCATCACAGTGTTCCCTGCCCTTTTCATCGCAATGCTCCATGGGCCCTGTCATCACAATGCTCCATGCCCTTGTCATCAAAATGCTCCAGAACTCTTGTCATCATAATGCTCCATGCCAATGTCATCAAAATGCCCCATGACACTTGTCATCACAATACTCCATGGCTTTGTCATCACAATGTTCCATGGCCCCTGTCATCACAATTCTCCATGCTCTTGTCATCAAAATTCTCCAGAACTCTTGTCATCATAATGCTCCATGCCAATGTCATCAAAATGCCCCATGACACTTGTCATCACAATGCTCCATGGCCTTTGTCATCACAATGTTCCATGCACCCTGTCATCACAGTGCTCCATGATAACTTTCATCACAATTCTAGATGACCACTGTCATCACAATGCCCCATGACAGATGTCATCACAATTCGCCATGGTCCTTGTCATCACAAGGTTCCAGGACACTTGTCATCACAATGATCCATGATCACTTTCATCACAATGCTCCATGAACCCTGTCGTCTCAATGCTCCATAGTCTTTGTATTCACAATGCTCCATGGCTCCTGTAATCACAGTGCTCCATGACCCCTTTCATCACAATGCTCCAAGACCGCTGTCATCACAATGCCCCATGATGCCTACCTTCACAAATCTCCAAGGCCTCTCTTACCAAAATGCTCCATGATCCCTGTCAGCACAATATTCGATGGCACTTTTCATCACAATGCTCCATGACCCCTGTCATCACAAAGTTCTCTGCCCATATCATCACAATGCTCCTTGTCACCTTTAATCACAATGCTCCATGCCCTTTCATCACAATGCTCCAGAATTATTGTCATCGCAATGTTCCTTGACCGTGTCATCACAATGCTCCATGAACCTTGTCATCACAAAGCTCCATGACCCCTGTCACCACAATGATCCATGACCCTTGCCATCACAAAGCTCCATGACCCCTGTCATCCCAATGATCCATGACGCTTGTCATCACAAAGCTCCATGACCACTGTCATCAAAATGCTCCATGACCGTTGTCATCACAAAGCTCCATGACCCCTGTCATCACATTGATCCATGACTCCTTTCCTCACAGTGCTCTAGTACCCTTTTCATCACAATGCTCCATGCCATTGTCAGCACAATGCTCCTTGGACCCTGTCATCAAAATGCTCCATCCCCTTTTCATCACAATGCTCCAGATATCCTATCATTACAATGCTCCATGCCCGTGTCAAGACAATGCTCCATGACCCATGTCATCAAATTGCTTTATGAACCTTGTTATCAGAATAATCCATGACCCCTGTCATCAAAATGATCCATGACAGTTGTCATCACAATGCTGCATGATACCTTTCATCCCAACTCTCTGTGACCGCTGTCATCACAATGCTCCAGGACAATTTTCATCACAATGCTCCATGCCCCCTGTCATCACAGTGCCCCTTAACACCTGTAATCACAATGCTCCATGACCCTGTCATCACAATGCTACATGACCCCTGTCATCACATTGTTCCATGGCCTATGTATTCACAATGCTCCATGGACCCTGTAATCACACTTCTCCATGTTCCCTTTCAACACAATGGTCCATGAACCCTGTCATCACAACGTTCCATGAAAGTTGTAATCAAAAGTCTCCATGACCCTGGTCACCACAAGGTTCCCTGCTCTTGTCATCACAATGCTCCATGACCCTTGTAATCACAGTGGTACATGGCCTTGTCACCACAATGTTCCATGGCCTCTGTCATCACCATGCTCCATGGTCTTTCTCATCACAATGCTCTATGACCCCTGTCATCACTATGCTCCAAGGCCGCTGTCATCACAATGCCTCATGGTCTTGTAATCACAATGCTCAATGACCCCTGTCATCACAATGCTCCATGCCTTTGTCATCACAATGTTCCATGGCCCCTGTAATCACAATGCTCCAGAACACTTGTCAGCATAATACTCCATTCCCGTGTCATCCCATTGCTCAATGACATTTGTCATCAAAATGTTCCTTGGCCTTTGGCATCACAGTGATCCATCATAACTTTAATCAAAATTCTACATGACCATTGTCATCACAATGCAAGGTGACCAATGTCATCACAATGCCCCAAGACACGTGTCATCACAATTCGCCTTGGCCCTTGTTATCTCAATGCTGTATGAACCGTGTCATCACTAGGTTTCAGGACACTTGTCATCAAAGAGATCCATGACAACATTCATCACAATGCCCCATGAACTCTGTTATCTCAACGCTCCATGGCCTTTGTATTCCCAATGTTCCATTGTCCCGATAATCACATTGCTCCATGAACACTTTCATCACAATGCTCCTTGACCACTGTCACCGTAATGACCCATGACGTTTCTCATCACTGTGCTCCAAGGCCACTCTCATCAAAATGCTCCATGATCTGTGTCAGCCCAATATTGCATGACAGTTGTCATCACAAGGCTCTATGATCCCTGTAATCACAATGATCCCTGCCAATAACATCACAATGTTCCATGTCTCCTGTAATCACAATGCTCCATGCCCTTGTCATCACAATGCTCCAGGTCTGTTTTCATCACCATGCTTCATGCCCGTGACATCACAATGCTCCATGAATCTTGTCTTCACAATGCTCCATGGCCCATGTCATCACAATGCTCCCTGACTCCTGTCAACAAAATGCCTGATGACTCCTGTCATCAAAATGCTAAATGGCACTTGTCATCACAATGCTCTATGACGCCTGTCATCACTATTCTCCATGTCACTTGTTATCACAATGCTCCATGGCTCCTGTAATCACAGTACTCCATGACCCCTTTCATCACAATGCCCAATGCCACCTCTTATCACAATTCTCCATGGCATTTGTCATCACGATGCTCCATGACACCTGTCATCACAATGCTCCATGACACTTGTCATCACAATGCTCGATGGCCCTTGTCATCACAATGTTCCTTGGTGCTTTTCATCGCAATGTTCCATGACAACTCTCATCAAAATACTCCAAGATTTGTTTCATCCCAATGCTCCATGGCCCTTGTCATTACAAATCCACATGATCCCTTTCATCACAATTGTCCATGGCAACTTACATAAAAATGCTCCATGCCCCTGTCATCACAATGCCCAAAGATATCTGTTTTTACAATGATCCATGACCCTTGTCATCACAAGGCTCCATGTCCCTTGTATTCACATTGCTCCATGGCCCTTGTCATCACAATGCTCCATAGCGCTTTTCATCGCAAGGCTCCATGACCGCTTTCAGCACAATGCCCCATGACCCCTGTCATCATGATGCTCAACTGCCCTTGTCATCACAAGTCTCCATGAAACATTTCCTCAAAATGCTCCAGTACGCCTTACATCCAAAATCCCCGTGGCCACTGTCATCACAATTCTCCATGACCACTGTCATCATAATGGTCCATGACCCGTTTCATCTCAATGCTCCATGACACCCGTCACCACAGTGCTCCATGGCCTTTGTCATCACAATGTTCCATTTCCCCTATAATCAAAATGCTCCATGCCTTTTTCCTCACAATGCTCCAGAATTCTTGTGATCACAATGTTCCATGACCGTGGCATCACAATGCTCCATGGCACTTGTCATCACAATGCTCCAGAATCTTGTCATCACAATGTTCCATGACCGTGTCATCACAATGCTACATGACCCTGGTCATCAGAGTTCTCCCTGACCTTTGTCATCACAATGCTCTATGTCGCTTTTCATCACAATTCTCAATGACCACTTTAATCACTATGCTCGCTGACCATTTTCATCACATTTCTCTATTGTCATTACAATTCCCCATCGTCCCTTTCTTCACAATGCTCCATGATGCCTGTCATCACAATGCTCCACGGCTTCTGTTATCACAATGCTCCAGGACCAGTTTCATCACAATACTCCATCCCCTTGTCATCACAGTGCACAATGAAACCTTTCATTACAATGCTCCATGACACTTGTCATCACAATGCTCCATGGCCTTTATCGTCACAATGCTCCCAGGCACTTTTCATCACGATGTTCCATGAAAACTTTCATCACATTGCTCCATGACCATTGTCATCACAATAGTCCATAGCCTTGTCAAAACAATGCTGCATAATCCCTGTCATCACAATTCTCCATGACTGCAGTCATCACATATTCCAGGACAATTTTCATAACAATGCTTCATGCCCCCAGTCATCACAGTGCTCCATGATACATTTCATCACAATTCCTAGATGATCAATGTCATCACAATGCCCCATGACACCTGTCATCACAATTCGCTATGATCCTTGTCATCACAATACTCGATGAACTGTGTCATCACAGTGTTCCAGGACACATGTCATCACAATGATCCATGACTACTTTCATCACAATGCTCCAATACACCTGTCATCACAATGCTCCATGGCCCCTGTTATCATATTGCTCCATGATCTCTTTGATCACAATGCTCCATGACCAGTGTCATCACCATGCCTCATGACGCCTGTCATCTCAATGCTCCATGGCCCCTTTCATCACAATGCTCCATGAACCCAGTCATCACAGTGTTCCCTGCCCTTTTCATCGCAATGCTCCATGGGCACTGTCATCACAATGCTCCATGCCCTTGTCATCAAAATGCTCCAGAACTCTTGTCATCATAATGCTCCATGCCAATGTCATCAAAATGCCCCATGACACTTGTCATCACAATGCTCCATGGCCTTTGTCATCACAATATTCCATGGCCCCTGTCATCACAATTCTCCATGCCCTTGTCATCAAAATGCTCCAGAACTCTTGTCATCATAATGCTCCATGCCAATGTCATCAAAATGCCCCATGACGCTTGTCATCACAATGCTCCATGGCCTTTGTCATCACAATGTTCCATGGCCCCTGTCATCCCAGTACTCCATGATAACTTTCATCACAATTCTAGATGACAACTCTCATCACAATGCCCCATGACAGATGTCATCACAATTCGCCATGGTCCTTGTCATCACAATGCTCCATGAACCGTGTCATCACAAGGTTCCAGGACACTTGTCATCACAATGATCCATGATCACTTTCATCACAATGCTCCATGAACCCTGTCGTCTCAATGCTCCATAGTCTTTGTATTCACAATGCTCCATGGCTCCTGTAATCACAGTGCTCCATGACCCCTTTCATCACAATGCTCCAAGACCGCTGTCATCACAATGCCCCATGACGCCTGCCTTCACAAATCTCCAAGGCCTCTCTTACCAAAATGCTCCATGATCCCTGTCAGCACAATATTCGATGGCACTTTTCATCACAATGCTCCATGACCCCTGTCATCACAAAGTTCTCTGCCCATATCATCACAATGCTCCTTGTCACCTTTAATCACAATGCTCCATGCCCTTTCATCACAATGCTCCAGAATTCTTGTCATCGCAATGTTCCTTGACCGTGTCATCACAATGCTCCATGAACCTTGTCATCACAAAGCTCCATGACCCCTGTCATCACAATGATCCATGACGCTTGTCATCACAAAGCTCCATGACCACTGTCATCACAATGCTCCATGACCGTTGTCATCACAAAGCTCCATGACCCCTGTCATCACATTGATCCATGACTCCTTTCCTCACAGTGCTCCAGTACCCTTTTCATCACAATGCTCCATGCCATTGTCAGCACAATGCTCCTTGGACCCTGTCATCAAAATGCTCCATCCCCTTTTCATCACAATGCTCCAGATATCCTATCATTACAATGCTCCATGCCCGTGTCAAGACAATGCTCCATGACCCTTGTCATCAAATTGCTTTATGAACCTTGTTATCAGAATAATCCATGACCCCTGTCATCAAAATGATCCATGACAGTTGTCATCACAATGCTGCATGATACCTTTCATCCCAACTCTCTGTCACCGCTGTCATCACAATGCTCCAGGACAATTTTCATCACAATGCTACATGACCCCTGTCATCACATTGTTCCATGGCCTATGTATTCACAATGCTCCATGGACCCTGTAATCACACTGCTCCATGTTCCCTTTCAACACAATGGTCCATGAACCCTGTCATCACAACGTTCCATGAAAGTTGTCATCAAAAGTCTCCATGACCCTGGTCACCACAAGGTTCCCTGCTCTTGTCATCACAATGCTCCATGACCCTTGTAATCACAGTGGTACATGGCCTTGTCACCACAATGTTCCATGGCCTCTGTCATCACCATGCTCCATGGTCTTTCTCTTCACAATGCTCTATGACCCCTATCATCACTATGCTTGATGACCATTGTCATCACAATGCTCCAAGGCCCCTGTCATCACAATGCCTCATGGTCTTGTAATCACAATGCTCAATGACACCTGTCATCACAATGCTCCATGCCTTTGTCATCACAATGCTCCATGACCCCTGTAATCACAATGCTCCAGAACACTTGTCAGCATAATACTCCATTCCCGTGTCATCCCATTGTTCAATACATTTGTCATCAAAATGTTCCTTGGCCTTTGGCATCACAGTGATCCATGATAACTTTAATCAAAATTCTACATGACCATTTTCATCACAATGCAAGGTGACCAATGTCATCACAATGCCCCAAGACACGTGTCATCACAATTCACCTTGGCCCTTGTTATCTCAATGCTGTATGAACCGTGTCATCACTAGGTTTCAGGACACTTGTCATCAAAGAGATCCATGACAACATTCATCACAATGCCCCATGAACTCTGTTATCTCAATGCTCCATGGCCTTTTTATTCCCAATGTTCCATTGTCCCGATAATCACATTGCTCCATGAACACTTTCATCACAATGCTCCTTGACCACTGTCACCGTAATGACCCATGACATTTCTCATCACTGTGCTCCAAGGCCACTCTCATCAAAATGCTCCATGATCTGTGTCAGCCCAATATTGCATGACAGTTGTCATCACAAGGCTCTATGATCCCTGTAATCACAATGATCCCTGCCAATAACATCACAATGTTCCATGTCTCCTGTAATCACAATGCTCCATGCCCTTGTCATCACAATGCTCCAGGTCTGTTTTCATCACCATGCTTCATGCCCGTGTCATCACAATGCTCCATGAATCTTGTCTTCACAATGCTCCATGGCCCATGTCATCACAATGCTCCGTGACTCCTGTCAACACAATGCCTGATGACTCCTGTCATCAAAATGCTAAATGGCACTTGTCATCACAATGCTCTATGACACCTGTCATCACTATTCTCCATGTCACTTGTTATCACAATGCTCCATGGCCCCTGTAATCACAGTACTCCATGACCCCTTTCATCACAATGCCCAATGCCACCTCTTATCACAATTCTCCATGGCATTTGTCATCACGATGCTCCATGACACCTGTCATCACAATGCTCCCTGACACTTGTCATCAAAATGCTCGATGGCCCTTGTCATCACAAGGTTCCTTGGTGCTTTTCATCGCAATGTTCCATGACAACTCTCATCAAAATACTCCAAGATTTGTTTCATCTCAATGCTCCATGGCCCTTGTCATTACAAATCCACATGATCCCTTTCATCACAATTGTCCATGGCAACTTACATAAAAATGCTCCATGCCCCTGTCATCAAAATGCCCAAAGATATCTGTTTTTACAATGATCCATGACCCTTGTCATCACAAGGCTCCATGTCCCTTGTATTCACATTGCTCCATGCCCCTGTCATCACAATGCGCAAAGATATCTGTTTTTACAATGATCCATGACCCTTGTCATCACAAGGCTCCATGTCCCTTGTATTCACATTGCTCCATGGCCCTTGTCATCACAATGCTCCATAGCGCTTTTCATCGCAATGCTCCATGACCGCTTTCAGCACAATGCCCCATGACCCCTGTCATCATGATGCTCAACTGCCCTTGTCATCACAAGTCTCCATGAAACATTTCCTCAAAATGCTCCAGTACGCCTTTCATCCAAATTCCCCGTGGCCACTGTCATCACAATTCTCCATGACCCCTGTCATCATAATGGTCCATGACCCGTTTCATCTCAATGCTCCATGACACCCGTCACCACAGTGCTCCATGGCCTTTGTCATCACAATGTTCCATGTCCCCTATAATCAAAATGCTCCATGCCTTTTTCCTCACAATGCTCCAGAATTCTTGTCATCTCAATGTTCCATGAATGTGGCATCACAATGCTCCATGGCCCTTGTCATCACAATGCTCCAGAATTCTTGTCATCACAATGTTCCATGACCGTGTCATCACAATGCTACATGACCCTGGTCATCACAGTTCTCCCTGACCTTTGTCATCACAATGCTCTATGTCGCTTTTCATCACAATTCTCAATGACCACTTTAATCACTATGCTCGCTGACCATTTTCATCACATTTCTCTATTGTCATTACAATTCCCCATCGTCCCTTTCTTCACAATGCTCCATGATGCCTGTCATCACAATGCTCCACGGCTTCTGTTATCACAATGCTCCAGGACCAGTTTCATCACAATACTCCATCCCCCTTGTCATCACAGTGCACAATGAAACCTTTCATTACAATGCTCCATGACACTTGTCATCACAACGCTCCATGGCCTTTATCGTCACAATGCTCCCAGGCACTTTTCATCACGATGTTCCATGAAAACTTTCATCACATTGCTCGATGACTATTGTCATCACAATAGTCCATACCCTTGTCAACACAATGCTGCATAATCCCTGTCATCACAATTCTCCATGACTGCTGTCATCACATAATCCAGGACAATTTTCATAACAATGCTTCATGCCCCCAGTCATCACAGTGCTCCATGATACATTTCATCACAATTCCTAGATGATCAATGTCATCACAATGCCCCATGACACCTGTCATCACAATTCGCTATGACCCTTGTCATCACAATACTCGATGAACTGTGTCATCACAGTGTTCCAGGACACATGTCATCACAATGATCCATGACTACTTTCATCACAATGCTCCAATACACCTGTCATCACAAAGCTCCATGGCCCCTGTTATCATATTGCTCCATGATCTCTTTGATCACAATGCTCCATGACCAGTGTCATCACCATGCCTCATGACGCCTGTCATCTCAATGCTCTATGGCCCCTTTCATCACAATGCTCCATGAACCCAGTCATCACAGTGTTCCCTGCACTTTTCATCGCAATGCTCCATGGGCCCTGTCATCACAATGCTCCATGCCCTTGTCATCAAAATGCTCCAGAACTCTTGTCATCATAATGCTCCATGCCAATGTCATCAAAATGCCCCATGACACTTGTCATCACAATGCTCAATGGCCTTTGTCATCACAATGTTCCATGGCCCCTGTCATCACAATTCTCCATGCCCTTGTCATCAAAATGCTCCAGAACTCTTGTCATCATAATGCTCCATGCCAATGTCATCAAAATGCCCCATGACACTTGTCATCACCATGCTCCATGGCCTTTGTCATCACAATGTTCCATGGCCCCTGTCATCACAGTGCTCCATGATAACTTTCATCACAATTCTACATGACCACTGTCATCACAATGCCCCATGACAGATGTCATCACAATTCGCCATGGTCCTTGTCATCACAATGCTCCATGAACCGTGTCATCACAAGGTTCCAGGACACTTGTCATCACAATGATCCATGATCACTTTCATCACAATGCTCCATGAACCCTGTCGTCTCAATGCTCCATAGTCTTTGTATTCACAATGCTCCATGGCTCCTGTAATCACAGTGCTCCATGACCCCTTTCATCACAATGCTCCAAGACCGCTGTCATCACAATGCCCCATGACGCCTGCCTTCACAAATCTCCAAGGCCTCTCTTACCAAAATGCTCCATGATCCCTGTCAGCACAATATTCGATGGCACTTTTCATCACAATGCTCCATGACCCCTGTCATCACAAAGTTCTCTGCCCATATCATCACAATGCTCCTTGTCACCTTTAATCACAATGCTCCATGCCCTTTCATCACAATGCTCCAGAATTCTTGTCATCGCAATGTTCCTTGACCGTGTCATCACAATGCTCCATGAACCTTGTCATCACAAAGCTCCATGACCCCTGTCATCACAATGATCCATGACCCTTGTCATCACAAAGCTCCATGACCCCTGTCATCACAATGATCCATGACGCTTGTCATCACAAAGCTCCATGACCACTGTCATCACAATGCTCCATGACCGTTGTCATCACAAGCTCCATGACCCCTGTCATCACATTGATCCATGACTCCTTTCCTCACAGTGCTCCAGTACCCTTTTCATCACAATGCTCCATGCCATTGTCAACACAATGCTCCTTGGACCCTGTCATCAAAATGCTCCATCCCCTTTTCATCACAATGCTCCAGATATCCTATCATTACAATGCTCCATGCCCGTGTCAAGACAATGCTCCATGACCCATGTCATCAAATTGCTTTATGAACCTTGTTATCAGAATAATCCATGACCCCTGTCATCAAAATGATCCATGACAGTTGTCATCACAATGCTGCATGATACCTTTCATCCCAACTCTCTGTGACTGCTGTCATCACAATGCTCCAGGACAATTTTCATCACAATGCTCCATGCCCCCTGTCATCACAGTGCCCCTTAACACCTGTAATCACAATGCTCCATGACCCTGTCATCACAATGCTACATGACCCCTGTCATCACATTGTTCCATGTCCTATGTATTCACAATGCTCCATGGACCCTGTAATCACGCTGCTCCATGTTCCCTTTCAAACACAATGGTCCATGAACCCTGTCATCACAACGTTCCAGGAAAGTTGTCATCAAAAGTCTCCATGACCCTGGTCACCACAAGGTTCCCTGCTCTTGTCATCACAATGCTCCATGACCCTTGTAATCACAGTGGTACATGGCCTTGTCACCACAATGTTCCATGGCCTCTGTCATCACCATGCTCCATGGTCTTTCTCTTCACAATGCTCTATGACCCCTGTCATCACTATGCTTGATGACCATTGTCATCACAATGCTCCAAGGCCCCTGTCATCACAATGCCTCATGGTCTTGTAATCACAATGCTCAATGACCCCTGTCATCACAATGCTCCATGCCTTTGTCATCACAATGCTCCATGGCCCCTGTAATCACAATGCTCCAGAACACTTGTCAGCATAATACTCCATTCCCGTGTCATCCCATTGCTCAATGACATTTGTCATCAAAATGTTCCTTGGCCTTTGGCATCACAGTGATCCATGATAACTTTAATCAAAATTCTACATGACCATTGTCATCACAATGCAAGGTGACCAATGTCATCACAATGCCCCAAGACACGTGTCATCACAATTCGCCTTGGCCCTTGTTATCTCAATGCTGTATGAACCGTGTCATCACTAGGTTTCAGGACACTTGTCATCAAAGAGATCCATGACAACATTCATCACAATGCCCCATGAACTCTGTTATCTCAATGCTCCATGGCCTTTGTATTCCCAATGTTCCATTGTCCCGATAATCACATTGCTCCATGAACACTTTCATCACAATGCTCCTTGACCACTGTCACCGTAATGACCCATGACGTTTCTCATCACTGTGCTCCAAGGCCACTCTCATCAAAATGCTCCATGATCTGTGTCAGCCCAATATTGCATGACAGTTGTCATCACAAGGCTCTATGATCCCTGTAATCACAATGATCCCTGCCAATAACATCACAATGTTCCATGTCTCCTGTAATCACAATGCTCCATGCCTTTGTCATCACAATGCTCCAGGTCTGTTTTCATCACCATGCTTCATGCCCGTGTCATCACAATGCTCCATGAATCTTGTCTTCACAATGCTCCATGGCCCATGTCATCACAATGCTCCGTGACTCCTGTCAACACAATGCCTGATGACTCCTGTCATCAAAATGCTAAATGGCACTTGTCATCACAATGCTCTATGACGCCTGTCATCACTATTCTCCATGTCACTTGTTATCACAATGCTCCATGGCCCCTGTAATCACAGTACTCCATGAACCCTTTCATCACAATGCCCAATGCCACCTCTTATCACAATTCTCCATGGCATTTGTCATCACGATGCTCCATGACACCTGTCATCACAATGCTCCATGACACTTGTCATCACAATGCTCGATGGCCCTTGTCATCACAATGTTCCTTGGTGCTTTTCATCGCAATGTTCCATGACAACTCTCATCAAAATACTCCAAGATTTGTTTCATCCCAATGCTCCATGGCCCTTGTCATTACAAATCCACATGATCCCTTTCATCACAATTGTCCATGGCAACTTACATAAAAATGCTCCATGCCCCTGTCATCACAATGCCCAAAGATATCTGTTTTTACAATGATCCATGACCCTTGTCATCACAAGGCTCCATGTACCTTGTATTCACATTGCTCCATGGCCCTTGTCATCACAATGCTCCATAGCGCTTTTCATCGCAATGCTCCATGACCGCTTTCAGCACAATGCCCCATGACCCCTGTCATCATGATGCTCAACTGCCCTTGTCATCCCAAGTCTCCATGAAACATTTCCTCAAAATGCTCCAGTACGCCTTTCATCCAAATTCCCCGTGGCCACTGTCATCACAATTCTCCATGACCACTGTCATCATAATGGTCCATGACCCGTTTCATCTCAATGCTCCATGACACCCGTCACCACAGTGCTCCATGGCCTTTGTCATCACAATGTTCCATGTCCCCTATAATCAAAATGCTCCATGCCTTTTTCCTCACAATGCTCCAGAATTCTTGTCATCACAATGTTCCATGACCGTGGCATCACAATGCTCCATGGCCCTTGTCATAACAATGCTCTTGAATTCTTGTCATCACAATGTTCCATGACCGTGGCATCACAATGCTCCATGGCCCTTGTCATCACAATGCTCCAGAATTCTTGTCATCACAATGTTCCATGACCGTGTCATCACAATGCTACATGACCCTGGTCATCAGAGTTCTCCCTGACCTTTGTCATCACAATGCTCTATGTCGCTTTTCATCACAATTCTCAATGACCACTTTAATCACTATGCTCGCTGACCATTTTCATCACATTTCTCTATTGTCATTACAATTCCCCATCGTCCCTTTCTTCACAATGCTCCATGATGCCTGTCATCACAATGCTCCATGGCTTCTGTTATCACAATGCTCCAGGACCAGTTTCATCACAATACTCCATCCCCCTTGTCATCACAGTGCACAATGAAACCTTTCATTACAATGCTCCATGACACTTGTCATCACAATGCTCCATGGCCTTTATCATCACAATGCTCCCAGGCAGTTTTCATCACGATGTTCCATGAAAATTTTCATCACATTGCTCCATGACCATTGTCATCACAATAGTCCATACCCTTGTCAACACAATGCTGCATAATCCCTGTCATCACAATTCTCCATGACTGCTGTCATCACATAATCCAGGACAATTTTCATAACAATGCTTCATGCCCCCAGTCATCACAGTGCTCCATGATACATTTCATCACAATTCCTAGATGATCAATGTCATCACAATGCCCCATGACACCTGTCATCACAATTCGCTATGACTCGTGTCATCACAATACTCGATGAACTGTGTCATCACAGTGTTCCAGGACACATGTCATCACAATGAACCATGACTACTTTCATCACAATGCTCCAATACACCTGTCATCACAATGCTCCATGGCCCCTGTTATCATATTGCTCCATGATCTCTTTGATCACAATGCTCCATGACCAGTGTCATCACCATGCCTCATGACGCTTGTCGTCTCAATGCTCCATGGCCCCTTTCATCACAATGCTCCATGAACCCAGTCATCACAGTGTTCCCTGCCCTTTTCATCGCAATGCTCCATGGGCCCTGTCATCACAATGCTCCATGCCCTTGTCATCAAAATGCTCCAGAACTCTTGTCATCATAATGCTCCATGCCAATGTCATCAAAATGCTCCATGACACTTGTCATCACCATGCTCCATGGCCTTTGTCATCACAATGTTCCATGGCCCCTGTCATCACAGTGCTCCATGATAACTTTCATCACAATTCTACATGACCACTGTCATCACAATGCCCCATGACAGATGTCATCACAATTCGCCATGGTCCTTGTCATCACAATGCTCCATGAACCGTGTCATCACAAGGTTCCAGGACACTTGTCATCACAATGATCCATGATCACTTTCATCACAATGCTCCATGAACCCTGTCGTCTCAATGCTCCATAGTCTTTGTATTCACAATGCTCCATGGCTCCTGTAATCACAGTGCTCCATGACCCCTTTCATCACAATGCTCCAAGACCGCTGTCATCACAATGCCCCATGACGCCTGCCTTCACAAATCTCCAAGGCCTCTCTTACCAAAATGCTCCATGATCCCTGTCAGCACAATATTCGATGGCACTTTTCATCACAATGCTCCATGACCCCTGTCATCACAAAGTTCTCTGCCCATATCATCACAATGCTCCTTGTCACCTTTAATCACAATGCTCCATGCCCTTTCATCACAATGCTCCAGAATTCTTGTCATCGCAATGTTCCTTGACCGTGTCATCACAATGCTCCATGAACCTTGTCATCACAAAGCTCCATGACCCCTGTCATCACAATGATCCATGACCCTTGTCATCACAAAGCTCCATGACCCCTGTCATCACAATGATCCATGACGCTTGTCATCACAAAGCTCCATGACCACTGTCATCACAATGCTCCATGACCGTTGTCATCACAAAGCTCCATGACCCCTGTCATCACATTGATCCATGACTCCTTTCCTCACAGTGCTCCAGTACCCTTTTCATCACAATGCTCCATGCCATTGTCAGCACAATGCTCCTTGGACCCTGTCATCAAAATGCTCCATCCCATTTTCATCACAATGCTCCAGATATCCTATCATTACAATGCTCCATGCCCGTGTCAAGACAATGCTCCATGACCCATGTCATCAAATTGCTTTATGAACCTTGTTATCAGAATAATCCATGTCCCCTGTCATCAAAATGATCCATGACAGTTGTCATCACAATGCTGCCTGATACCTTTCATCCCAACTCTCTGTCACCGCTGTCATCACAATGCTCCAGGACAATTTTCATCACAATGCTCCATGCCCCCTGTCATCACATTGCCCCTTAACACCTGTAATCACAATGCTCCATGACCCTGTCATCACAATGCTACATGACCCCTGTCATCACATTGTTCCATGGCCTATGTATTCACAATGCTCCATGGACCCTGTAATCACACTTCTCCATGTTCCCTTTCAACACAATGGTCCATGAACCCTGTCATCACAACGTTCCATGAAAGTTGTCATCAAAAGTCTCCATGACCCTGGTCACCAGACGGTTCCCTGCTCTTGTCATCACAATGCTCCATGACCCTTGTAATCACAGTGGTACATGGCCTTGTCACCACAATGTTCCATGTCCTCTGTCATCACCATGCTCCATGGTCTTTCTCATCACAATGCTCTATGACCCCTGTCATCACTATGCTTGATGACCATTGTCATCACAATGCTCCAAGGCCCCTGTCATCACAATGCCTCATGGTCTTGTAATCACAATGCTCAATGACCACTGTCATCACAACGCTCCATGCCTTTGTCATCACAATGCTCCATGGCCCCTGTAATCACAATGCTCCAGAACACTTGTCAGCATAATACTCCATTCCCGTGTCATCCCATTGCTCAATGACATTTGTCATCAAAATGTTCCTTGGCCTTTGGCATCACAGTGATCCATCATAACTTTAATCAAAATTCTACATGACCATTGTCATCACAATGCAAGGTGACCAATGTCATCACAATGCCCCAAGACACGTGTCATCACAATTCGCCTTGGCCCTTGTTATCTCAATGCTGTATGAACCGTGTCATCACTAGGTTTCAGGACACTTGTCATCAAAGAGATCCATGACAACATTCATCACAATGCCCCATGAACTCTGTTATCTCAACGCTCCATGGCCTTTGTATTCCCAATGTTCCATTGTCCCGATAATCACATTGCTCCATGAACACTTTCATCACAATGCTCCTTGACCACTGTCACCGTAATGACCCATGACGTTTCTCATCACTGTGCTCCAAGGCCACTCTCATCAAAATGCTCCATGATCTGTGTCAGCCCAATATTGCATGACAGTTGTCATCACAAGGCTCTATGATCCCTGTAATCACAATGATCCCTGCCAATAACATCACAATGTTCCATGTCTCCTGTAATCACAATGCTCCATGCCCTTGTCATCACAATGCTCCAGGTCTGTTTTCATCACCATGCTTCATGCCCGTGTCATCACAATGCTCCATGAATCTTGTCTTCACAATGCTCCATGGCCCATGTCATCACAATGCTCCGTGACTCCTGTCAACACAATGCCTGATGACTCCTGTCATCAAAATGCTAAATGGCACTTGTCATCACAATGCTCTATGACGCCTGTCATCACTATTCTCCATGTCACTTGTTATCACAATGCTCCATGGCCCCTGTAATCACAGTACTCCATGACCCCTTTCATCACAATGCCCAATGCCACTTCTTATCACAATTCTCCATGGCATTTGTCATCACGATGCTCCATGACACCTGCCATCACAATGCTCCATGACACTTGTCATCACAATGCTCGATGGCCCTTGTCATCACAATGTTCCTTGGTGCTTTTCATCGCAATGTTCCATGACAACTCTCATCAAAATACTCCAAGATTTGTTTCATCCCAATGCTCCATGGCCCTTGTCATTACAAATCCACATGATCCCTTTCATCACAATTGTCCATGGCAACTTACATAAAAATGCTCCATGCCCCTGTCATCACTATGCCCAAAGATATCTGTTTTTACAATGATCCATGACCCTTTTCATCACAAGGCTCCATGTCCCTTGTATTCACATTGCTCCATGGCCCTTGTCATCACAATGCTCCATAGCGCTTTTCATCGCAGTGCTCCATGACCGCTTTCAGCACAATGCCCCATGACCCCTGTCATCATGATGCTCAACTGCCCTTGTCATCACAAGTCTCCATGAAACATTTCCTCAAAATGCTCCAGTACGCCTTTCATCCAAATTCCCCGTGGCCACTGTCATCACAATTCTCCATGACCACTGTCATCATAATGGTCCATGACCCGTTTCATCTCAATGCTCCATGACACCCGTCACCACAGTGCTCCATGGCCTTTGTCATCACAATGTTCCATGTCCCCTATAATCAAAATGCTCCATGCCTTTTTCCTCACAATGCTCCAGAATTCTTGTCATCACAATGTTCCATGACCGTGGCATCACAATGCTCCATGACCCTTGTAATCACAGTGGTACATGGCCTTGTCACCACAATGTTCCATGGCCTCTGTCATCACCATGCTCCATGGTCTTTCTCATCACAATGCTCTATGACCCCTGTCATCACTATGCTTGATGACCATTGTCATCACAATGCTCCAAAGCCCCTGTCATCACAATGCCTCATGGTCTTGTAATCACAATGCTCAATGACCCCTGTCATCACAACGCTCCATGCCTTTGTCATCACAATGCTCCATGGCCCCTGTAATCACAATGCTCCAGAACACTTGTCAGCATAATACTCCATTCCCGTGTCATCCCATTGCTCAATGACATTTGTCATCAAAATGTTCCTTGGCCTTTGGCATCACAGTGATCCATCATAACTTTAATCAAAATTCTACATGACCATTGTCATCACAATGCAAGGTGACCAATGTCATCACAATGCCCCAAGACACGTGTCATCACAATTCGCCTTGGCCCTTGTTATCTCAATGCTGTATGAACCGTGTCATCACTAGGTTTCAGGACACTTGTCATCAAAGAGATCCATGACAACATTCATCACAATGCCCCATGAACTCTGTTATGTCAACGCTCCATGGCCTTTGTATTCCCAATGTTCCATTGTCCCGATAATCACATTGCTCCATGAACACTTTCATCACAATGCTCCTTGACCACTGTCACCGTAATGACCCATGACGTTTCTCATCACTGTGCTCCAAGGCCACTCTCATCAAAATGCTCCATGATCTGTGTCAGCCCAATATTGCATGACAGTTGTCATCACAAGGCTCTATGATCCCTGTAATCACAATGATCCCTGCCAATAACATCACAATGTTCCATGTCTCCTGTAATCACAATGCTCCATGCCCTTGTCATCACAATGCTCCAGGTCTGTTTTCATCACCATGCTTCATGCCCGTGTCATCACAATGCTCCATGAATCTTGTCTTCACAATGCTCCATGGCCCATGTCATCACAATGCTCCGTGACTCCTGTCAACACAATGCCTGATGACTCCTGTCATCAAAATGCTAAATGGCACTTGTCATCACAATGCTCTATGACGCCTGTCATCACTATTCTCCATGTCACTTGTTATCACAATGCTCCATGGCCCCTGTAATCACAGTACTCCATGACCCCTTTCATCACAATGCCCAATGCCACTTCTTATCACAATTCTCCATGGCATTTGTCATCACGATGCTCCATGACACCTGCCATCACAATGCTCCATGACACTTGTCATCACAATGCTCGATGGCCCTTGTCATCACAATGTTCCTTGGTGCTTTTCATCGCAATGTTCCATGACAACTCTCATCAAAATACTCCAAGATTTGTTTCATCCCAATGCTCCATGGCCCTTGTCATTACAAATCCACATGATCCCTTTCATCACAATTGTCCATGGCAACTTACATAAAAATGCTCCATGCCCCTGTCATCACTATGCCCAAAGATATCTGTTTTTACAATGATCCATGACCCTTTTCATCACAAGGCTCCATGTCCCTTGTATTCACATTGCTCCATGGCCCTTGTCATCACAATGCTCCATAGCGCTTTTCATCGCAGTGCTCCATGACCGCTTTCAGCACAATGCCCCATGACCCCTGTCATCATGATGCTCAACTGCCCTTGTCATCACAAGTCTCCATGAAACATTTCCTCAAAATGCTCCAGTACGCCTTTCATCCAAATTCCCCGTGGCCACTGTCATCACAATTCTCCATGACCACTGTCATCATAATGGTCCATGACCCGTTTCATCTCAATGCTCCATGACACCCGTCACCACAGTGCTCCATGGCCTTTGTCATCACAATGTTCCATGTCCCCTATAATCAAAATGCTCCATGCCTTTTTCCTCACAATGCTCCAGAATTCTTGTCATCACAATGTTCCATGACCGTGGCATCACAATGCTCCATGGCCCTTGTCATCACAATGCTCCAGAATTCTTGTCATCACAATGTTCCATGACCGTGTCATCACAATGCTACATGACCCTGGTCATCAGAGTTCTCCCTGACCTTTGTCATCACAATGCTCTATGTCGTTTTTCATCACAATTCTCAATGACCACTTTAATCACTATGCTCGCTGACCATTTTCATCACATTTCTCTATTGTCATTACAATTCCCCATCGTCCCTTTCTTCACAATGCTCCATGATGCCTGTCATCACAATGCTCCACGGCTTCTGTTATCACAATGCTCCAGAACCAGTTTCATCACAATACTCCATCCCCCTTGTCATCACAGTGCACAATGAAACCTTTCATTACAATGCTCCATGACACTTGTCATCACAATGCTCCATGACCTTTTTCGTCACAATGCTCCCAGGCACTTTTCATCACGATGTTCCATGAAAACTTTCATCACATTGCTCCATGACCATTGTCATCACAATAGTCCATAGCCTTGTCAACACAATGCTGCATAATCCCTGTCATCACAATTCTCCATGACTGCTGTCATCACATAATCCAGGACAATTTTCATAACAATGCTTCATGCCCCCAGTCATCACAGTGCTCCATGATACATTTCATCACAATTCCTAGATGATCAATGTCATCACAATGCCCCATGACACCTGTCATCACAATTCACTGTGACCCTTGTCATCACAATACTCGATGAACTGTGTCATCACAGTGTTCCAGGACACATGTCATCACAATGATCCATGACTACTTTCCTCACAATGCTCCAATACACCTGTCATCACAATGCTCCATGGCCCCTGTTATCATATTGCTCCATGATCTCTTTGATCACAATGCTCCATGACCAGTGTAATCACCATGCCTCATGACGCCTGTCATCTCAATGCTCCATGGCCCCTTTCATCACAATGCTCCATGAACCCAGTCATCACAGTGTTCCCTGCCCTTTTCATCGCAATGCTCCATGGGCCCTGTCATCACAATGCTCCATGCCCTTGTCATCAAAATGCTCCAGAACTCTTGTCATCATAATGCTCCATGCCAATGTCATCAAAATGCCCCATGACACTTGTCATCACAATACTCCATGGCCTTTGTCATCACAATGTTCCATGGCCCCTGTCATCACAATTCTCCATGCTCTTGTCATCAAAATTCTCCAGAACTCTTGTCATCATAATGCTCCATGCCAATGTCATCAAAATGCCCCATGACACTTGTCATCACAATGCTCCATGGCCTTTGTCATCACAATGTTCCATGCACCCTGTCATCACAGTGCTCCATGATAACTTTCATCACAATTCTAGATGACCACTGTCATCACAATGCCCCATGACAGATGTCATCAAAATTCGCCATGGTCCTTGTCATCACAAGGTTCCAGGACACTTGTCATCACAATGATCCATGATCACTTTCATCACAATGCTCCATGAACCCTGTCGTCTCAATGCTCCATAGTCTTTGTATTCACAATGCTCCATGGCTCCTGTAATCACAGTGCTCCATGACCCCTTTCATCACAATGCTCCAAGACCGCTGTCATCACAATGCCCCATGACGCCTACCTTCACAAATCTCCAAGGCCTCTCTTACCAAAATGCTCCATGATCCCTGTCAGCACAATATTCGATGGCACTTTTCATCACAATGCTCCATGACCCCTGTCATCACAAAGTTCTCTGCCCATATCATCACAATGCTCCTTGTCACCTTTAATCACAATGCTCCATGCCCTTTCATCACAATGCTCCAGAATTATTGTCATCGCAATGTTCCTTGACCGTGTCATCACAATGCTCCATGAACCTTGTCATCACAAAGCTCCATGACCCCTGTCACCACAATGATCCATGACCCTTGCCATCACAAAGCTCCATGACCCCTCTCATCACAATGATCCATGACGCTTGTCATCACAAAGCTCCATGACCACTGTCATCAAAATGCTCCATGACCGTTGTCATCACAAAGCTCCATGACCCCTGTCATCACATTGATCCATGACTCCTTTCCTCACAGTGCTCTAGTACCCTTTTCATCACAATGCTCCATGCCATTGTCAGCACAATGCTCCTTGGACCCTGTCATCAAAATGCTCCATCCCCTTTTCATCACAATGCTCCAGATATCCTATCATTACAATGCTCCATGCCCGTGTCAAGACAATGCTCCATGACCCATGTCATCAAATTGCTTTATGAACCTTGTTATCAGAATAATCCATGACCCCTGTCATCAAAATGATCCATGACAGTTGTCATCACAATGCTGCATGATACCTTTCATCCCAACTCTCTGTCACCGCTGTCATCACAATGCTCCAGGACAATTTTCATCACAATGCTCCATGCCCCCTGTCATCACAGTGCCCCTTAACACCTGTAATAACAATGCTCCATGACCCTGTCATCACAATGCTACATGACCCCTGTCATCACATTGTTCCATGGCCTATGTATTCACAATGCTCCATGGACCCTGTAATCACACTTCTCCATGTTCCCTTTCAACACAATGGTCCATGAACCCTGTCATCACAACGTTCCATGAAAGTTGTAATCAAAAGTCTCCATGACCCTGGTCACCACAAGGTTCCCTGCTCTTGTCATCACAATGCTCCATGACCCTTGTAATCACAGTGGTACATGGCCTTGTCACCACAATGTTCCATGGCCTCTGTCATCACCATGCTCCATGGTCTTTCTCATCACAATGCTCTATGACCCCTGTCATCACTATGCTCCAAGGCCGCTGTCATCACAATGCCTCATGGTCTTGTAATCACAATGCTCAATGACCCCTGTCATCACAATGCTCCATGCCTTTGTCATCACAATGTTCCATGGCCCCTGTAATCACAATGCTCCAGAACACTTGTCAGCATAATACTCCATTCCCGTGTCATCCCATTGCTCAATGACATTTGTCATCAAAATGTTCCTTGGCCTTTGGCATCACAGTGATCCATCATAACTTTAATCAAAATTCTACATGACCATTGTCATCACAATGCAAGGTGACCAATGTCATCACAATGCCCCAAGACACGTGTCATCACAATTCGCCTTGGCCCTTGTTATCTCAATGCTGTATGAACCGTGTCATCACTAGGTTTCAGGACACTTGTCATCAAAGAGATCCATGACAACATTCATCACAATGCCCCATGAACTCTGTTATCTCAACGCTCCATGGCCTTTGTATTCCCAATGTTCCATTGTCCCGATAATCACATTGCTCCATGAACACTTTCATCACAATGCTCCTTGACCACTGTCACCGTAATGACCCATGACGTTTCTCATCACTGTGCTCCAAGGCCACTCTCATCAAAATGCTCCATGATCTGTGTCAGCCCAATATTGCATGACAGTTGTCATCACAAGGCTCTATGATCCCTGTAATCACAATGATCCCTGCCAATAACATCACAATGTTCCATGTCTCCTGTAATCACAATGCTCCATGCCCTTGTCATCACAATGCTCCAGGTCTGTTTTCATCACCATGCTTCATGCCCGTGTCATCACAATGCTCCATGAATCTTGTCTTCACAATGCTCCATGGCCCATGTCATCACAATGCTCCCTGACTCCTGTCAACAAAATGCCTGATGACTCCTGTCATCAAAATGCTAAATGGCACTTGTCATCACAATGCTCTATGACGCCTGTCATCACTATTCTCCATGTCACTTGTTATCACAATGCTCCATGGCTCCTGTAATCACAGTACTCCATGACCCCTTTCATCACAATGCCCAATGCCACCTCTTATCACAATTCTCCATGGCATTTGTCATCACGATGCTCCATGACACCTGTCATCACAATGCTCCATGACACTTGTGATCACAATGCTCGATGGCCCTTGTCATCACAATGTTCCTTGGTGCTTTTCATCGCAATGTTCCATGACAAATCTCATCAAAATACTCCAAGATTTGTTTCATCCCAATGCTCCATGGCCCTTGTCATTACAAATCCACATGATCCCTTTCATCACAATTGTCCATGGCAACTTACATAAAAATGCTCCATGCCCCTGTCATCACAATGCCCAAAGATATCTGTTTTTACAATGATCCATGACCCTTGTCATCACAAGGCTCCATGTCCCTTGTATTCACATTGCTCCATGGCCCTTGTCATCACAATGCTCCATAGCGCTTTTCATCGCAATGCTCCATGACCGCTTTCAGCACAATGCCCCATGACCCCTGTCATCATGATGCTCAACTGCCCTTGTCATCACAAGTCTCCATGAAACATTTCCTCAAAATGCTCCAGTACGCCTTTCATCCAAATTCCCCGTGGCCACTGTCATCACAATTCTCCATGACCACTGTCATCATAATGGTCCATGACCCGTTTCATCTCAATGCTCCATGACACCCGTCACCACAGTGCTCCATGGCCTTTGTCATCACAATGTTCCATGTCCCCTATAATCAAAATGCTCCATGCCTTTTTCCTCACAATGCTCCAGAATTCTTGTCATCACAATGTTCCATGACCGTGGCATCACAATGCTCCATGGCCCTTGTCATCACAATGCTCCAGAATCTTGTCATCACAATGTTCCATGACCGTGTCATCACAATGCTACATGACCCTGGTCATCAGAGTTCTCCCTGACCTTTGTCATCACAATGCTCTATGTCGCTTTTCATCACAATTCTCAATGACCACTTTAATCACTATGCTCGCTGACCATTTTCATCACATTTCTCTATTGTCATTACAATTCCCCATCGTCCCTTTCTTCACAATGCTCCATGATGCCTGTCATCACAATGCTCCACGGCTTCTGTTATCACAATGCTCCAGGACCAGTTTCATCACAATACTCCATCCCCTTGTCATCACAGTGCACAATGAAACCTTTCATTACAATGCTCCATGACACTTGTCATCACAACGCTCCATGGCCTTTATCATCACAATGCTCCCAGGCACTTTTCATCACGATGTTCCATGAAAACTTTCATCACATTGCTCCATGACCATTGTCATCACAATAGTCCATAGCCTTGTCAACACAATGCTGCATAATCCCTGTCATCACAATTCTCCATGACTGCAGTCATCACATATTCCAGGACAATTTTCATAACAATGCTTCATGCCCCCAGTCATCACAGTGCTCCATGATACATTTCATCACAATTCCTAGATGATCAATGTCATCACAATGCCCCATGACACCTGTCATCACAATTCGCTATGATCCTTGTCATCACAATACTCGATGAACTGTGTCATCACAGTGTTCCAGGACACATGTCATCACAATGATCCATGACTACTTTCATCACAATGCTCCAATACACCTGTCATCACAATGCTCCATGGCCCCTGTTATCATATTGCTCCATGATCTCTTTGATCACAATGCTCCATGACCAGTGTCATCACCATGCCTCATGACGCCTGTCATCTCAATGCTCCATGGCCCCTTTCATCACAATGCTCCATGAACCCAGTCATCACAGTGATCCCTGCCCTTTTCATCGCAATGCTCCATGGGCCCTGTCATCACAATGCTCCATGCCTTTGTCATCAAAATGCTCCAGAACTCTTGTCATCATAATGCTTCATGCCAATGTCATCAAAATGCCCCATGACACTTGTCATCACAATGCTCCATGGCCTTTGTCATCACAATGTTCCATGGCCCCTGTCATCACAATTCTCCATGCCCTTGTCATCAAAATGCTCCAGAACTCTTGTCATCATAATGCTCCATGCCAATGTCATCAAAATGCCCCATGACACTTGTCATCACAATGCTCCATGGCCTTTGTCATCACAATGTTCCATGGCCCCTGTCATCACAGTGCTCCACGATAACTTTCATCACAATTCTAGATGACCACTGTCATCACAATGCCCCATGACAGATGTCATCCCAATTCGCCATGGTCCTTGTCATCACAATGCTCCATGAACCGTGTCATCACAAGGTTCCAGGACACTTGTCATCACAATGATCCAGGATCACTTTCATCACAATGCTCCATGAACCCTGTCGTCTCAATGCTCCATAGTCTTTGTATTCACAATGCTCCATGGCTCCTGTAATCACAGTGCTCCATGACCCCTTTCATCACAATGCTCCAAGACAGCTGTCATCACAATGCCCCATGACGCCTGCCTTCACAAATCTCCAAGGCCTCTCTTACCAAAATGCTCCATGATCCCTGTCAGCACAATATTCGATGGCACTTTTCATCACAATGCTCCATGACCCCTGTCATCACAAAGTTCTCTGCCCATATCATCACAATGCTCCTTGTCACCTTTAATCACAATGCTCCCCCTTTCATCACAATGCTCCAGAATTCTTGTCATCGCAATGTTCCTTGACCGTGTCATCACAATGCTCCATGAACCTTGTCATCACAAAGCTGCATGACCCCTGTCATCACAATGATCCATGACCCTTGTCATCACAAATCTCCATGACCCCTGTCATCACAATGATCCATGACCCTTGTCATCACAAAGCTCCATGACCACTGTCATCACAATGCTCCATGACCGTTGTCATCACAAAGCTCCATGATTCCTGTCATCACATTGATCCATGACTCCTTTCCTCACAGTGCTCCAGTACCCTTTTCATCACAATGCTCCATGCCATTGTCAGCACAATGCTCCTTGGACCCTGTCATCAAAATGCTCCATCCCCTTTTCATCACAATGATCCAGATATCCTATCATTACAATGCTCCATGCCCGTGTCAACACAATGCTCCATGACCCATGTCATCAAATTGCTTTATGAACCTTGTTATCAGAATAATCCATGACCCCTGTCATCACAATGATCCATGACAGTTGTCATCACAATGCTGCATGATACCTTTCATCCCAACTCTCTGTCACCGCTGTCATCACAATGCTCCAGGACAATTTTCATCACAATGCTCCATGCCCCCTGTCATCACAGTGCCCCTTAACACCTGTAATCACAATGCTCCATGACCCTGTCATCACAATGCTACATGACCACTGTCATCACATTGTTCCATGGCCTATGTATTCACAATGCTCCATGGACCCTGTAATCACACTGCTCCATGTTCCCTTTCAACACAATGGTCCATGAACCCTGTCATCACAACGTTCCATGAAAGTTGTCATCAAAAGTCTCCATGACCCTGGTCACCACAAGGTTCCCTGCTCTTGTCATCACAATGCTCCATGACCCTTGTAATCACAGTGGTACATGGCCTTGTCACCACAATGTTCCATGGCCTCTGTCATCACCATGCTCCATGGTCTTTCTCATCACAATGCTCTATGACCCCTGTCATCACTATGCTTGATGACCATTGTCATCACAATGCTCCAAGGCCCCTGTCATCACAATGCCTCATGGTCTTGTAATCACAATGCTCAATGACCCCTGTCATCACAACGCTCCATGCCTTTGTCATCACAATGCTCCATGGCCCCTGTAATCACAATGCTCCAGAACACTTGTCAGCATAATACTCCATTCCCGTATCATCCCATTGCTCAATGACATTTGTCATCAAAATGTTCCTTGGCCTTTGGCATCACAGTGATCCATGATAACTTTAATCAAAATTCTACATGACCATTGTCATCACAATGCAAGGTGACCAATGTCATCACAATGCCCCAAGACACGTGTCATCACAATTCGCCTTGGCCCTTGTTATCTCAATGCTGTATGAACCGTGTCATCACTAGGTTTCAGGACACTTGTCATCAAAGAGATCCATGACAACATTCATCACAATGCCCCATGAACTCTGTTATCTCAACGCTCCATGGCCTTTGTATTCCCAATGTTCCATTGTCCCGATAATCACATTGCTCCATGAACACTTTCATCACAATGCTCCTTGACCACTGTCACCGTAATGACCCATGACGTTTCTCATCACTGTGCTCCAAGGCCACTCTCATCAAAATGCTCCATGATCTGTGTCAGCCCAATATTGCATGACAGTTGTCATCACAAGGCTCTGTGATCCCTGTAATCACAATGATCCCTGCCAATAACATCACAATGTTCCATGTCTCCTGTAATCACAATGCTCCATGCCCTTGTCATCACAATGCTCCAGGTCTGTTTTCATCACCATGCTTCATGCCCGTGTCATCACAATGCTCCATGAATCTTGTCTTCACAATGCTCCATGGCCCATGTCATCACAATGCTCCCTGACTCCTGTCAACACAATGCCTGATGACTCCTGTCATCAAAATGCTAAATGGCACTTGTCATCACAATGCTCTATGACGCCTGTCATCACTATTCTCCATGTCACTTGTTATCACAATGCTCCATGGCCCCTGTAATCACAGTACTCCATGACGCCTTTCATCACAATGCCCAATGCCACCTCTTATCACAATTCTCCATGGCATTTGTCATCACGATGCTCCATGACACCTGTCATCACAATGCTCCATGACACTTGTCATCACAATGCTCGATGGCCCTTGTCATCACAATGTTCCTTGGTGCTTTTCATCGCAATGTTCCATGACAACTCTCATCAAAATACTCCAAGATTTGTTTCATCCCAATGCTCCATGGCCCTTGTCATTACAAATCCACATGATCCCTTTCATCACAATTGTCCATGGCAACTTACATAAAAATGGTCCATGCCCCTGTCATCACAATGCCCAAAGATATCTGTTTTTACAATGATCCATGACCCTTGTCATCACAAGGCTCCATGTCCCTTGTATTCACATTGCTCCATGGCCCTTGTCATCACAATGCTAAATAGCGCTTTTCATCGCAATGCTCCATGACCGCTTTCAGCACAATGCCCCATGACCCCTGTCATCATGATGCTCAACTGCCCTTGTCATCACAAGTCTCCATGAAACATTTCCTCAAAATGCTCCAGTACGCCTTTCATCCAAATTCCCCGTGGCCACTGTCATCACAATTCTCCATGACCACTGTCATCATAATGGTCCATGACCCGTTTCATCTCAATGCTCCATGACACCCGTCACCACAGTGCTCCATGGCCTTTGTGATCACAATGTTCCATGTCCCCTATAATCAAAATGCTCCATGCCTTTTTCCTCACAATGCTCCAGAATTCTTGTCATCACAATGTTCCATGACCGTGTCATCACAAGGCTACATGACCCTGGTCATCACAGTTCTCCCTGACCTTTGTCATCACAATGCTCTATGTCGCTTTTCATCACAATTCTCAATGACCACTTTAATCACTATGCTCGCTGACCATTTTCATCACATTTCTCTATTGTCATTACAATTCCCCATCGTCCCTTTCTTCACAATGCTCCATGATGCCTGTCATCACAATGCTCCACGGCTTCTGTTATCACAATGCTCCAGGACCAGTTTAATCACAATACTCCATCCCCCTTGTCATCACAGTGCACAATGAAACCTTTCATTACAATGCTCCATGACACTTGTCATCACAATGCTCCATGGCCTTTATCGTCACAATGCTCCCAGGCACTTTTCATCACGGTGTTCCATGAAAACTTTCATCACATTGCTCCATGACCATTGTCATCACAATAGTCCATAGCCTTGTCAACACAATGCTGCATAATCCCTGTCATCACAATTCTCCATGACTGCTGTCATCACATAATCCAGGACAATTTTCATAACAATGCTTCATGCCCCCAGTCATCACAGTTCTCCATGATACATTTCATCACAATTCCTAGATGATCAATGTCATCACAATGCCCCATGACACCTGTCATCACAATTCGCTATGACCCTTGTCATCACAATACTCGATGAACTGTGTCATCACAGTGTTCCAGGACACATGTCATCACAATGATCCATGACTACTTTCATCACAATGCTCCAATACACCTGTCATCACAATGCTCCATGGCCCCTGTTATCATATTGCTCCATGATCTCTTTGATCACAATGCTCCATGACCAGTGTCATCACCATGCCTCATGACGCCTGTCATCTCAATGCTCCATGGCCCCTTTCATCACAATGCTCCATGAACCCAGTCATCACAGTGTTCCCTGCCCTTTTCATCGCAATGCTCCATGGGCCCTATCATCACAATGCTCCATGCCCTTGTCATCAAAATGCTCCAGAACTCTTGTCATCATAATGCTCCATGCCAATGTCATCAAAATGCCCCATGACACTTGTCATCACAATGCTCCATGGCCTTTGTCATCACAATGTTCCATGGCCCCTGTCATCACAGTGCTCCATGATAACTTTCATCACAATTCTAGATGACCACTGTCATCACAATGCCCCATGACAGATGTCATCGCAATTCGCCATGATCCTTGTCATCACAATGCTCCATGAACCGTGTCATCACAAGGTTCCAGGACACTTGTCATCACAATGATCCATGATCACTTTCATCACAATGCTCCATGAACCCTGTCGTCTCAATGCTCCATAGTCTTTGTATTCACAATGCTCCATGGCTCCTGTAATCACAGTGCTCCATGACCCCTTTCATCACAATGCTCCAAGACCGCTGTCATCACAATGCCCCATGACGCATGCCTTCACAAATCTCCAAGGCCTCTCTTACCAAAATGCTCCATGATCCCTGTCAGCACAATATTCGATGGCACTTTTCATCACAATGCTCCATGACACCTGTCATCACAAAGTTCTCTGCCCATATCATCACAATGCTCCTTGTCACCTTAATCACAATGCTCCATGCCCTTTCATCACAATGCTCCAGAATTCTTGTCATCGCAATGTTCCTTGACCGTGTCATCACAATGCTCCATGAACCTTGTCATCACAAAGCTCCCTGACCCCTGTCATCACAATGATCCATGACCCTTGTCATCACAAAGCTCCATGACCCCTGTCATCACAATGATCCATGACGCTTGTCATCACAAAGCTCCATGACCACTGTCATCACAATGCTCCATGACCGTTGTCATCACAAAGCTCCATGACCCCTGTCATCACATTGATCCATGACTCCTTTCCTCACAGTGCTCCAGTACCCTTTTCATCACAATGCTCCATGCCATTGTCAGCACAATGCTCCTTGGACCCTGTCATCAAAATGCTCCATCCCCTTTTCATCACAATGCTCCAGATATCCTATCATTACAATGCTCCATGCCCGTGTCAAGACAATGCTCCATGAACCATGTCATCAAATTGCTTTATGAACCTTGTTATCAGAATAATCCATGACCCCTGTCATCAAAATGATCCATGACAGTTGTCATCACAATGCTGCATGATACCTTTCATCCCAACTCTCTGTCACCGCTGTCAACACAATGCTCCAGGACAATTTTCATCACAATGCTCCATGCCCCCTGTCATCACAGTGCCCCTTAACACCTGTAATCACAATGCTCCATGACCCTGTCATCACAATGCTACATGACCCCTGTCATCACATTGTTCCATGGCCTATGTATTCACAATGCTCCATGGACCCTGTAATCACACTTCTCCATGTTCCCTTTCAACACAATGGTCCATGAACCCTGTCATCACAACGTTCCATGAAAGTTGTCATCAAAAGTCTCCATGACCCTGGTCACCACAAGGTTCCCTGCTCTTGTCATCACAATGCTCCATGACCCTTGTAATCACAGTGGTACATGGCCTTGTCACCACAATGTTCCATGGCCTCTGTCATCACCATGCTCCATGGTCTTTCTCATCACAATGCTCTATGACCCCTGTCATCACTATGCTTGATGACCATTGTCATCACAATGCTCCAAGGCCCCTGTCATCACAATGCCTCATGGTCTTGTAATCACAATGCTCAATGACCCCTGTCATCACAACGCTCCATGCCTTTGTCATCACAATGCTCCATGGCCCCTGTAATCACAATGCTCCAGAACACTTGTCAGCATAATACTCCATTCCCGTGTCATCCCATTGCTCAATGACATTTGTCATCAAAATGTTCCTTGGCCTTTGGCATCACAGTGATCCATCATAACTTTAATCAAAATTCTACATGACCATTGTCATCACAATGCAAGGTGACCAATGTCATCACAATGCCCCAAGACACGTGTCATCACAATTCGCCTTGGCCCTTGTTATCTCAATGCTGTATGAACCGTGTCATCACTAGGTTTCAGGACACTTGTCATCAAAGAGATCCATGACAACATTCATCACAATGCCCCATGAACTCTGTTATCTCAACGCTCCATGGCCTTTGTATTCCCAATGTTCCATTGTCCCGATAATCACATTGCTCCATGAACACTTTCATCACAATGCTCCTTGACCACTGTCACCGTAATGACCCATGACGTTTCTCATCACTGTGCTCCAAGGCCACTCTCATCAAAATGCTCCATGATCTGTGTCAGCCCAATATTGCATGACAGTTGTCATCACAAGGCTCTATGATCCCTGTAATCACAATGATCCCTGCCAATAACATCACAATGTTCCATGTCTCCTGTAATCACAATGCTCCATGCCCTTGTCATCACAATGCTCCAGGTCTGTTTTCATCACCATGCTTCATGCCCGTGTCATCACAATGCTCCATGAATCTTGTCTTCACAATGCTCCATGGCCCATGTCATCACAATGCTCCGTGACTCCTGTCAACACAATGCCTGATGACTCCTGTCATCAAAATGCTAAATGGCACTTGTCATCACAATGCTCTATGACGCCTGTCATCACTATTCTCCATGTCACTTGTTATCACAATGCTCCATGGCCCCTGTAATCACAGTACTCCATGACCCCTTTCATCACAATGCCCAATGCCACCTCTTATCACAATTCTCCATGGCATTTGTCATCACGATGCTCCATGACATCTGTCATCACAATGCTCCATGACACTTGTCATCACAATGCTCGATGGCCCTTGTCATCACAATGTTCCTTGGTGCTTTTCATCTCAATGTTCCATGACAACTCTCATCAAAATACTCCAAGATTTGTTTCATCCCAATGCTCCATGGCCCTTGTCATTACAAATCCACATGATCCCTTTCATCACAATTGTCCATGGCAACTTACATAAAAATGGTCCATGCCCCTGTCATCACAATGCCCAATGATATCTCTTTTTACAATGATCCATGACCCTTTTCATCACAAGGCTCCATGTCCTTTGTATTCACATTGCTCCATGGCCCTTGTCATCACAATGCTCCATAGCGCTTTTCATCGCAGTGCTCCATGACCGCTTTCAGCACAATGCCCCATGACCCCTGTCATCATGATGCTCAACTGCCCTTGTCATCACAAGTCTCCATGAAACATTTCCTCAAAATGCTCCAGTACGCCTTTCATCCAAATTCCCCGTGGCCACTGTCATCACAATTCTCCATGACCACTGTCATCATAATGGTCCATGACCCGTTTCATCTCAATGCTCCATGACACCCGTCACCACAGTGCTCCATGGCCTTTGTCATCACAATGTTCCATGTCCCCTATAATCAAAATGCTCCATGCCTTTTTCCTCACAATGCTCCAGAATTCTTGTCATCACAATGTTCCATGACCGTGGCATCACAATGCTCCATGGCCCTTGTCATCACAATGCTCCAGAATTCTTGTAATCACAATGTTCCATGACCGTGTCATCACAATGCTACATGACCCTGGTCATCAGAGTTCTCCCTGACCTTTGTCATCACAATGCTCTATGTCGCTTTTCCTCACAATTCTCAATGACCACTTTAATCACTATGCTCGCTGACCATTTTCATCACATTTCTCTATTGTCATTACAATTCCCCATCGTCCCTTTCTTCACAATGCTCCATGATGCCTGTCATCACAATGCTCCACGGCTTCTGTTTTCACAATGCTCCAGGACCAGTTTCATCACAATACTCCATCCCCCTTGTCATCACAGTGCACAATGAAACGTTTCATTACAATGCTCCATGACACTTGTCATCACAATGCTCCATGGCCTTTTTCGTCACAATGCTCCCAGGCACTTTTCATCACGATGTTCTATGAAAACTTTCATCACATTGCTCCATGACCATTGTCATCACAATAGTCCATAGCCTTGTCAACACAATGCTGCATAATCCCTGTCATCACAATTCTCCATGACTGCTGTCATCACATAATCCAGGACAATTTTCATAACAATGCTTCATGCCCCCAGTCATCACAGTGCTCCATGATACATTTCATCACAATTCCTAGATGATCAATGTCATCACAATGCCCCATGACACCTGTCATCACAATTCACTATGACCCTTGTCATCACAATACTCGATGAACTGTGTCATCACAGTGTTCCAGGACACATGTCATCACAATGATCCATGACTACTTTCATCACAATGCTCCAATACACCTGTCATCACAATGCTCCATGGCCCCTGTTATCATATTGCTCCATGATCTCTTTGCTCACAATGCTCCATGACCAGTGTCATCACCATGCCTCATGACGCCTGTCATCTCAATGCTCCATGGCCCCTTTCATCACAATGCTCCATGAACCCAGTCATCACAGTGTTCCCTGCCCTTTTCATCGCAATGCTCCATGGGCCCTGTCATCACAATGCTCCATGCCCTTGTCATCAAAATGCTCCAGAACTCTTGTCATCATAATGCTCCATGCCAATGTCATCAAAATGCCCCATGACACTTGTCATCACAATACTCCAAGGCCTTTGTCATCACAATGTTCCATGGCCCCTGTCATCACAATTCTCCATGCTCTTGTCATCAAAATTCTCCAGAACTCTTGTCATCATAATGCTCCATGCCAATGTCATCAAAATGCCCCATGACACTTGTCATCACAATGCTCCATGGCCTTTGTCATCACAATGTTCCATGGACCCTGTCATCACAGTGCTCCATGATAACTTTCATCACAATTCTGGATGACCACTGTCATCACAATGCCCCATGACAGATGTCATCACAATTCGCCATGGTCCTTGTCATCACAAGGTTCCAGGACACTTGTCATCACAATGATCCATGATCACTTTCATCACAATGCTCCATGAACCCTGTCGTCTCAATGCTCCATAGTCTTTGTATTCACAATGCTCCATGGCTCCTGTAATCACAGTGCTCCATGACCCCTTTCATCACAATGCTCCAAGACCGCTGTCATCACAATGCCCCATGAGGCCTGGCTTCACAAATCTCCAAGGCCTCTCTTACCAAAATGCTCCATGATCCCTGTCAGCACAATATTCGATGGCACTTTTCATCACAATGCTCCATGACCCCTGTCATCACAAAGTTCTCTGCCCATATCATCACAATGCTCCTTGTCACCTTTAATCACAATGCTCCATGCCCTTTCATCACAATGCTCCAGAATTCTTGTCATCGCAATGTTCCTTGACCGTGTCATCACAATGCTCCATGAACCTTGTCATCACAAAGCTCCATGACCCCTGTCATCACCATGATCCATGACCCTTGTCATCACAAAGCTCCATGACCCCTGTCATCACAATGATCCATGACGCTTGTCATCACAAAGCTCCATGACCCCTGTCATCACATTGATCCATGACTCCTTTCCTCACAGTGCTCTAGTACCCTTTTCATCACAATGCTCCATGCCATTGTCAGCACAATGCTCCTTGGACCCTGTCATCAAAATGCTCCATCCCCTTTTCATCACAATGCTCCAGATATCCTATCATTACAATGCTCCATGCCCGTGTCAAGACAATGCTCCATGACCCATGTCATCAAATTGCTTCATGAACCTTGTTATTAGAATAATCCATGACCCTTGTCATCAAAATGATCCATGACAGTTGTCATCACAATGCTGCATGATACCTTGCATCCCAACTCTCTGTGACCGCTGTCATCACAATGCTCCAGGACAATTTTCATCACAATGCTCCATGCCCCCTGTCATCACAGTGCCCCTTAACACCTGTAATCACAATGCTCCATGACCCTGTCATCACAATGCTACATGACCCCTGTCATCACATTGTTCCATGGCCTATGTATTCACAATGCTCCATGGACCCTGTAATCACACTGCTCCATGTTCCCTTTCAACACAATGGTCCATGAACCCTGTCATCACAACGTTCCATGAAAGTTGTCATCAAAAGTCTCCATGACCCTGGTCACCACAAGGTTCCCTGATCTTGTCATCACAATGCTCCATGACCCTTGTAATCACAGTGGTACATGGCCTTGTCACCACAATGTTCCATGGCCTCTGTCATCACCATGCTCCATGGTCTTTCTCATCACAATGCTCTATGACCCCTGTCATCACTATGCTTGATGACCATTGTCATCACAATGCTCCAAGGCCCCTGTCATCACAATGCCTCATGGTCTTGTAATCACAATGCTCAATGACCCCTGTCATCACAATGCTCCATGCCTTTGTCATCACAATGCTCCATGGCCCCTGTAATCACAATGCTCCAGAACACTTGTCAGCATAATACTCCATTCCCGTGTCATCCCATTGCTCAATGACATTTGTCATCAAAATGTTCCTTGGCCTTTGGCATCACAGTGATCCATGATAACTTTAATCAAAATTCTACATGACCATTGTCATCACAATGCAAGGTGACCAATGTCATCACAATGCCCCAAGACACGTGTCATCACAATTCGCCTTGGCCCTTGTTATCTCAATGCTGTATGAACCGTGTCATCACTAGGTTTCAGGACACTTGTCATCAAAGAGATCCATGACAACATTCATCACAATGCCCCATGAACTCTGTTATCTCAACGCTCCATGGCCTTTGTATTCCCAATGTTCCATTGTCCCGATAATCACATTGCTCCATGAACACTTTCATCACAATGCTCCTTGACCACTGTCACCGTAATGACCCATGACGTTTCTCATCACTGTGCTCCAAGGCCACTCTCATCAAAATGCTCCATGATCTGTGTCAGCCCAATATTGCATGACAGTTGTCATCACAAGGCTCTATGATCCCTGTAATCACAATGATCCCTGCCAATAACATCACAATGTTCCATGTCTCCTGTAATCACAATGCTCCATGCCCTTGTCATCACAATGCTCCAGGTCTGTTTTCATCACCATGGTTCATGCCCGTGTCATCACAATGCTCCATGAATCTTGTCTTCACAATGCTCCATGGCACATGTCATCACAATGCTCCCTGACTCCTGTCAACACAATGCCTGATGACTCCTGTCATCAAAATGCTAAATGGCACTTGTCATCACAATGCTCTATGACGCCTGTCATCACTATTCTCCATGTCACTTGTTATCACAATGCTCCATGGCCCCTGTAATCACAGTACTCCATGACCCCTTTCATCACAATGCCCAATGCCTCCTCTTATCACAATTCTCCATGGCATTTGACATCACGATGCTCCATGACACCTGTCATCACAATGCTCCATGACACTTGTCATCACAATGCTCGATGGCCCTTGTCATCACAATGTTCCTTGGTGCTTTTCATCGCAATGTTCCATGACAACTCTCATCAAAATACTCCAAGATTTGTTTCATCCCAATGCTCCATGGCCCTTGTCATTACAAATCCACATGATCCCTTTCATCACAATTGTCCATGGCAACTTACATAAAAATGGTCCATGCCCCTGTCATCACAATGCCCAAAGATATCTGTTTTTACAATGATCCATGACCCTTGTCATCACAAGGCTCCATGTCCCTTGTATTCACATTGCTCCATGGCCCTTGTCATCACAATGCTCCATAGCGCTTTTCATCGCAATGCTCCATGACCGCTTTCAGCACAATGCCCCATGACCCCTGTCATCATGATGCTCAACTGCCCTTGTCATCACAAGTCTCCAAGAAACATTTCCTCAAAATGCTCCAGTATGCCTTTCATCCAAATTCCCCGTGGCCACTGTCATCACAATTCTCCATGACCACTGTCATCATAATTGTCCATGACCCGTTTCATCTCAATGCTCCATGACACCCGTCACCACAGTGCTCCATGGCCTTTGTCATCACAATGTTCCATGTCCCCTATAATCAAAATGCTCCATGCCTTTTCCTCACAATGCTCCAGAATTCTTGTCATCACAATGTTCCATGACCGTGGCATCACAATGCTCCATGGCCCTGGTCATCACAATGCTCCAGAATTCTTGTCATCACAATGTTCCATGACCGTGTCATCACAATGCTACATGACCCTGGTCATCAGAGTTCTCCCTGACCTTTGTCATCACAATGCTCTATGTCGCTTTTCATCACAATTCTCAATGACCACTTTAATCACTATGCTCGCTGACCATTTTCATCACATTTCTCTGTTGTCATTGCAATTCCCCATCGTCCCTTTCTTCACAATGCTCCATGATGCCTTTCATCACAATGCTCCACGGCTTCTGTTATCACAATGCTCCAGGACCAGTTTCATCACAATACTCCATCCCCCTTGTCATCACAGTGCACAATGAAACCTTTCATTACAATGCTCCATGACACTTGTCATCACAATGCTCCATGGCCTTTATCGTCACAATGCTCCCAGGCACTTTTCATCACGATGTTCCATGAAAACTTTCATCACATTGCTCCATGACCATTGTCATCACAATAGTCCATACCCTTGTCAACACAATGCTGCATAATCCCTGTCATCACAATTCTCCATGACTGCTGTCATCACATAATCCAGGACAATTTTCATAACAATGCTTCATGCCCCCAGTCATCACAGTGCTCCATGATACATTTCATCACAATTCCTAGATGATCAATGTCATCACAGTGCCCCATGACACCTGTCATCACAATTCGCTATGACCCTTGTCATCACAATATTCGATGAACTGTGTCATCACAGTGTTCCAGGACACATGTCATCACAATGATCCATGACTACTTTCATCACAATGCTCCAATACACCTGTCATCACAATGCTCCATGGCCCCTGTTATCATATTGCTCCATGATCTCTTTGATCACAATGCTCCATGACCAGTGTCATCACCATGCCTCATGACGCCTGTCATCTCAATGCTCCATGGCCCCTTTCATCACAATGCTCCATGAACCCAGTCATCACAGTGATCCCTGCCCTTTTCATCGCAATGCTCCATGGGCCCTGTCATCACAATGCTCCATGCCCTTGTCATCAAAATGCTCCAGAACTCTTGTCATCATAATGCTCCATGCCAATGTCATCAAAATGCCCCATTACACTTGTCATCACAATGCTCCATGGCCTTTGTCATCACAATGTTCCATGGCCCCTGTCATCACAATTCTCCATGCCCTTGTCATCAAAATGCTCCAGAACTGTTGTCATCATAATGCTCCATGCCAATGTCATCAAAATGCCCCATGACACTTGTCATCACAATGCTCCATGGCCTTTGTCATCACAATGTTCCATGGCCCCTGTCATCACAGTGCTCCATGATAACTTTCATCACAATTCTACATGACCACTGTCATCACAATGCCCCATGACAGATGTCATCACAATTCGCCATGGTCCTTGTCATCACAATGCTCCATGAACCGTGTCATCACAAGGTTCCAGGACACTTGTCATCACAATGATCCATGATCACTTTCATCACAATGCTCCATGAACCCTGTCGTCTCAATGCTCCATAGTCTTTGTATTCACAATGCTCCATGGCTCCTGTAATCACAGTGCTCCATGACCCCTTTCATCACAATGCTCCAAGACCGCTCTCATCACAATGCCCCATGACGCCTGCCTTCACAAATCTCCAAGGCCTCTCTTACCAAAATGCTCCATGATCCCTGTCAGCACAATATTCGATGGCACTTTTCATCACAATGCTCCATGACCCCTGTCATCACAAAGTTCTCTGCCCATATCATCACAATGCTCCTTGTCACCTTTAATCACAATGCTCCATGCCCTTTCATCACAATGCTCCAGAATTCTTGTCATCGCAATGTTCTTTGACCGTGTCATCACAATGCTCCATGAACCTTGTCATTACAAAGCTCCATGACCCCTGTCATCACAATGATCCATGACCCTTGTCATCAGAAAGCTCCATGACCCCTGTCATCACAATGATCCATGACGCTTGTCATCACAAAGCTCCATGACCACTGTCATCACAATGCTCCATGACCGTTGTCATCACAAAGCTCCATGACCCCTGTCATCACATTGATCCATGACTCCTTTCCTCACAGTGCTCCAGTACCCTTTTCATCACAATGCTCCATGCCATTGTCAGCACAATGCTCCTTGGACCCTGTCATCAAAATGCTCCATCCCCTTTTCATCACAATGCTCCAGATATCCTATCATTACAATGCTCCATGCCCGTGTCAAGACAATGCTCCATGACCCATGTCATCAAATTGCTTTATGAACCTTGTTATCAGAATAATCCATGACCCCTGTCATCAAAATGATCCATGACAGTTGTCATCACAATGCTGCATGATACCTTTCATCCCAACTCTCTGTGACCGCTGTCATCACAATGCTCCAGGACAATTTTCATCACAATGCTCCATGCCCCCTGTCATCACAGTGCCCCTTAACACCTGTAATCACAATGCTCCATGACCCTGTCATCACAATGCTACATGACCCCTGTCATCACATTGTTCCATGGCCTATGTATTCACAATGCTCCATGGACCCTGTAATCACACTGCTCCATGTTCCCTTTCAACACAATGGTCCATGAACCCTGTCATCACAACGTTCCATGAAAGTTGTCATCAAAAGTCTCCATGACCCTGGTCACCACAAGGTTCCCTGCTCTTGTCATCACAATGCTCCATGACCCTTGTAATCACAGTGGTACATGGCCTTGTCACCACAATGTTCCATGGCCTCTGTCATCACCATGCTCCATGGTCTTTCTCATCACAATGCTCTATGACCCCTGTCATCACTATGCTTGATGACCATTGTCATCACAATGCTCCAAGGCCCCTGTCATCACAATGCCTCATGGTCTTGTAATCACAATGCTCAATGACCCCTGTCATCACAACGCTCCATGCCTTTGTCATCACAATGCTCCATGGCCCCTGTAATCACAATGCTCCAGAACGCTTGTCAGCATAATACTCCATTCCCGTGTCATCCCATTGCTCAATGACATTTGTCATCAAAATGTTCCTTGGCCTTTGGCATCACAGTGATCCATGATAACTTTAATCAAAATTCTACATGACCATTGTCATCACAATGCAAGGTGACCAATGTCATCACAATGCCCCAAGACACGTGTCATCACAATTCGCCTTGGCCCTTGTTATCTCAATGCTGTATGAACCGTGTCATCACTAGGTTTCAGGACACTTGTCATCAAAGAGATCCATGACAACATTCATCACAATGACCCATGAACTCTGTTATCTCAATGCTCCATGGCCTTTGTATTCCCAATGTTCCATTGTCCCGATAATCACATTGCTCCATGAACACTTTCATCACAATGCTCCTTGACCACTGTCACCGTAATGACCCATGACGTTTCTCATCACTGTGCTCCAAGGCCACTCTCATCAAAATGCTCCATGATCTGTGTCAGCCCAATATTGCATGACAGTTGTCATCACAAGGCTCTATGATCCCTGTAATCACAATGATCCCTGCCAATAACATCACAATGTTCCATGTCTCCTGTAATCACAATGCTCCATGCCCTTGTCATCACAATGCTCCAGGTCTGTTTTCATCACCATGCTTCATGCCCGTGTCATCACAATGCTCCATGAATCTTGTCTTCACAATGCTCCATGGCCCATGTCATCACAATGATCCGTGACTCCTGTCAACACAATGCCTGATGACTCCTGTCATCAAAATGCTAAATGGCACTTGTCATCACAATGCTCTATGACGCCTGTCATCACTATTCTCCATGTCACTTGTTATCACAATGCTCCATGGCCCCTGTAATCACAGTACTCCATGACCCCTTTCATCACAATGCCCAATGCCACCTCTTATCACAATTCTCCATGGCATTTGTCATCACGATGCTCCATGACACCTGTCATCACAATGCTCCATGACACTTGTCATCACAATGCTCGATGGCCCTTGTCATCACAATGTTCCTTGGTGCTTTGCATCGCAATGTTCCATGACAACTCTCATCAAAATACTCCAAGATTTGTTTCATCCCAATGCTCCATGGCCCTTGTCATTACAAATCCACATGATCCCTTTCATCACAATTGTCCATGGCAACTTACATAAAAATGCTCCATGCCCCTGTCATCACAATGCCCAAAGATATCTGTTTTTACAATGATCCTTGACCCTTGTCATCACAAGGCTCCATGTCCCTTGTATTCACATTGCTCCATGGCCCTTGTCATCACAATGCTCCATAGCGCTTTTCATCGCAATGCTCCATGACCGCTTTCAGCACAATGCCCCATTACCCCTGTCATCATGATGCTCAACTGCCCTTGTCATCACAAGTCTCCATGAAATATTACCTCAAAATACTCCAGTACGCCTTTCATCCAAATTCCCCGTGGCCACTGTCATCACAATTCTCCATGACCACTGTCATCATAATGGTCCATGACCCGTTTCATCTCAATGCTCCATGACACCTGTCACCACAGTGCCCCATGGCCTTTGTCATCACAATGTTCCATGTCCCCTATAATCAAAATGCTCCATGCCTTTTTCCTCACAATGCTCCAGAATTCTTGTCATCACAATGTTCCATGACCGTGGCATCACAATGCTCCATGGCCCTTGTCATCACAATGCTCCAGAATTCTTGTCATCACAATGTTCCATGACCGTGTCATCACAATGCTACATGACCCTGGTCATCAGAGTTCTCCCTGACCTTTGTCATCACAATGCTCTATGTCGCTTTTCATCACAATTCTCAATGACCACTTTAATCACTATGCTCGCTGACCATTTTCATCACATTTCTCTATTGTCATTACAATTCCCCATCGTCCCTTTCTTCACAATGCTCCATGATGCCTGTCATCACAATGCTCCACGGCTTCTGTTATCACAATGCTCCAGGACCAGTTTCATCACAATACTCCATCCCCCTTGTCATCACAGTGCACAATGAAACCTTTCATTACAATGCTCCATGACACTTGTCATCACAATGCTCCATGGCCTTTATCGTCACAATGCTCCCAGGCACTTTTCATCACGATGTTCCATGAAAACTTTCATCACATTGCTCCATGACCATTGTCATCACAATAGTCCATAGCCTTGTCAACACAATGCTGCATAATCCCTGTCATCACAATTCTCCATGACTGCTGTCATCACATAATCCAGGACAATTTTCATAACAATGCTTCATGCACCCAGTCATCACAGTGCTCCATGATACATTTCATCACAATTCCTAGATGATCAATGTCATCACAATGCCCCATGACACCTGTCATCACAATTCGCTATGACCCTTGTCATCACAATACTCGATGAACTGTGTCATCACAGTGTTCCAGGACACATGTCATCACAATGATCCATGACTACTTTCATCACAATGCTCCAATACACCTGTCATCACAATGCTCCATGGCCCCTGTTATCATATTGCTCCATGATCTCTTTGATCACAATGCTCCATGACCAGTGTCATCACCATGCCTCATGACGCCTGTAATCTCAATGCTCCATGGCCCCTTTCATCACAATGCTCCATGAACCCAGTCATCACAGTGTTCCCTGCCCTTTTCATCGCAATGCTCCATGGGCCCTGTCATCACAATGCTCCATGCCCTTGTCATCAAAATGCTCCAGAACTCTTGTCATCATAATGCTCCATGCCAATGTCATCAAAATGCCCCATGACACTTGTCATCACAATGCTCCATGGCCTTTGTCATCACAATGTTCCATGGCCCCTGTCATCACAGTGCTCCATGATAACTTTCATCACAATTCTAGATGACCACTGTCATCACAATGCCCCATGAAAGATGTCATCACAATTCGCCATGGTCCTTGTCATCACAATGCTCCATGAACCGTGTCATCACAAGGTTCCAGGACACTTGTCATCACAATGATCCATGATCACTTTCATCACAATGCTCCATGAACCCTGTCGTCTCAATGCTCCATAGTCTTTGTATTCACAATGCTCCATGGCTCCTGTAATCACAGTGCTCCATGACCCCTTTCATCACAATGCTCCAAGACCGCTGTCATCACAATGCCCCATGACGCCTGCCTTCACAAATCTCCAAGGCCTCTCTTACCAAAATGCTTCATGATCCCTGTCAGCACAATATTCGATGGCACTTTTCATCACAATGCTCCATGACCCCTGTCATCACAAAGTTCTCTGCCCATATCATCACAATGCTCCTTGTCACCTTTAATCACAATGCTCCATGCCCTTTCATCACAATGCTCCAGAATTCTTGTCATCGCAATGTTCCTTGACCGTGTCATCACAATGCTCCATGAACCTTGTCATCACAAAGCTCCATGACCCCTGTCATCACAATGATCCATGACCCTTGTCATCACAAAGCTCCATGACCCCTGTCATTACATTGATCCATGACTCCTTTCCTCACAGTGCTCCAGTACCCTTTTCATCACAATGCTCCATGCCATTGTCAGCACAATGCTCCTTGGACCCTGTCATCAAAATGCTCCATCCCCTTTTCATCACAATGCTCCAGATATCCTATCATTACAATGCTCCATGCCCGTGTCAAGACAATGCTCCATGACCCATGTCATCAAATTGCTTTATGAACCTTGTTATCAGAATAATCCATGACCCATGTCATCAAAATGATCCATGACAGTTGTCATCACAATGCTGCATGATACCTTTCATCCCAACTCTCTGTGACCGCTGTCATCACAATGCTCCAGGACAATTTTCATCACAATGCTCCATGTCCCCTGTCATCACAGTGCCCCTTAACACCTGTAATCACAATGCTCCATGACCCTGTCATCACAATGCTACATGACACCTGTCATCACATTGTTTCATGGCCTATGTATTCACAATGCTCCATGGACCCTGTAATCACACTGCTCCATGTTCCCTTTCAACACAATGGTCCATGAACCATGTCATCACAACGTTCCAGGAAAGTTGTCATCAAAAGTCTCCATGACCCTGGTCACCACAAGGTTCCCTGCTCTTTTCATCACAATGCTCCATGACCCTTGTAATCACAGTGGTACATGGCCTTGTCACCACAATGTTCCATGGCCTGTGTCATCACCATGCTCCATGGTCTTTCTCATCACAATGCTCTATGACCCCTGTCATCACTATGCTTGATGACCATTGTCATCACAATGCTCCAAGGCCCCTGTCATCACAATGCCTCATGGTCTTGTAATCACAATGCTCAATGACCCCTGTCATCACAATGCTCCATGCCTTTGTCATCACAATGCTCCATGGCCCCTGTAATCACCATGCTCCAGAACACTTGTCAGCATAATACTCCATTCCCGTGTCATCCCATTGCTCAATGACATTTGTCATCAAAATGTTCCTTGGCCTTTGGCATCACAGTGACCCATGATAACTTTAATCAAAATTCTACATGACCATTGTCATCCCAATGCAAGGTGACCAATGTCATCACAATGCCCCAAGACACGTGTCATCACAATTCGCCTTCGCCCTTGTTATCTTAATGCTGTATGAAACGTGTCATCACTAGGTTTCAGGACAATTGTCATCAAAGAGATCCATGACAACATTCATCACAATGCCCCATGAACTCTGTTATCTCAATGCTCCATGGCCTTTGTATTCCCAATGTTCCATTGTCCCGATAATCACATTGCTCCATGAACATTTTCATCACAATGCTCCGTGACTCCTGTCAACACAATGCCTGATGACTCCTGTCATCAAAATGCTAAATGGCACTTGTCATCACAATGCTCTATGACGCCTGTCATCACTATTCTCCATGTCACTTGTTATCACAATGCTCCATGGCCCCTGTAATCACAGTACTCCATGACCGCTTTCATCACAATGCCCAATGCCACCTCTTATCACAATTCTCCATGGCATTTGTCATCACGATGCTCCATGACACCTGTCATCACAATGCTCCATGACACTTGTCATCACAATGCTCGATGGCCCTTGTCATCACAATGTTCCTTGGTGCTTTTCATCGCAATGTTCCATGACAACTCTCATCAAAATACTCCAAGATTTGTTTCATCCCAATGCTCCATGGCCCTTGTCATTACAAATCCACATGATCCCTTTCATCACAATTGTCCATGGCAACTTACATAAAAATGCTCCATGCCCCTGTCATCACAATGCCCAAAGATATCTGTTTTTACAATGATCCTTGACCCTTGTCATCACAAGGCTCCATGTCCCTTGTATTCACATTGCTCCATGGCCCTTGTCATCACAATGCTCCATAGCGCTTTTCATCGCAATGCTCCATGACCGCTTTCAGCACAATGCCCCATTACCCCTGTCATCATGATGCTCAACTGCCCTTGTCATCACAAGTCTCCATGAAATATTACCTCAAAATACTCCAGTACGCCTTTCATCCAAATTCCCCGTGGCCACTGTCATCACAATTCTCCATGACCACTGTCATCATAATGGTCCATGACCCGTTTCATCTCAATGCTCCATGACACCTGTCACCACAGTGCCCCATGGCCTTTGTCATCACAATGTTCCATGTCCCCTATAATCAAAATGCTCCATGCCTTTTTCCTCACAATGCTCCAGAATTCTTGTCATCACAATGTTCCATGACCGTGGCATCACAATGCTCCATGGCCCTTGTCATCACAATGCTCCAGAATTCTTGTCATCACAATGTTCCATGACCGTGTCATCACAATGCTACATGACCCTGGTCATCAGAGTTCTCCCTGACCTTTGTCATCACAATGCTCTATGTCGCTTTTCATCACAATTCTCAATGACCACTTTAATCACTATGCTCGCTGACCATTTTCATCACATTTCTCTATTGTCATTACAATTCCCCATCGTCCCTTTCTTCACAATGCTCCATGATGCCTGTCATCACAATGCTCCACGGCTTCTGTTATCACAATGCTCCAGGACCACTTTCATCACAATACTCCATCCCCCTTGTCATCACAGTGCACAATGAAACCTTTCATTACAATGCTCCATGACACTTGTCATCACAATGCTCCATGGCCTTTATCGTCACAATGCTCCCAGGCACTTTTCATCACGATGTTCCATGAAAACTTTCATCACATTGCTCCATGACCATTGTCATCACAATAGTCCATAGCCTTGTCAACACAATGCTGCATAATCCCTGTCATCACAATTCTCCATGACTGCTGTCATCACATAATCCAGGACAATTTTCATAACAATGCTTCATGCACCCAGTCATCACAGTGCTCCATGATACATTTCATCACAATTCCTAGATGATCAATGTCATCACAATGCCCCATGACACCTGTCATCACAATTCGCTATGACCCTTGTCATCACAATACTCGATGAACTGTGTCATCACAGTGTTCCAGGACACATGTCATCACAATGATCCATGACTACTTTCATCACAATGCTCCAATACACCTGTCATCACAATGCTCCATGGCCCCTGTTATCATATTGCTCCATGATCTCTTTGATCACAATGCTCCATGACCAGTGTCATCACCATGCCTCATGACGCCTGTCATCTCAATGCTCCATGGCCCCTTTCATCACAATGCTCCATGAACCCAGTCATCACAGTGTTCCCTGCCCTTTTCATCGCAATGCTCCATGGGCCCTGTCATCACAATGCTCCATGCCCTTGTCATCAAAATGCTCCAGAACTCTTGTCATCATAATGCTCCATGCCAATGTCATCAAAATGCCCCATGACACTTGTCATCACAATGCTCCATGGCCTTTGTCATCACAATGTTCCATGGCCCCTGTCATCACAGTGCTCCATGATAACTTTCATCACAATTCTAGATGACCACTGTCATCACAATGCCCCATGACAGATGTCATCACAATTCGCCATGGTCCTTGTCATCACAATGCTCCATGAACCGTGTCATCACAAGGTTCCAGGACACTTGTCATCACAATGATCCATGATCACTTTCATCACAATGCTCCATGAACCCTGTCGTCTCAATGCTCCATAGTCTTTGTATTCACAATGCTCCATGGCTCCTGTAATCACAGTGCTCCATGACCCCTTTCATCACAATGCTCCAAGACCGCTGTCATCACAATGCCCCATGACGCCTGCCTTCACAAATCTCCAAGGCCTCTCTTACCAAAATGCTCCATGATCCCTGTCAGCACAATATTCGATGGCACTTTTCATCACAATGCTCCATGACCCCTGTCATCACAAAGTTCTCTGCCCATATCATCACAATGCTCCTTGTCACCTTTAATCACAATGCTCCATGCCCTTTCATCACAATGCTCCAGAATTCTTGTCATCGCAATGTTCCTTGACCGTGTCATCACAATGCTCCATGAACCTTGTCATCACAAAGCTCCATGACCCCTGTCATCACAATGATCCATGACCCTTGTCATCACAAAGCTCCATGACCCCTGTCATCACAATGATCCATGACGCTTGTCATCACAAAGCTCCATGACCCCTGTCATCACATTGATCCATGACTCCTTTCCTCACAGTGCTCTAGTACCCTTTTCATCACAATGCTCCATGCCATTGTCAGCACAATGCTCCTTGGACCCTGTCATCAAAATGCTCCATCCCCTTTTCATCACAATGCTCCAGATATCCTATCATTACAATGCTCCATGCCCGTGTCAAGACAATGCTCCATGACCCATGTCATCAAATTGCTTCATGAACCTTGTTATTAGAATAATCCATGACCCTTGTCATCAAAATGATCCATGACAGTTGTCATCACAATGCTGCATGATACCTTGCATCCCAACTCTCTGTGACCGCTGTCATCACAATGCTCCAGGACAATTTTCATCACAATGCTCCATGCCCCCTGTCATCACAGTGCCCCTTAACACCTGTAATCACAATGCTCCATGACCCTGTCATCACAATGCTACATGACCCCTGTCATCACATTGTTCCATGGCCTATGTATTCACAATGCTCCATGGACCCTGTAATCACACTGCTCCATGTTCCCTTTCAACACAATGGTCCATGAACCCTGTCATCACAACGTTCCATGAAAGTTGTCATCAAAAGTCTCCATGACCCTGGTCACCACAAGGTTCCCTGATCTTGTCATCACAATGCTCCATGACCCTTGTAATCACAGTGGTACATGGCCTTGTCACCACAATGTTCCATGGCCTCTGTCATCACCATGCTCCATGGTCTTTCTCATCACAATGCTCTATGACCCCTGTCATCACTATGCTTGATGACCATTGTCATCACAATGCTCCAAGGCCCCTGTCATCACAATGCCTCATGGTCTTGTAATCACAATGCTCAATGACCACTGTCATCACAATGCTCCATGCCTTTGTCATCACAATGCTCCATGGCCCCTGTAATCACAATGCTCCAGAACACTTGTCAGCATAATACTCCATTCCCGTGTCATCCCATTGCTCAATGACATTTGTCATCAAAATGTTCCTTGGCCTTTGGCATCACAGTGATCCATGATAACTTTAATCAAAATTCTACATGACCATTGTCATCACAATGCAAGGTGACCAATGTCATCACAATGCCCCAAGACACGTGTCATCACAATTCGCCTTGGCCCTTGTTATCTCAATGCTGTATGAACCGTGTCATCACTAGGTTTCAGGACACTTGTCATCAAAGAGATCCATGACAACATTCATCACAATGCCCCATGAACTCTGTTATCTCAACGCTCCATGGCCTTTGTATTCCCAATGTTCCATTTTCCCGATAATCACATTGCTCCATGAACACTTTCATCACAATGCTCCTTGACCACTGTCACCGTAATGACCCATGACGTTTCTCATCACTGTGCTCCAAGGCCACTCTCATCAAAATGCTCCATGATCTGTGTCAGCCCAATATTGCATGACAGTTGTCATCACAAGGCTCTATGATCCCTGTAATCACAATGATCCCTGCCAATAACATCACAATGTTCCATGTCTCCTGTAATCACAATGCTCCATGCCCTTGTCATCACAATGCTCCAGGTCTGTTTTCATCACCATGGTTCATGCCCGTGTCATCACAATGCTCCATGAATCTTGTCTTCACAATGCTCCATGGCACATGTCATCACAATGCTCCCTGACTCCTGTCAACACAATGCCTGATGACTCCTGTCATCAAAATGCTAAATGGCACTTGTCATCACAATGCTCTATGACGCCTGTCATCACTATTCTCCATGTCACTTGTTATCACAATGCTCCATGGCCCCTGTAATCACAGTACTCCATGACCCCTTTCATCACAATGCCCAATGCCACCTCTTATCACAATTCTCCATGGCATTTGACATCACGATGCTCCATGACACCTGTCATCACAATGCTCCATGACACTTGTCATCACAATGCTCGATGGCCCTTGTCATCACAATGTTCCTTGGTGCTTTTCATCGCAATGTTCCATGACAACTCTCATCAAAATACTCCAAGATTTGTTTCATCCCAATGCTCCATGGCCCTTGTCATTACAAATCCACATGATCCCTTTCATCACAATTGTCCATGGCAACTTACATAAAAATGGTCCATGCCCCTGTCATCACAATGCCCAAAGATATCTGTTTTTACAATGATCCATGACCCTTGTCATCACAAGGCTCCATGTCCCTTGTATTCACATTGCTCCATGGCCCTTGTCATCACAATGCTCCATAGCGCTTTTCATCGCAATGCTCCATGACCGCTTTCAGCACAATGCCCCATGACCCCTGTCATCATGATGCTCAACTGCCCTTGTCATCACAAGTCTCCAAGAAACATTTCCTCAAAATGCTCCAGTATGCCTTTCATCCAAATTCCCCGTGGCCACTGTCATCACAATTCTCCATGACCACTGTCATCATAATTGTCCATGACCCGTTTCATCTCAATGCTCCATGACACCCGTCACCACAGTGCTCCATGGCCTTTGTCATCACAATGTTCCATGTCCCCTATAATCAAAATGCTCCATGCCTTTTCCTCACAATGCTCCAGAATTCTTGTCATCACAATGTTCCATGACCGTGGCATCACAATGCTCCATGGCCCTGGTCATCACAATGCTCCAGAATTCTTGTCATCACAATGTTCCATGACCGTGTCATCACAATGCTACATGACCCTGGTCATCAGAGTTCTCCCTGACCTTTGTCATCACAATGCTCTATGTCGCTTTTCATCACAATTCTCAATGACCACTTTAATCACTATGCTCGCTGACCATTTTCATCACATTTCTCTGTTGTCATTGCAATTCCCCATCGTCCCTTTCTTCACAATGCTCCATGATGCCTTTCATCACAATGCTCCACGGCTTCTGTTATCACAATGCTCCAGGACCACTTTCATCACAATACTCCATCCCCCTTGTCATCACAGTGCACAATGAAACCTTTCATTACAATGCTCCATGACACTTGTCATCACAATGCTCCATGGCCTTTATCGTCACAATGCTCCCAGGCACTTTTCATCACGATGTTCCATGAAAACTTTCATCACATTGCTCCATGACCATTGTCATCACAATAGTCCATACCCTTGTCAACACAATGCTGCATAATCCCTGTCATCACAATTCTCCATGACTGCTGTCATCACATAATCCAGGACAATTTTCATAACAATGCTTCATGCCCCCAGTCATCACAGTGCTCCATGATACATTTCATCACAATTCCTAGATGATCAATGTCATCACAGTGCCCCATGACACCTGTCATCACAATTCGCTATGACCCTTGTCATCACAATATTCGATGAACTGTGTCATCACAGTGTTCCAGGACACATGTCATCACAATGATCCATGACTACTTTCATCACAATGCTCCAATACACCTGTCATCACAATGCTCCATGGCCCCTGTTATCATATTGCTCCATGATCTCTTTGATCACAATGCTCCATGACCAGTGTCATCACCATGCCTCATGACGCCTGTCATCTCAATGCTCCATGGCCCCTTTCATCACAATGCTCCATGAACCCAGTCATCACAGTGATCCCTGCCCTTTTCATCGCAATGCTCCATGGGCCCTGTCATCACAATGCTCCATGCCCTTGTCATCAAAATGCTCCAGAACTCTTGTCATCATAATGCTCCATGCCAATGTCATCAAAATGCCCCATTACACTTGTCATCACAATGCTCCATGGCCTTTGTCATCACAATGTTCCATGGCCCCTGTCATCACAATTCTCCATGCCCTTGTCATCAAAATGCTCCAGAACTGTTGTCATCATAATGCTCCATGCCAATGTCATCAAAATGCCCCATGACACTTGTCATCACAATGCTCCATGGCCTTTGTCATCACAATGTTCCATGGCCCCTGTCATCACAGTGCTCCATGATAACTTTCATCACAATTCTAGATGACCACTGTCATCACAATGCCCCATGACAGATGTCATCACAATTCGCCATGGTCCTTGTCATCACAATGCTCCATGAACCGTGTCATCACAAGGTTCCAGGACACTTGTCATCACAATGATCCATGATCACTTTCATCACAATGCTCCATGAACCCTGTCGTCTCAATGCTCCATAGTCTTTGTATTCACAATGCTCCATGGCTCCTGTAATCACAGTGCTCCATGACCCCTTTCATCACAATGCTCCAAGACCGCTCTCATCACAATGCCCCATGACGCCTGCCTTCACAAATCTCCAAGGCCTCTCTTACCAAAATGCTCCATGATCCCTGTCAGCACAATATTCGATGGCACTTTTCATCACAATGCTCCATGACCCCTGTCATCACAAAGTTCTCTGCCCATATCATCACAATGCTCCTTGTCACCTTTAATCACAATGCTCCATGCCCTTTCATCACAATGCTCCAGAATTCTTGTCATCGCAATGTTCTTTGACCGTGTCATCACAATGCTCCATGAACCTTGTCATTACAAAGCTCCATGACCCCTGTCATCACAATGATCCATGACCCTTGTCATCAGAAAGCTCCATGACCCCTGTCATCACAATGATCCATGACGCTTGTCATCACAAAGCTCCATGACCACTGTCATCACAATGCTCCATGACCGTTGTCATCACAAAGCTCCATGACCCCTGTCATCACATTGATCCATGACTCCTTTCCTCACAGTGCTCCAGTACCCTTTTCATCACAATGCTCCATGCCATTGTCAGCACAATGCTCCTTGGACCCTGTCATCAAAATGCTCCATCCCCTTTTCATCACAATGCTCCAGATATCCTATCATTACAATGCTCCATGCCCGTGTCAAGACAATGCTCCATGACCCATGTCATCAAATTGCTTTATGAACCTTGTTATCAGAATAATCCATGACCCCTGTCATCAAAATGATCCATGACAGTTGTCATCACAATGCTGCATGATACCTTTCATCCCAACTCTCTGTGACCGCTGTCATCACAATGCTCCAGGACAATTTTCATCACAATGCTCCATGCCCCCTGTCATCACAGTGCCCCTTAACACCTGTAATCACAATGCTCCATGACCCTGTCATCACAATGCTACATGACCCCTGTCATCACATTGTTCCATGGCCTATGTATTCACAATGCTCCATGGACCCTGTAATCACACTGCTCCATGTTCCCTTTCAACACAATGGTCCATGAACCCTGTCATCACAACGTTCCATGAAAGTTGTCATCAAAAGTCTCCATGACCCTGGTCACCACAAGGTTCCCTGCTCTTGTCATCACAATGCTCCATGACCCTTGTAATCACAGTGGTACATGGCCTTGTCACCACAATGTTCCATGGCCTCTGTCATCACCATGCTCCATGGTCTTTCTCATCACAATGCTCTATGACCCCTGTCATCACTATGCTTGATGACCATTGTCATCACAATGCTCCAAGGCCCCTGTCATCACAATGCCTCATGGTCTTGTAATCACAATGCTCAATGACCCCTGTCATCACAACGCTCCATGCCTTTGTCATCACAATGCTCCATGGCCCCTGTAATCACAATGCTCCAGAACGCTTGTCAGCATAATACTCCATTCCCGTGTCATCCCATTGCTCAATGACATTTGTCATCAAAATGTTCCTTGGCCTTTGGCATCACAGTGATCCATGATAACTTTAATCAAAATTCTACATGACCATTGTCATCACAATGCAAGGTGACCAATGTCATCACAATGCCCCAAGACACGTGTCATCACAATTCGCCTTGGCCCTTGTTATCTCAATGCTGTATGAACCGTGTCATCACTAGGTTTCAGGACACTTGTCATCAAAGAGATCCATGACAACATTCATCACAATGACCCATGAACTCTGTTATCTCAATGCTCCATGGCCTTTGTATTCCCAATGTTCCATTGTCCCAATAATCACATTGCTCCATGAACACTTTCATCACAATGCTCCTTGACCACTGTCACCGTAATGACCCATGACGTTTCTCATCACTGTGCTCCAAGGCCACTCTCATCAAAATGCTCCATGATCTGTGTCAGCCCAATATTGCATGACAGTTGTCATCACAAGGCTCTATGATCCCTGTAATCACAATGATCCCTGCCAATAACATCACAATGTTCCATGTCTCCTGTAATCACAATGCTCCATGCCCTTGTCATCACAATGCTCCAGGTCTGTTTTCATCACCATGCTTCATGCCCGTGTCATCACAATGCTCCATGAATCTTGTCTTCACAATGCTCCATGGCCCATGTCATCACAATGATCCGTGACTCCTGTCAACACAATGCCTGATGACTCCTGTCATCAAAATGCTAAATGGCACTTGTCATCACAATGCTCTATGACGCCTGTCATCACTATTCTCCATGTCACTTGTTATCACAATGCTCCATGGCCCCTGTAATCACAGTACTCCATGACCCCTTTCATCACAATGCCCAATGCCACCTCTTATCACAATTCTCCATGGCATTTGTCATCACGATGCTCCATGACACCTGTCATCACAATGCTCCATGACACTTGTCATCACAATGCTCGATGGCCCTTGTCATCACAATGTTCCTTGGTGCTTTTCATCGCAATGTTCCATGACAACTCTCATCAAAATACTCCAAGATTTGTTTCATCCCAATGCTCCATGGCCCTTGTCATTACAAATCCACATGATCCCTTTCATCACAATTGTCCATGGCAACTTACATAAAAATGCTCCATGCCCCTGTCATCACAATGCCCAAAGATATCTGTTTTTACAATGATCCATGACCCTTGTCATCACAAGGCTCCATGTCCCTTGTATTCACATTGCTCCATGGCCCTTGTCATCACAATGCTCCATAGCGCTTTTCATCGCAATGCTCCATGACCGCTTTCAGCACAATGCCCCATGACACCTGTCATCATGATGCTCAACTGCCCTTGTCATCACAAGTCTCCATGAAACATTTCCTCAAAATGCTCCAGTACGCCTTTCATCCAAATTCCCCGTGGCCACTGTCATCACAATTCTCCATGACCACTGTCATCATAATGGTCCATGACCCGTTTCATCTCAATGCTCCATGACACCCGTCACCACAGTGCTCCATGGCCTTTGTCATCACAATGTTCCATGTCCCCTATAATCAAAATGCTCCATGCCTTTTTCCTCACAATGCTGCAGAATTCTTGTCATCACAATGTTCCATGACCGTGGCATCACAATGCTCCATGGCCCTTGTCATCACAATGCTCCAGAATTCTTGTCATCACAATGTTCCATGACCGTGTCATCACAATGCTACATGACCCTGGTCATCAGAGTTCTCCCTGACCTTTTTCATCACAATGCTCTATGTCGCTTTTCATCACAATTCTCAATGACCACTTTAATCACTATGCTCGCTGACCATTTTCATCACATTTCTCTATTGTCATTACAATTCCCCATCGTCCCTTTCTTCACAATGCTCCATGATGCCTGTCATCACAATGCTCCACGGCTTCTGTTATCACAATGCTCCAGGACCAGTTTCATCACAATACTCCATCCCCCTTGTCATCACAGTGCACAATGAAACCTTTCATTACAATGCTCCATGACACTTGTCATCACAATGCTCCATGGCCTTTATCGTCACAATGCTCCCAGGCACTTTTCATCACGATGTTCCATGAAAACTTTCATCATATTGCTCCATGACCATTGTCATCACAATAGTCCATAGCCTTGTCAACACAATGCTGCATAATCCCTGTCATCACAATTCTCCATGACTGCTGTCATCACATAATCCAGGACAATTTTCATAACAATGCTTCATGCCCCCAGTCATCACAGTGCTCCATGATACATTTCATCACAATTCCTAGATGATCAATGTCATCACAATGCCCCATGACACCTGTCATCACAATTCGCTATGACCCTTGTCATCACAATACTCGATGAACTGTGTCATCACAGTGTTCCAGGACACATGTCATCACAATGATCCATGACTACTTTCATCACAATGCTCCAATACACCTGTCATCACAATGCTCCATGGCCCCTGTTATCATATTGCTCCATGATCTCTTTGATCACAATGCTCCATGACCAGTGTCATCACCATGCCTCATGACGCCTGTCATCTCAATGCTCCATGGCCCCTTTCATCACAATGTTCCATGAACCCAGTCATCACAGTGTTCCCTGCCCTTTTCATCGCAATGCTCCATGGGCCCTGTCATCACAATGCTCCATGAACCCAGTCATCACAGTGTTCCCTGCCCTTTTCATCGCAATGCTCCATGGGCCCTGTCATCACAATGCTCCATGCCCTTGTCATCAAAATGCTCCAGAACTCTTGTCATCATAATGCTCCATGCCAATGTCATCAAAATGCCCCATGACACTTGTCATCACAATGCTCCATGGCCTTTGTCATCACAATGTTCCATGGCCCCTGTCATCACAATTCTCAATGCCCTTGTCATCAAAATTCTCCAGAACTCTTCTCATCATAATGCTCCATGCCAATGTCATCAAAATGCCCCATGACACTTGTCATCACAATGCTCCATGGCCTTTGTCATCACAATGTTCCATGGCCCCTGTCATCACAGTGCTCCATGATAACTTTCATCACAATTCTAGATGACCACTGTCATCACAATGCCCCATGACAGATGTCATCACAATTCGCCATGGTCCTTGTCATCACAATGTTCCATGAACCGTGTCATCACAAGGTTCCAGGACACTTGTCATCACAATGATCCATGATCACTTTCATCACAATGCTCCATGAACCCTGTCGTCTCAATCTCCATAGTCTTTGTATTCACAATGCTCCATGGCTCCTGTAATCACAGTGCTCCATGACCCCTTTCATCACAATGCTCCAAGACCGCTGTCATCACAATGCCCCATGACGCCTGCCTTCACAAATCTCCAAGGCCTCTCTTACCAAAATGCTCCATGATCCCTGTCAGCACAATATTCGATGGCACCTTTCATCACAATGCTCCATGACCCCTGTCATCACAAAGTTCTCTGCCCATATCATCACAATGCTCCTTGTCACCTTTAATCACAATGCTCCATGCCCTTTCATCACAATGCTCCAGAATTCTTGTCATCGCAATGTTCCTTGACCGTGTCATCACAATGCTCCATGAACCTTGTCATCACAAAGCTCCATGACCCCTGTCATCACAATGATCCATGACCCTTGTCATCACAAAGCTCCATGACCCCTGTCATCACAATGATCCATGACGCTTGTCATCACAAAGCTCCATGACCACTGTCATCACAATGCTCCATGACCGTTGTCATCACAAAGCTCCATGACCCCTGTCATCACATTGATCCATGACTCCTTTCCTCACAGTGCTCCAGTACCCTTTTCATCACAATGCTCCATGCCATTGTCAGCACAATGCTCCTTGGACCCTGTCATCAAAATGCTCCATCCCCTTTTCATCACAATGCTCCAGATATCCTATCATTACAATGCTCCATGCCCGTGTCAAGACAATGCTCCATGACCCATGTCATCAAATTGCTTTATGAACATTGTTATCAGAATAATCCATGACCCCTGTCATCAAAATGATCCATGACAGTTGTCATCACAATGCTGCATGATAACTTTCATCCCAACTCTCTGTGACCGCTGTCATCACAATGCTCCAGGACAATTTTCATCACAATGCTCCATGTCCCCTGTCATCACAGTGCCCCTTAACACCTGTAATCACAATGCTCCATGACCCTGTCATCACAATGCTACATGACACCTGTCATCACATTGTTCCATGGCCTATGTATTCACAATGCTCCATGGACCCTGTAATCACACTGCTCCATGTTCCCTTTCAACACAATGGTCCATGAACCATGTCATCACAACGTTCCAGGAAAGTTGTCATCAAAAGTCTCCATGACCCTGGTCACCACAAGGTTCCCTGCTCTTGTCATCACAATGCTCCATGACCCTTGTAATCACAGTGGTACATGGCCTTGTCACCACAATGTTCCATGGCCTCTGTCATCACCATGCTCCATGGTCTTTCTCATCACAATGCTCTATGACCCCTGTCATCACTATGCTTGATGACCATTGTCATCACAATGCTCCAAGGCCCCTGTCATCACAATGCCTCATGGTCTTGTAATCACAATGCTCAATGACCCCTGTCATCACAATGCTCCATGCCTTTGTCCTCACAATGCTCCATGGCCCCTGTAATCACAATGCTCCAGAACACTTGTCAGCATAATACTCCATTCCCGTGTCATCCCATTGCTCAATGACATTTGTCATCAAAATGTTCCTTGGCCTTTGGCATCACAGTGATCCATGATAACTTTAATCAAAATTCTACATGACCATTGTCATCACAATGCAAGGTGACCAATATCATCACAATGCCCCAAGACACGTGTCATCACAATTCGCCTTGGCCCTTGTTATCTTAATGCTGTATGAAATGTGTCATCACTAGGTTTCAGGACAATTGTCATCAAAGAGATCCATGACAACATTCATCACAATGCCCCATGAACTCTGTTATCTCAATGCTCCATGGCCTTTGTATTCCCAATGTTCCATTGTCCCGATAATCACATTGATCCATGAACACTTTCATCACAATGCTCCGTGACTCCTGTCAACACAATGCCTGATGACTCCTGTCATCAAAATGCTAAATGGCACTTGTCATCACAATGCTCTATGACGCCTGTCATCACTATTCTCCATGTCACTTGTTATCACAATGCTCCATGGCCCCTGTAATCACAGTACTCCATGACCCCTTTCATCACAATGCCCAATGCCACCTCTTATCACAATTCTCCATGGCATTTGTCATCACGATGCTCCATGACACCTGTCATAACAATACTCCATGACACTTGTCATCACAATGCTCGATGGCCCTTGTCATCACAATGTTCCTTGGTGCTTTGCATCGCAATGTTCCATGACAACTCTCATCAAAATACTCCAAGATTTGTTTCATCCCAATGCTCCATGGCCCTTGTCATTACAAATCCACATGATCCCTTTCATCACAATTGTCCATGGCAACTTACATAAAAATGCTCCATGCCCCTGTCATCACAATGCCCAAAGATATCTGTTTTTACAATGATCCATGACCCTTGTCATCACAAGGCTCCATGTCCCTTGTATTCACATTGCTCCATGGCCCTTGTCATCACAATGCTCCATAGCGCTTTTCATCGCAATGCTCCATGACCGCTTTCAGCACAATGCCCTATGACCCCTGTCATCATGATGCTCAACTGCCCTTGTCATCACAAGTCTCCATGAAATATTTCCTCAAAATACTCCAGTACGCCTTTCATCCAAATTCCCCGTGGCCACTGTCATCACAATTCTCCATGACCACTGTCATCATAATGGTCCATGACCCGTTTCAACTCAATGCTCCATGACACCTGTCACCACAGTGCCCCATGGCCTTTGTCATCACAATGTTCCATGTCCCCTATAATCAAAATGCTCCATGCCTTTTTCCTCACAATGCTCCAGAATTCTTGTCATCACAATGTTCCATGACCGTGGCATCACAATGCTCCATGGCCCTTGTCATCACAATGCTCCAGAATTCTTGTCATCACAATGTTCCATGACCGTGTCATCACAATGCTACATGACCCTGGTCATCAGAGTTCTCCCTGACCTTTTTCATCACAATGCTCTATGTCGCTTTTCATCACAATTCTCAATGACCACTTTAATCACTATGCTCGCTGACCATTTTCATCACATTTCTCTATTGTCATTACAATTCCCCATCGTCCCTTTCTTCACAATGCTCCATGATGCCTGTCATCACAATGCTCCACGGCTTCTGTTATCACAATGCTCCAGGACCAGTTTCATCACAATACTCCATCCCCCTTGTCATCACAGTGCACAATGAAACCTTTCATTACAATGCTCCATGACACTTGTCATCACAATGCTCCATGGCCTTTATCGTCACAATGCTCCCAGGCACTTTTCATCACGATGTTCCATGAAAACTTTCATCACATTGCTCCATGACCATTGTCATCACAATAGTCCATAGCCTTGTCAACACAATGCTGCATAATCCCTGTCATCACAATTCTCCATGACTGCTGTCATCACATAATCCAGGACAATTTTCATAACAATGCTTCATGCCCCCAGTCATCACAGTGCTCCATGATACATTTCATCACAATTCCTAGATGATCAATGTCATCACAATGCCCCATGACACCTGTCATCACAATTCGCTATGACCCTTGTCATCACAATACTCGATGAACTGTGTCATCACAGTGTTCCAGGACACATGTCATCACAATGATCCATGACTACTTTCATCACAATGCTCCAATACACCTGTCATCACAATGCTCCATGGCCCCTGTTATCATATTGCTCCATGATCTCTTTGATCACAATGCTCCATGACCAGTGTCATCACCATGCCTCATGACGCCTGTCATCTCAATGCTCCATGGCCCCTTTCATCACAATGCTCCATGATCCCAGTCATCACAGTGTTCCCTGCCCTTTTCATCGCAATGCTCCATGGGCCCTGTCATCACAATGCTCCATGTCCTTGTCATCAAAATGCTCCAGAACTCTTGTCATCATAATGCTCCATGCCAATGTCATCAAAATGCCCCATGACACTTGTCATCACAATGCTCCATGGCCTTTGTCATCACAATGTTCCATGGCCCCTGTCATCACAATTCTCCATGCCCTTGTCATCAAAATGCTCCAGAACTCTTGTCATCATAATGCTCCATGCCAATGTCATCAAAATGCCCCATGACGCTTGTCATCACAATGCTCCATGGCCTTTGTCATCACAATGTTCCATGGCCCCTGTCATCACAGTGCTCCATGATAACCTTCATCACAATTCTAGATGACCACTGTCATCACAATGCCCCATGACAGATGTCATCACAATTCGCCATGGTCCTTGTCATCACAATGCTCCATGAACCGTGTCATCACAAGGTTCCAGGACACTTGTCATCACAATGATCCAGGATCACTTTCATCACAATGCTCCATGAACCCTGTCGTCTCAATGCTCCATAGTCTTTGTATTCACAATGCTCCATGGCTCCTGTAATCACAGTGCTCCATGACCCCTTTCATCACAATGCTCCAAGACCGCTGTCATCACAATGCCCCATGACGCCTGCCTTCACAAATCTCCAAGGCCTCTCTTACCAAAATGCTCCATGATCCCTGTCAGCACAATATTCGATGGCACTTTTCATCACAATGCTCCATGACCCCTGTCATCACAAAGTTCTCTGCCCATATCATCACAATGCTCCTTGTCACCTTTAATCACAATGCTCCATGCCCTTTCATCACAATGCTCCAGAATTCTTGTCATCACAATGTTCCTTGACCGTGTCATCACAATGCTCCATGAACCTTGTCATCACAAAGCTCCATGACCCCTGTCATCACCATGATCCATGACCCATGTCATCACAAAGCTCCATGAACCCTGTCATCACAATGATCCATGACGCTTGTCATCACAAAGCTCCATGACCACTGTCATCACAATGCTCCATGACCGTTGTCATCACAAAGCTCCATGACCCCTGTCATCACATTGATCCATGACTCCTTTCCTCACAGTGCTCCAGTACCCTTTTCATCACAATGCTCCATGCCATTGTCAGCACAATGCTCCTTGGACCCTGTCATCAAAATGCTCCATCCCCTTTTCATCACAATGCTCCAGATATCCTATCATTACAATGCTCCATGCCCGTGTCAAGACAATGCTCCATGACCCATGTCATCAAATTGTTTTATGAACCTTGTTATCAGAATAATCCATGACCCCTGTCATCAAAATGATCCATGACAGTTGTCATCACAATGCTGCATGATACCTTTCATCCCAACTCTCTGTGACCGCTGTCATCACAATGCTCCAGGACAATTTTCATCACAATGCTCCATGCCCCCTGTCATCACAGTGCCCCTTAACACCTGTAATCACAATGCTCCATGACCCTGTCATCACAATGCTACATGACCCCTGTCATCACATTGTTCCATGGCCTATGTATTCACAATGCTCCATGGACCCTGTAATCACACTGCTCCATGTTCCCTTTCAACACAATGGTCCATGAACCCTGTCATCACAACGTTCCAGGAAAGTTGTCATCAAAAGTCTCCATGACCCTGGTCACCACAAGGTTCCCTGCTCTTGTCATCACAATGCTCCATGACCCTTGTAATCACAGTGGTACATGGCCTTGTCACCACAATGTTCCATGGCCTCTGTCATCACCATGCTCCATGGTCTTTCTCATCACAATGCTCTATGACCCCTGTCATCACTATGCTTGATGACCATTGTCATCACAATGCTCCAAGGCCCCTGTCATCACAATGCCTCATGGTCTTGTAATCACAATGCTCAATGACCCCTGTCATCACAATGCTCCATGCCTTTGTCATCACAATGCTACATGGCCCCTGTAATCACAATGCTCCAGAACACTTGTCAGCATAATACTACATTCCCGTGTCATCCCATTGCTCAATGACATTTGTCATCAAAATGTTCCTTGGCCTTTGGCATCACAGTGATCCATGATAACTTTAATCAAAATTCTACATGACCATTGTCATCACAATGCAAGGTGACCAATGTCATCACAATGCCCCAAGACACGTGTCATCACAATTCGCCTTGGCCCTTGTTATCTTAATGCTGTATGAAACGTGTCATCACTAGGTTTCAGGACACTTGTCATCAAAGAGATCCATGACAACATTCATCACAATGCCCCATGAACTCTGTTATCTCAATGCTCCATGGCCTTTGTATTCCCAATGTTCCATTGTCCCGATAATCACATTGCTCCATGAACATTTTCATCACAATGCTCCTTGACCACTGTCACCGTAATGACCCATGACGTTTCTCATCACTGTGCTCCAAGGCCACTCTCATCAAAATGCTCCATGATCTGTGTCAGCCCAATATTGCATGACAGTTGTCATCACAAGGCTCTATGATCCCTGTAATCACAATGATCCCTGCCAATAACATCACAATGTTCCATGTCTCCTGTAATCACAATGCTCCATGACCTTGTCATCACAATGCTCCAGGTCTGTTTTCATCAGCATGCTTCATGCCCGTGTCATCACAATGCTCCATGAATCTTGTCTTCACAATGCTCCATGGCCCATGTCATCACAATGCTCCGTGACTCCTGTCAACACAATGCCTGATGACTCCTGTCATCAAAATGCTAAATGGCACTTGTCATCACAATGCTCTATGACGCCTGTCATCACTATTCTCCATGTCACTTGTTATCACAATGCTCCATGGCCCCTGTAATCACAGTACTCCATGACCCCTTTCATCACAATGCCCAATGCCACCTCTTATCACAATTCTCCATGGCATTTGTCATCACGATGCTCCATGACACCTGTCATCACAATGCTCCATGACACTTGTCATCACAATGCTCGATGGCCCTTGTCATCACAATGTTCCTTGGTGCTTTTCATCGCAATGTTCCATGACAACTCTCATCAAAATACTCCAAGATTTGTTTCATCCCAATGCTCCATGGCCCTTGTCATTACAAATCCACATGATCCCTTTCATCACAATTGTCCATGGCAACTTACATAAAAATGCTCCATGCCCCTGTCATCACAATGCCGAAAGATATCTGTTTTTACAATGATCCTTGACCCTTGTCATCACAAGGCTCCATGTCCCTTGTATTCACATTGCTCCATGGCCCTTGTCATCACAATGCTCCATAGTGCTTTTCATCGCAATGCTCCATGACCGCTTTCAGCACAATGCCCCATGACCCCTGTCATCATGATGCTCAACTGCCCTTGTCATCACAAGTCTCCATGAAATATTACCTCAAAATACTCCAGTACGCCTTTCATCCAAATTCCCCGTGGCCACTGTCATCACAATTCTCCATGACCACTGTCATCATAATGGTCCATGACCCGTTTCATCTCAATGCTCCATGACACCTGTCACCACAGTGCCCCATGGCCTTTGTCATCACAATGTTCCATGTCCCCTATAATCAAAATGCTCCATGCCTTTTTCCTCACAATGCTCCAGAATTCTTGTCATCACAATGTTCCATGACCGTGGCATCACAATGCTCCATGGCCCTTGTCATCACAATGCTCCAGAATTCTTGTCATCACAATGTTCCATGACCGTGTCATCACAATGCTACATGACCCTGGTCATCAGAGTTCTCCCTGACCTTTGTCATCACAATGCTCTATGTCGCTTTTCATCACAATTCTCAATGACCACTTTAATCACTATGCTCGCTGACCATTTTCATCACATTTCTCTATTGTCATTACAATTCCCCATCGTCCCTTTCTTCACAATGCTCCATGATGCCTGTCATCACAATGCTCCACGGCTTCTGTTATCACAATGCTCCAGGACCAGTTTCATCACAATACTCCATCCCCCTTGTCATCACAGTGCACAATGAAACCTTTCATTACAATGCTCCATGACACTTGTCATCACAATGCTCCATGGCCTTTATCGTCACAATGCTCCCAGGCACTTTTCATCACGATGTTCCATGAAAACTTTCATCACATTGCTCCATGACCATTGTCATCACAATAGTCCATACCCTTGTCAACACAATGCTGCATAATCCCTGTCATCACAATTCTCCATGACTGCTGTCATCACATAATCCAGGACAATTTTCATAACAATGCTTCATGCCCCCAGTCATCACAGTGCTCCATGATACATTTCATCACAATTCCTAGATGATCAATGTCATCACAGTGCCCCATGACACCTGTCATCACAATTCGCTATGACCCTTGTCATCACAATACTCGATGAACTGTGTCATCACAGTGTTCCAGGACACATGTCATCACAATGATCCATGACTACTTTCATCACAATGCTCCAATACACCTGTCATCACAATGCTCCATGGCCCCTGTTATCATATTGCTCCATGATCTCTTTGATCACAATGCTCCATGACCAGTGTCATCACCATGCCTCATGACGCCTGTCATCTCAATGCTCCATGGCCCCTTTCATCACAATGTTCCATGAACCCAGTCATCACAGTGTTCCCTGCCCTTTTCATCGCAATGCTCCATGGGCCCTGTCATCACAATGCTCCATGAACCCAGTCATCACAGTGTTCCCTGCCCTTTTCATCGCAATGCTCCATGGGCCCTGTCATCACAATGCTCCATGCCCTTGTCATCAAAATGCTCCAGAACTCTTGTCATCATAATGCTCCATGCCAATGTCATCAAAATGCCCCATGACACTTGTCATCACAATGCTCCATGGCCTTTGTCATCACAATGTTCCATGGCCCCTGTCATCACAATTCTCAATGCCCTTGTCATCAAAATTCTCCAGAACTCTTCTCATCATAATGCTCCATGCCAATGTCATCAAAATGCCCCATGACACTTGTCATCACAATGCTCCATGGCCTTTGTCATCACAATGTTCCATGGCCCCTGTCATCACAGTGCTCCATGATAACTTTCATCACAATTCTAGATGACCACTGTCATCACAATGCCCCATGACAGATGTCATCACAATTCGCCATGGTCCTTGTCATCACAATGTTCCATGAACCGTGTCATCACAAGGTTCCAGGACACTTGTCATCACAATGATCCATGATCACTTTCATCACAATGCTCCATGAACCCTGTCGTCTCAATCTCCATAGTCTTTGTATTCACAATGCTCCATGGCTCCTGTAATCACAGTGCTCCATGACCCCTTTCATCACAATGCTCCAAGACCGCTGTCATCACAATGCCCCATGACGCCTGCCTTCACAAATCTCCAAGGCCTCTCTTACCAAAATGCTCCATGATCCCTGTCAGCACAATATTCGATGGCACCTTTCATCACAATGCTCCATGACCCCTGTCATCACAAAGTTCTCTGCCCATATCATCACAATGCTCCTTGTCACCTTTAATCACAATGCTCCATGCCCTTTCATCACAATGCTCCAGAATTCTTGTCATCGCAATGTTCCTTGACCGTGTCATCACAATGCTCCATGAACCTTGTCATCACAAAGCTCCATGACCCCTGTCATCACAATGATCCATGACCCTTGTCATCACAAAGCTCCATGACCCCTGTCATCACAATGATCCATGACGCTTGTCATCACAAAGCTCCATGACCACTGTCATCACAATGCTCCATGACCGTTGTCATCACAAAGCTCCATGACCCCTGTCATCACATTGATCCATGACTCCTTTCCTCACAGTGCTCCAGTACCCTTTTCATCACAATGCTCCATGCCATTGTCAGCACAATGCTCCTTGGACCCTGTCATCAAAATGCTCCATCCCCTTTTCATCACAATGCTCCAGATATCCTATCATTACAATGCTCCATGCCCGTGTCAAGACAATGCTCCATGACCCATGTCATCAAATTGCTTTATGAACATTGTTATCAGAATAATCCATGACCCCTGTCATCAAAATGATCCATGACAGTTGTCATCACAATGCTGCATGATAACTTTCATCCCAACTCTCTGTGACCGCTGTCATCACAATGCTCCAGGACAATTTTCATCACAATGCTCCATGTCCCCTGTCATCACAGTGCCCCTTAACACCTGTAATCACAATGCTCCATGACCCTGTCATCACAATGCTACATGACACCTGTCATCACATTGTTCCATGGCCTATGTATTCACAATGCTCCATGGACCCTGTAATCACACTGCTCCATGTTCCCTTTCAACACAATGGTCCATGAACCATGTCATCACAACGTTCCAGGAAAGTTGTCATCAAAAGTCTCCATGACCCTGGTCACCACAAGGTTCCCTGCTCTTGTCATCACAATGCTCCATGACCCTTGTAATCACAGTGGTACATGGCCTTGTCACCACAATGTTCCATGGCCTCTGTCATCACCATGCTCCATGGTCTTTCTCATCACAATGCTCTATGACCCCTGTCATCACTATGCTTGATGACCATTGTCATCACAATGCTCCAAGGCCCCTGTCATCACAATGCCTCATGGTCTTGTAATCACAATGCTCAATGACCCCTGTCATCACAATGCTCCATGCCTTTGTCCTCACAATGCTCCATGGCCCCTGTAATCACAATGCTCCAGAACACTTGTCAGCATAATACTCCATTCCCGTGTCATCCCATTGCTCAATGACATTTGTCATCAAAATGTTCCTTGGCCTTTGGCATCACAGTGATCCATGATAACTTTAATCAAAATTCTACATGACCATTGTCATCACAATGCAAGGTGACCAATATCATCACAATGCCCCAAGACACGTGTCATCACAATTCGCCTTGGCCCTTGTTATCTTAATGCTGTATGAAACGTGTCATCACTAGGTTTCAGGACAATTGTCATCAAAGAGATCCATGACAACATTCATCACAATGCCCCATGAACTCTGTTATCTCAATGCTCCATGGCCTTTGTATTCCCAATGTTCCATTGTCCCGATAATCACATTGATCCATGAACACTTTCATCACAATGCTCCGTGACTCCTGTCAACACAATGCCTGATGACTCCTGTCATCAAAATGCTAAATGGCACTTGTCATCACAATGCTCTATGACGCCTGTCATCACTATTCTCCATGTCACTTGTTATCACAATGCTCCATGGCCCCTGTAATCACAGTACTCCATGACCCCTTTCATCACAATGCCCAATGCCACCTCTTATCACAATTCTCCATGGCATTTGTCATCACGATGCTCCATGACACCTGTCATAACAATACTCCATGACACTTGTCATCACAATGCTCGATGGCCCTTGTCATCACAATGTTCCTTGGTGCTTTGCATCGCAATGTTCCATGACAACTCTCATCAAAATACTCCAAGATTTGTTTCATCCCAATGCTCCATGGCCCTTGTCATTACAAATCCACATGATCCCTTTCATCACAATTGTCCATGGCAACTTACATAAAAATGCTCCATGCCCCTGTCATCACAATGCCCAAAGATATCTGTTTTTACAATGATCCATGACCCTTGTCATCACAAGGCTCCATGTCCCTTGTATTCACATTGCTCCATGGCCCTTGTCATCACAATGCTCCATAGCGCTTTTCATCGCAATGCTCCATGACCGCTTTCAGCACAATGCCCTATGACCCCTGTCATCATGATGCTCAACTGCCCTTGTCATCACAAGTCTCCATGAAATATTTCCTCAAAATACTCCAGTACGCCTTTCATCCAAATTCCCCGTGGCCACTGTCATCACAATTCTCCATGACCACTGTCATCATAATGGTCCATGACCCGTTTCAACTCAATGCTCCATGACACCTGTCACCACAGTGCCCCATGGCCTTTGTCATCACAATGTTCCATGTCCCCTATAATCAAAATGCTCCATGCCTTTTTCCTCACAATGCTCCAGAATTCTTGTCATCACAATGTTCCATGACCGTGGCATCACAATGCTCCATGGCCCTTGTCATCACAATGCTCCAGAATTCTTGTCATCACAATGTTCCATGACCGTGTCATCACAATGCTACATGACCCTGGTCATCAGAGTTCTCCCTGACCTTTTTCATCACAATGCTCTATGTCGCTTTTCATCACAATTCTCAATGACCACTTTAATCACTATGCTCGCTGACCATTTTCATCACATTTCTCTATTGTCATTACAATTCCCCATCGTCCCTTTCTTCACAATGCTCCATGATGCCTGTCATCACAATGCTCCACGGCTTCTGTTATCACAATGCTCCAGGACCAGTTTCATCACAATACTCCATCCCCCTTGTCATCACAGTGCACAATGAAACCTTTCATTACAATGCTCCATGACACTTGTCATCACAATGCTCCATGGCCTTTATCGTCACAATGCTCCCAGGCACTTTTCATCACGATGTTCCATGAAAACTTTCATCACATTGCTCCATGACCATTGTCATCACAATAGTCCATAGCCTTGTCAACACAATGCTGCATAATCCCTGTCATCACAATTCTCCATGACTGCTGTCATCACATAATCCAGGACAATTTTCATAACAATGCTTCATGCCCCCAGTCATCACAGTGCTCCATGATACATTTCATCACAATTCCTAGATGATCAATGTCATCACAATGCCCCATGACACCTGTCATCACAATTCGCTATGACCCTTGTCATCACAATACTCGATGAACTGTGTCATCACAGTGTTCCAGGACACATGTCATCACAATGATCCATGACTACTTTCATCACAATGCTCCAATACACCTGTCATCACAATGCTCCATGGCCCCTGTTATCATATTGCTCCATGATCTCTTTGATCACAATGCTCCATGACCAGTGTCATCACCATGCCTCATGACGCCTGTCATCTCAATGCTCCATGGCCCCTTTCATCACAATGCTCCATGATCCCAGTCATCACAGTGTTCCCTGCCCTTTTCATCGCAATGCTCCATGGGCCCTGTCATCACAATGCTCCATGCCCTTGTCATCAAAATGCTCCAGAACTCTTGTCATCATAATGCTCCATGCCAATGTCATCAAAATGCCCCATGACACTTGTCATCACAATGCTCCATGGCCTTTGTCATCACAATGTTCCATGGCCCCTGTCATCACAATTCTCCATGCCCTTGTCATCAAAATGCTCCAGAACTCTTGTCATCATAATGCTCCATGCCAATGTCATCAAAATGCCCCATGACGCTTGTCATCACAATGCTCCATGGCCTTTGTCATCACAATGTTCCATGGCCCCTGTCATCACAGTGCTCCATGATAACCTTCATCACAATTCTAGATGACCACTGTCATCACAATGCCCCATGACAGATGTCATCACAATTCGCCATGGTCCTTGTCATCACAATGCTCCATGAACCGTGTCATCACAAGGTTCCAGGACACTTGTCATCACAATGATCCAGGATCACTTTCATCACAATGCTCCATGAACCCTGTCGTCTCAATGCTCCATAGTCTTTGTATTCACAATGCTCCATGGCTCCTGTAATCACAGTGCTCCATGACCCCTTTCATCACAATGCTCCAAGACCGCTGTCATCACAATGCCCCATGACGCCTGCCTTCACAAATCTCCAAGGCCTCTCTTACCAAAATGCTCCATGATCCCTGTCAGCACAATATTCGATGGCACTTTTCATCACAATGCTCCATGACCCCTGTCATCACAAAGTTCTCTGCCCATATCATCACAATGCTCCTTGTCACCTTTAATCACAATGCTCCATGCCCTTTCATCACAATGCTCCAGAATTCTTGTCATCACAATGTTCCTTGACCGTGTCATCACAATGCTCCATGAACCTTGTCATCACAAAGCTCCATGACCCCTGTCATCACCATGATCCATGACCCATGTCATCACAAAGCTCCATGAACCCTGTCATCACAATGATCCATGACGCTTGTCATCACAAAGCTCCATGACCACTGTCATCACAATGCTCCATGACCGTTGTCATCACAAAGCTCCATGACCCCTGTCATCACATTGATCCATGACTCCTTTCCTCACAGTGCTCCAGTACCCTTTTCATCACAATGCTCCATGCCATTGTCAGCACAATGCTCCTTGGACCCTGTCATCAAAATGCTCCATCCCCTTTTCATCACAATGCTCCAGATATCCTATCATTACAATGCTCCATGCCCGTGTCAAGACAATGCTCCATGACCCATGTCATCAAATTGCTTTATGAACCTTGTTATCAGAATAATCCATGACCCCTGTCATCAAAATGATCCATGACAGTTGTCATCACAATGCTGCATGATACCTTTCATCCCAACTCTCTGTGACCGCTGTCATCACAATGCTCCAGGACAATTTTCATCACAATGCTCCATGCCCCCTGTCATCACAGTGCCCCTTAACACCTGTAATCACAATGCTCCATGACCCTGTCATCACAATGCTACATGACCCCTGTCATCACATTGTTCCATGGCCTATGTATTCACAATGCTCCATGGACCCTGTAATCACACTGCTCCATGTTCCCTTTCAACACAATGGTCCATGAACCCTGTCATCACAACGTTCCAGGAAAGTTGTCATCAAAAGTCTCCATGACCCTGGTCACCACAAGGTTCCCTGCTCTTGTCATCACAATGCTCCATGACCCTTGTAATCACAGTGGTACATGGCCTTGTCACCACAATGTTCCATGGCCTCTGTCATCACCATGCTCCATGGTCTTTCTCATCACAATGCTCTATGACCCCTGTCATCACTATGCTTGATGACCATTGTCATCACAATGCTCCAAGGCCCCTGTCATCACAATGCCTCATGGTCTTGTAATCACAATGCTCAATGACCCCTGTCATCACAATGCTCCATGCCTTTGTCATCACAATGCTACATGGCCCCTGTAATCACAATGCTCCAGAACACTTGTCAGCATAATACTACATTCCCGTGTCATCCCATTGCTCAATGACATTTGTCATCAAAATGTTCCTTGGCCTTTGGCATCACAGTGATCCATGATAACTTTAATCAAAATTCTACATGACCATTGTCATCACAATGCAAGGTGACCAATGTCATCACAATGCCCCAAGACACGTGTCATCACAATTCGCCTTGGCCCTTGTTATCTTAATGCTGTATGAAACGTGTCATCACTAGGTTTCAGGACACTTGTCATCAAAGAGATCCATGACAACATTCATCACAATGCCCCATGAACTCTGTTATCTCAATGCTCCATGGCCTTTGTATTCCCAATGTTCCATTGTCCCGATAATCACATTGCTCCATGAACATTTTCATCACAATGCTCCTTGACCACTGTCACCGTAATGACCCATGACGTTTCTCATCACTGTGCTCCAAGGCCACTCTCATCAAAATGCTCCATGATCTGTGTCAGCCCAATATTGCATGACAGTTGTCATCACAAGGCTCTATGATCCCTGTAATCACAATGATCCCTGCCAATAACATCACAATGTTCCATGTCTCCTGTAATCACAATGCTCCATGACCTTGTCATCACAATGCTCCAGGTCTGTTTTCATCAGCATGCTTCATGCCCGTGTCATCACAATGCTCCATGAATCTTGTCTTCACAATGCTCCATGGCCCATGTCATCACAATGCTCCGTGACTCCTGTCAACACAATGCCTGATGACTCCTGTCATCAAAATGCTAAATGGCACTTGTCATCACAATGCTCTATGACGCCTGTCATCACTATTCTCCATGTCACTTGTTATCACAATGCTCCATGGCCCCTGTAATCACAGTACTCCATGACCCCTTTCATCACAATGCCCAATGCCACCTCTTATCACAATTCTCCATGGCATTTGTCATCACGATGCTCCATGACACCTGTCATCACAATGCTCCATGACACTTGTCATCACAATGCTCGATGGCCCTTGTCATCACAATGTTCCTTGGTGCTTTTCATCGCAATGTTCCATGACAACTCTCATCAAAATACTCCAAGATTTGTTTCATCCCAATGCTCCATGGCCCTTGTCATTACAAATCCACATGATCCCTTTCATCACAATTGTCCATGGCAACTTACATAAAAATGCTCCATGCCCCTGTCATCACAATGCCGAAAGATATCTGTTTTTACAATGATCCTTGACCCTTGTCATCACAAGGCTCCATGTCCCTTGTATTCACATTGCTCCATGGCCCTTGTCATCACAATGCTCCATAGTGCTTTTCATCGCAATGCTCCATGACCGCTTTCAGCACAATGCCCCATGACCCCTGTCATCATGATGCTCAACTGCCCTTGTCATCACAAGTCTCCATGAAATATTACCTCAAAATACTCCAGTACGCCTTTCATCCAAATTCCCCGTGGCCACTGTCATCACAATTCTCCATGACCACTGTCATCATAATGGTCCATGACCCGTTTCATCTCAATGCTCCATGACACCTGTCACCACAGTGCCCCATGGCCTTTGTCATCACAATGTTCCATGTCCCCTATAATCAAAATGCTCCATGCCTTTTTCCTCACAATGCTCCAGAATTCTTGTCATCACAATGTTCCATGACCGTGGCATCACAATGCTCCATGGCCCTTGTCATCACAATGCTCCAGAATTCTTGTCATCACAATGTTCCATGACCGTGTCATCACAATGCTACATGACCCTGGTCATCAGAGTTCTCCCTGACCTTTGTCATCACAATGCTCTATGTCGCTTTTCATCACAATTCTCAATGACCACTTTAATCACTATGCTCGCTGACCATTTTCATCACATTTCTCTATTGTCATTACAATTCCCCATCGTCCCTTTCTTCACAATGCTCCATGATGCCTGTCATCACAATGCTCCACGGCTTCTGTTATCACAATGCTCCAGGACCAGTTTCATCACAATACTCCATCCCCCTTGTCATCACAGTGCACAATGAAACCTTTCATTACAATGCTCCATGACACTTGTCATCACAATGCTCCATGGCCTTTATCGTCACAATGCTCCCAGGCACTTTTCATCACGATGTTCCATGAAAACTTTCATCACATTGCTCCATGACCATTGTCATCACAATAGTCCATAGCCTTGTCAACACAATGCTGCATAATCCCTGTCATCACAATTCTCCATGACTGCTGTCATCACATAATCCAGGACAATTTTCATAACAATGCTTCATGCCCCCAGTCATCACAGTGCTCCATGATACATTTCATCACAATTCCTAGATGATCAATGTCATCACAATGCCCCATGACACCTGTCATCACAATTCGCTATGACCCTTGTCATCACAATACTCGATGAACTGTGTCATCACAGTGTTCCAGGACACATGTCATCACAATGATCCATGACTACTTTCATCACAATGCTCCAATACACCTGTCATCACAATGCTCCATGGCCCCTGTTATCATATTGCTCCATGATCTCTTTGATCACAATGCTCCATGACCAGTGTCATCACCATGCCTCATGACGCCTGTCATCTCAATGCTCCATGGCCCCTTTCATCACAATGCTCCATGAACCCAGTCATCACAGTGTTCCCTGCCCTTTTCATCGCAATGCTCCATGGGCCCTGTCATCACAATGCTCCATGAACCCAGTCATCACAGTGTTCCCTGCCCTTTTCATCGCAATGCTCCATGGGCCCTGTCATCACAATGCTCCATGCCCTTGTCATCAAAATGCTCCAGAACTCTTGTCATCATAATGCTCCATGCCAATGTCATCAAAATGCCCCATGACACTTGTCATCACAATGCTCCATGGCCTTTGTCATCACAATGTTCCATGGCCCCTGTCATCACAATTCTCAATGCCCTTGTCATCAAAATTCTCCAGAACTCTTCTCATCATAATGCTCCATGCCAATGTCATCAAAATGCCCCATGACACTTGTCATCACAATGCTCCATGGCCTTTGTCATCACAATGTTCCATGGCCCCTGTCATCACAGTGCTCCATGATAACTTTCATCACAATTCTAGATGACCACTGTCATCACAATGCCCCATGACAGATGTCATCACAATTCGCCATGGTCCTTGTCATCACAATGTTCCATGAACCGTGTCATCACAAGGTTCCAGGACACTTGTCATCACAATGATCCATGATCACTTTCATCACAATGCTCCATGAAACCTGTGGTCTCAATGCTCCATAGTCTTTGTATTCACAATGCTCCATGGCTCCTGTAATCACAGTGCTCCATGACCCCTTTCATCACAATGCTCCAAGACCGCTGTCATCACAATGCCCCATGACGCCTGCCTTCACAAATCTCCAAGGCCTCTCTTACCAAAATGCTCCATGATCCCTGTCAGCACAATATTCGATGGCACCTTTCATCACAATGCTCCATGACCCCTGTCATCACAAAGTTCTCTGCCCATATCATCACAATGCTCCTTGTCACCTTTAATCACAATGCTCCATGCCCTTTCATCACAATGCTCCAGAATTCTTGTCATCGCAATGTTCCTTGACCGTGTCATCACAATGCTCCATGAACCTTGTCATCACAAAGCTCCATGACCCCTGTCATCACAATGATCCATGACCCTTGTCATCACAAAGCTCCATGACCCCTGTCATCACAATGATCCATGACGCTTGTCATCACAAAGCTCCATGACCACTGTCATCACAATGCTCCATGACCGTTGTCATCACAAAGCTCCATGACCCCTGTCATCACATTGATCCATGACCCCTTTCCTCACAGTGCTCCAGTACCCTTTTCATCACAATGCTCCATGCCATTGTCAGCACAATGCTCCTTGGACCCTGTCATCAAAATGCTCCATCCCCTTTTCATCACAATGCTCCAGATATCCTATCATTACAATGCTCCATGCCCGTGTCAAGACAATACTCCATGACCCATGTCATCAAATTGCTTTATGAACATTGTTATCAGAATAATCCATGACCCCTGTCATCAAAATGATCCATGACAGTTGTCATCACAATGCTGCATGATACCTTTCATCCCAACTCTCTGTCACCGCTGTCATCACAATGCTCCAGGACAATTTTCATCACAATGCTCCATGTCCCCTGTCATCACAGTGCCCCTTAACACCTGTAATCACAATGCTCCATGACCCTGTCATCACAATGCTACATGACACCTGTCATCACATTGTTCCATGGCCTATGTATTCACAATGCTCCATGGACCCTGTAATCACACTGCTCCATGTTCCCTTTCAACACAATGGTCCATGAACCATGTCATCACAACGTTCCAGGAAAGTTGTCATCAAAAGTCTCCATGACCCTGGTCACCACAAGGTTCCCTGCTCTTGTCATCACAATGCTCCATGACCCTTGTAATCACAGTGGTACATGGCCTTGTCACCACAATGTTCCATGGCCTCTGTCATCACCATGCTCCATGGTCTTTCTCATCACAATGCTCTATGACCCCTGTCATCACTATGCTTGATGACCATTGTCATCACAATGCTCCAAGGCCCCTGTCATCACAATGCCTCATGGTCTTGTAATCACAATGCTCAATGACCCCTGTCATCACAATGCTCCATGCCTTTGTCCTCACAATGCTCCATGGCCCCTGTAATCACAATGCTCCAGAACACTTGTCAGCATAATACTCCATTCCCGTGTCATCCCATTGCTCAATGACATTTGTCATCAAAATGTTCCTTGGCCTTTGGCATCACAGTGATCCATGATAACTTTAATCAAAATTCTACATGACCATTGTCATCACAATGCAAGGTGACCAATGTCATCACAATGCCCCAAGACACGTGTCATCACAATTCGCCTTGGCCCTTGTTATCTTAATGCTGTATGAAACGTGTCATCACTAGGTTTCAGGACAATTGTCATCAAAGAGATCCATGACAACATTCATCACAATGCCCCATGAACTCTGTTATCTCAATGCTCCATGGCCTTTGTATTCCCAATGTTCCATTGTCCCGATAATCACATTGATCCATGAACACTTTCATCACAATGCTCCGTGACTCCTGTCAACACAATGCCTGATGACTCCTGTCATCAAAATGCTAAATGGCACTTGTCATCACAATGCTCTATGACGCCTGTCATCACTATTCTCCATGTCACTTGTTATCACAATGCTCCATGGCCCCTGTAATCACAGTACTCCATGACCCCTTTCATCACAATGCCCAATGCCACCTCTTATCACAATTCTCCATGGCATTTGTCATCACGATGCTCCATGACACCTGTCATCACAATGCTCCATGACACTTGTCATCAAAATGCTCGATGGCCCTTGTCATCACAATGTTCCTTGGTGCTTTTCATCGCAATGTTCCATGACAACTCTCATCAAAATACTCCAAGATTTGTTTCATCCCAATGCTCCATGGCCCTTGTCATTACAAATCCACATGATCCCTTTCATCACAATTGTCCATGGCAACTTACATGAAAATGCTCCTTGCCCCTGTCATCACAATGCCCAAAGATATCTGTTTTTACAATGATCCATGACCCTTGTCATCACAAGGCTCCATGTCCCTTGTATTCACATTGCTCCATGGCCCTTGTCATCACAATGCTCCATAGCGCTTTTCATCGCAATGCTCCATGACCGCTTTCAGCACAATGCCCCATGACCCCTGTCATCATGATGCTCAACTGCCCTTGTCATCACAAGTCTCCATGAAACATTTCCTCAAAATGCTCCAGTACGCCTTTCATCCAAATTCCCCGTGGCCACTGTCATCACAATTCTCCATGACCACTGTCATCTTAATGGTCCATGACCCGTTTCATCTCAATGCTCCATGACACCCGTCACCACAGTGCTCCATGGCCTTTGTCATCACAATGTTCCATGTCCCCTATAATCAAAATGCTCCATGCCTTTTTCCTCACAATGCTCCAGAATTCTTGTCATCACAATGTTCCATGACCGTGGCATCACAATGCTCCATGGCCCTTGTCATCACAATGCTCCAGAATTCTTGTCATCACAATGTTCCATGACCGTGTCATCACAATGCTACATGACCCTGGTCATCACAGTTCTCCCTGACCTTTGTCATCACAATGCTCTATGTCGCTTTTCATCACAATTCTCAATGACCACTTTAATCACTATGCTCACTGACCATTTTCATCACATTTCTCTATTGTCATTACAATTCCCCATCGTCCCTTTCTTCACAATGCTCCATGATGCCTGTCATCACAATGCTCCACGGCTTCTGTTATCACAATGCTCCAGGACCAGTTTCATCACAATACTCCATCCCCCTTGTCATCACAGTGCACAATGAAACCTTTCATTACAATGCTCCATGACACTTGTCATCACAATGCTCCATGGCCTTTATCGTCACAATGCTCCCAGGCACTTTTCATCACGATGTTCCATGAAAACTTTCATCACATTGCTCCATGACCATTGTCATCACAATAGTCCATAGCCTTGTCAACACAATGCTGCATAATCCCTGTCATCACAATTCTCCATGACTGCTGTCATCACATAATCCAGGACAATTTTCATAACAATGCTTCATGCCCCCAGTCATCACAGTGCTCCATGATACATTTCATCACAATTCCTAGATGATCAATGTCATCACAATGCCCCATGACACCTGTCATCACAATTCGCTATGACCCTTGTCATCACAATACTCGATGAACTGTGTCATCACAGTGTTCCAGGACACATGTCATCACAATGATCCATGACTACTTTCATCACAATGCTCCAATACACCTGTCATCACAATGCTCCATGGCCCCTGTTATCATATTGCTCCATGATCTCTTTGATCACAATGCTCCATGACCAGTGTCATCACCATGCCTCATGACGCCTGTCATCTCAATGCTCCATGGCCCCTTTCATCACAATGCTCCATGAACCCAGTCATCACAGTGTTCCCTGCCCTTTTCATCGCAATGCTCCATGGGCCCTGTCATCACAATGCTCCATGCCCTTGTCATCAAAATGCTCCAGAACTCTTGTCATCATAATGCTCCATGCCAATGTCATCAAAATGCCCCATGACACTTGTCATCACAATGCTCCATGGCCTTTGTCATCACAGTGTTCCATGGCCCCTGTCATCACAATTCTCCATGCCCTTGTCATCAAAATTCTCCAGAACACTTGTCATCATAATGCTCCATGCCAATGTCATCAAAATGCCCCATGACACTTGTCATCACTATGCTCCATGGCCTTTGTCATCACAATGTTCCATGGCCCCTGTCATCACAGTGCTCCATGATAACTTTCATCACAATTCTAGATGACCACTGTCATCACAATGCCCCATGACAGATGTCATCACAATTCGCCATGGTCCTTGTCATCACAATGCTCCATGAACCGTGTCATCACAAGGTTCCAAGACACTTGTCATCACAATGATCCATGATCACTTTCATCACAATGCTCCATGAACCCTGTCGTCTCAATGCTCCATAGTCTTTGTATTCACAATGCTCCATGGCTCCTGTAATCACAGTGCTCCATGACCCCTTTCATCACAATGCTCCAAGACCGCTGTCATCACAATGCCCCATGACGCCTGCCTTCACAAATCTCCAAGGCCTCTCTTACCAAAATGCTCCATGATCCCTGTCAGCACAATATTCGATGGCACTTTTCATCACAATGCTCCATGACCCCTGTCATCACAAAGTTCTCTGCCCATATCATCACAATGCTCCTTGTCACCTTTAATCACAATGCTCCATGCCCTTTCATCACAATGCTCCAGAATTCTTGTCATCGCAATGTTCCTTGACCGTGTCATCACAATGCTCCATGAACCTTGTCATCACAAAGCTCCATGACCCCTGTCATCACAATGATCCATGACCCTTGTCATCACAAAGCTCCATGACCCCTGTCATCACAATGATCCATGACGCTTGTCATCACAAAGCTCCATGACCACTGTCATCACAATGCTCCATGACCGTTGTCATCACAAAGCTCCATGACCCCTGTCATCACATTGATCCATGACTCCTTTCCTCACAGTGCTCCAGTACCCTTTTCATCACAATGCTCCATGCCATTGTCAGCACAATGCTCCTTGGACCCTGTCATCAAAATGCTCCATCCCCTTTTCATCACAATGCTCCAGATATCCTATCATTACAATGCTCCATGCCCGTGTCAAGACAATGCTCCATGACCCATGTCATCAAATTGCTTTATGAACCTTGTTATCAGAATAATCCATGACCCCTGTCATCAAAATGATCCATGACAGTTGTCATCACAATGCTGCATGATACCTTTCATCCCAACTCTCTGTGATCGCTGTCATCACAATGCTCCAGGACAATTTTCATCACAATGCTCCATGTCCCCTGTCATCACAGTGCCCCTTAACACCTTTAATCACAATGCTCCATGACCCTGTCATCACAATGCTACATGACACCTGTCATCACATTGTTCCATGGCCTATGTATTCACAATGCTCCATGGACCCTGTAATCACACTGCTCCATGTTCCCTTTCAACACAATGGTCCATGAACCCTGTCATCACAACGTTCCAGGAAAGTTGTCATCAAAAGTCTCCATGACCCTGGTCACCACAAGGTTCCCTGCTCTTGTCATCACAATGCTCCATGACCCTTGTAATCACAGTGGTACATGGCCTTGTCACCACAATGTTCCATGGCCTCTGTCATCACCATGCTCCATGGTCTTTCTCATCACAATGCTCTATGACCACTGTCATCACTATGCTTGATGACCATTGTCATCACAATGCTCCAAGGCCCCTGTCATCACAATGCCTCATGGTCTTGTAATCACAATGCTCAATGACCCCTCTCATCACAATGCTCCATGCCTTTGTCATCACAATGCTCCATGGCCCCTGTAATCACAATGCTCCAGAACACTTGTCAGCATAATACTCCATTCCCGTGTCATCCCATTGCTCAATGACATTTGTCATCAAAATGTTCCTTGGCCTTTGGCATCACAGTGATCCATGATAACTTTAATCAAAATTCTACATGACCATTGTCATCACAATGCAAGGTGACCAATGTCATCACAATGCCCCATGACACCTGTCATCACAATTCGCTATGACCCTTGTCATCACAATACTCGATGAACTGTGTCATCACAGTGTTCCAGGACACATGTCATCACAATGATCCATGACTACTTTCATCACAATGCTCCAATACACCTGTCATCACAATGCTCCATGGCCCCTGTTATCATATTGCTCCATGATCTCTTTGATCACAATGCTCCATGACCAGTGTCATCACCATGCCTCATGACGCCTGTCATCTCAATGCTCCATGGCCCCTTTCATCACAATGCTCCATGAACCCAGTCATCACAGTGTTCCCTGCCCTTTTCATCGCAATGCTCCATGGGCCCTGTCATCACAATGCTCCATGCCCTTGTCATCAAAATGCTCCAGAACTCTCGTCATCATAATGCTCCATGCCAATGTCATCAAAATGCCCCATGACACTTGTCATCACAATGCTCCATGGCCTTTGTCATCACAATGTTCCATGGCCCCTGTCATCACAATTCTCCATGCCCTTGTCATCAAAATGCTCCAGAACTCTTGTCATCATAATGCTCCATGCCAATGTCATCAAAATGCCCCATGACGCTTGTCATCACAATGCTCCATGGCCTTTGTCATCACAATGTTCCATGGCCCCTGTCATCACAGTGCTCCATGATAACTTTCATCACAATTCTAGATGACCACTGTCATCACAAAGCCCCATGACAGATGTCATCACAATTCGCCATGGTCCTTGTCATCACAATGCTCCATGAACTGTGTCATCACAAGGTTCCAGGACACTTGTCATCACAATGATCCAGGATCACTTTCATCACAATGCTCCATGAACCCTGTCGTCTCAATGCTCCATAGTCTTTGTATTCACAATGCTCCATGGCTCCTGTAATCACAGTGCTCCATGACCCCTTTCATCACAATGCTCCAAGACCGCTGTCATCACAATGCCCCATGAAGACTGCCTTCACAAATCTCCAAGGCCTCTCTTACCAAAATGCTCCATGATCCCTGTCAGCACAATATTCGATGGCACTTTTCATCACAATGCTCCATGACCCCTGTCATCACAAAGTTCTCTGCCCATATCATCACAATGCTCCTTGTCACCTTTAATCACAATGCTCCATGCCCTTTCATCACAATGCTCCAGAATACTTGTCATCGCAATGTTCCTTGATCGTGTCATCACAATGCTCCATGAACCTTGTCATCACAAAGCTCCATGACCCCTGTCATCACCATGATCCATGACCCATGTCATCACAAAGCTCCATGACCCCTGTCATCACAATGATCCATGACGCTTGTCATCACAAAGCTCCATGACCACTGTCATCACAATGCTCCAGAATTCTTGTCATCGCAATGTTCCTTGACCGTGTCATCACAATGCTCCATGAACCTTGTCATCACAAAGCTCCATGACCACTGTCATCACAATGCTCCATGACCGTTGTCATCACAAAGCTCCATGACCCCTGTCATCACATTGATCCATGACTCCTTTCCTCACAGTGCTCCAGTACCCTTTTCATCACAATGCTCCATGCCATTGTCAGCACAATGCTCCTTGGACCCTGTCATCAAAATGCTCCATCCCCTTTTCATCACAATGCTCCAGATATCCTATCATTACAATGCTCCATGCCCGTGTCAACACAATGCTCCATGACCCATGTCATCAAATTGCTTTATGAACCTTGTTATCAGAATAATCCATGACCCCTGTCATCAAAATGATCCATGACAGTTGTCATCACAATGCTGCATGATACCTTTCATCCCAACTCTCTGTGACCGCTGTCATCACAATGCTCCAGGACAATTTTCATCACAATGCTCCATGCCCCCTGTCATCACAGTGCCCCTTAACACCTGTAATCACAATGCTCCGTGACCCTGTCATCACAATGCTACATGACCCCTGTCATCACATTGTTCCATGGCCTATGTATTCACAATGCTCCATGGACCCTGTAATCACACTGCTCCATGTTCCCTTTCAACACAATGGTCCATGAACCCTGTCATCACAACGTTCCATGAAAGTTGTCATCAAAAGTCTCCATGACCCTGGTCACCACAAGGTTCCCTGCTCTTGTCATCACAATGCTCCATGACCCTTGTAATCACAGTGGTACATGGCCTTGTCACCACAATGTTCCATGGCCTCTGTCATCACCATGCTCCATGGTCTTTCTCATCACAATGCTCTATGACCCCTGTCATCACTATGCTTGATGACCATTGTCATCACAATGCTCCAAGGCCCCTGTCATCACAATGCCTCATGGTCTTGTAATCACAATGCTCAATGACCCCTGTCATCACAACGCTCCATGCCTTTGTCATCACAATGCTCCATGGCCCCTGTAATCACAATGCTCCAGAACGCTTGTCAGCATAATACTCCATTCCCGTGTCATCCCATTGCTCAATGACATTTGTCATCAAAATGTTCCTTGGCCTTTGGCATCACAGTGATCCATGATAACTTTAATCAAAATTCTACATGACCATTGTCATCACAATGCAAGGTGACCAATGTCATCACAATGCCCCAAGACACGTGTCATCACAATTCGCCTTGGCCCTTGTTATCTCAATGCTGTATGAACCGTGTCATCACTAGGTTTCAGGACACTTGTCATCAAAGAGATCCATGACAACATTCATCACAATGACCCATGAACTCTGTTATCTCAATGCTCCATGGCCTTTGTATTCCCAATGTTCCATTGTCCCAATAATCACATTGCTCCATGAACACTTTCATCACAATGCTCCTTGACCACTGTCACCGTAATGACCCATGACGTTTCTCATCACTGTGCTCCAAGGCCACTCTCATCAAAATGCTCCATGATCTGTGTCAGCCCAATATTGCATGACAGTTGTCATCACAAGACTCTATGATCCTTGTAATCACAATGATCCCTGCCAATAACATCACAATGTTCCATGTCTCCTGTAATCACAATGCTCCATGACCTTGTCATCACAATGCTCCAGGTCTGTTTTCATCAGCATGCTTCATGCCCGTGTCATCACAATGCTCCATGAATCTTGTCTTCACAATGCTCCATGGCCCATGTCATCACAATGCTCCGTGACTCCTGTTAACACAATGCCTGATGACTCCTGTCATCAAAATGCTAAATGGCACTTGTCATCACAATGCTCTATGACGCCTGTCATCACTATTCTCCATGTCACTTGTTATCACAATGCTCCATGGCCCCTGTAATCACAGTACTCCATGACCCCTTTCATCACAATGCCCAATGCCACCTCTTATCACAATTCTCCATGGCATTTGTCATCACGATGCTCCATGACACCTGTCATCACAATGCTCCATGACACTTGTCATCAAAATGCTCGATGGCCCTTGTCATCACAATGTTCCTTGGTGCTTTTCATCGCAATGTTCCATGACAACTCTCATCAAAATACTCCAAGATTTGTTTCATCCCAATGCTCCATGGCCCTTGTCATTACAAATCCACATGATCCCTTTCATCACAATTGTCCATGGCAACTTACATAAAAATGCTCCATGCCCCTGTCATCACAATGCCCAAAGATATCTGTTTTTACAATGATCCATGACCCTTGTCATCACAAGGCTCCATGTCCCTTGTATTCACATTGCTCCATGGCCCTTGTCATCACAATGCTCCATAGCGCTTTTCATCGCAATGCTCCATGACCGCTTTCAGCACAATGCCCTATGACCCCTGTCATCATGATGCTCAACTGCCCTTGTCATCACAAGTCTCCATGAAATATTTCCTCAAAATACTCCAGTACGCCTTTCATCCAAATTCCCCGTGGCCACTGTCATCACAATTCTCCATGACCACTGTCATCATAATGGTCCATGACCCGTTTCATCTCAATGCTCCATGACACCTGTCACCACAGTGCCCCATGGCCTTTGTCATCACAATGTTCCATGTCCCCTATAATCAAAATGCTCCATGCCTTTTTCCTCACAATGCTCCAGAATTCTTGTCATCACAATGTTCCATGACCGTGGCATCACAATGCTCCATGGCCCTTGTCATCACAATGCTCCAGAATTCTTGTCATCACAATGTTCCATGACCGTGTCATCACAATGCTACATGACCCTGGTCATCAGAGTTCTCCCTGACCTTTTTCATCACAATGCTCTATGTCGCTTTTCATCACAATTCTCAATGACCACTTTAATCACTATGCTCGCTGACCATTTTCATTACATTTCTCTATTGTCATTACAATTCCCCATCGTCCCTTTCTTCACAATGCTCCATGATGCCTGTCATCACAATGCTCCACGGCTTCTGTTATCACAATGCTCCAGGACCAGTTTCATCACAATACTCCATCCCCCTTGTCATCACAGTGCACAATGAAACCTTTCATTACAATGCTCCATGACACTTGTCATCACAATGCTCCATGGCCTTTATCGTCACAATGCTCCCAGGCACTTTTCATCACGATGTTCCATGAAAACTTTCATCACATTGCTCCATGACCATTGTCATCACAATAGTCCATACCCTTGTCAACACAATGCTGCATAATCCCTGTCATCACAATTCTCCATGACTGCTGTCATCACATAATCCAGGACAATTTTCATAACAATGCTTCATGCCCCCAGTCATCACAGTGCTCCATGATACATTTCATCACAATTCCTAGATGATCAATGTCATCACAATGCCCCAAGACACGTGTCATCACAATACGCCTTGGCCCTTGTTATCTTAATGCTGTATGAAACGTGTCATCACTAGGTTTCAGGACACTTGTCATCAAAGAGATCCATGACAACATTCATCACAATGCCCCATGAACTCTGTTATCTCAATGCTCCATGGCCTTTGTATTCCCAATGTTCCATTGTCCCGATAATCACATTGCTCCATGAACACTTTCATCACAATGCTCCTTGACCTCTGTCCCCGTAATGACCCATGACTTTTCTCATCACTGTGCTCCAAGGCCACTCTCATCAAAATGCTCCATGATCTGTGTCAGCCCAATATTGCATGACAGTTGTCATCACAAGGCTCTATGATCCCTGTAATCACAATGATCCCTGCCAATAACATCACAATGTTCCATGTCTCCTGTAATCACAATGCTCCATGCCCTTGTCATCACAATGCTCCAGGTCTGTTTTCATCACCATGCTTCATGCCCGTGTCATCACAATGCTCCATGAATCTTGTCTTCACAATGCTCCATGGCCCATGTCATCACAATGCTCCGTGACTCCTGTCAACACAATGCCTGATGACTCCTGTCATCAAAATGCTAAATGGCACTTGTCATCACAATGCTCTATGACGCCTGTCATCACTATTCTCCATGTCACTTGTTATCACAATGCTCCATGGCCCCTGTAATCACAGTACTCCATGACCCCTTTCATCACAATGCCCAATGCCACCTCTTATCACAATTCTCCATGGCATTTGTCATCACGATGCTCCATGACATCTGTCATCACAATGCTCCATGACACTTGTCATCACAATGCTCGATGGCCCTTGTCATCACAATGTTCCTTGGTGCTTTTCATCGCAATGTTCCATGACAACTCTCAACAAAATATTCCAAAATTTGTTTCATCCCAATGCTCCATGGCCCTTGTCATTACAAATCCACATGATCCCTTTCATCACAATTGTCCATGGCAACTTACATAAAAATGCTCCATGCCCCTGTCATCACAATGCCCAAAGATATCTGTTTTTACAATGATCCATGACCCTTGTCATCACAAGGCTCCATGTCCCTTGTATTCACATTGCTCCATGGCCCTTGTCATCACAATGCTCCATAGCGCTTTTCATCTCAATGCTCCATGACCGCTTTCAGCACAATGCCCCATGACCCCTGTCATCATGATGCTCAACTGCCCTTGTCATCACAAGTCTCCATGAAACATTTCCTCAAAATGCTCCAGTACGCCTTTCATCCAAATTCCCCGTGGCCACTGTCATCACAATTCTCCATGACCACTGTCATCTTAATGGTCCATGACCCGTTTCATCTCAATGCTCCATGACACCCGTCACCACAGTGCTCCATGGCCTTTGTCATCACAATGTTCCATGTCCCCTATAATCAAAATGCTCCATGCCTTTTTCCTCACAATGCTCCAGAATTCTTGTCATCACAATGTTCCATGACCGTGGCATCACAATGCTCCATGGCCCTTGTCATCACAATGCTCCAGAATTCTTGTCATCACAATGTTCCATGACCGTGTCATCACAATGCTACATGACCCTGGTCATCACAGTTCTCCCTGACCTTTGTCATCACAATGCTCTATGTCGCTTTTCATCACAATTCTCAATGACCACTTTAATCACTATGCTCGCTGACCATTGTCATCACATTTCTCTATTGTCATTACAATTCCCCATCGTCCCTTTCTTCACAATGCTCCATGATGCCTGTCATCACAATGCTCCACGGCTTCTGTTATCACAATGCTCCAGGACCAGTTTCATCACAATACTCCATCCCCCTTGTCATCACAGTGCACAATGAAACCTTTCATTACAATGCTCCATGACACTTGTCATCACAATGCTCCATGGCCTTTATCGTCACAATGCTCCCAGGCACTTTTCATCACGATGTTCCATGAAAACTTTCATCACATTGCTCCATGACCATTGTCATCACAATAGTCCATACCCTTGTCAACACAATGCTGCATAATCCCTGTCATCACAATTCTCCATGACTGCTGTCATCACATAATCCAGGACAATTTTCATCACAATGCTTCATGCCCCCAGTCATCACAGTGCTCCATGATACAATTCATCACAATTCCTAGATGATCAATGTCATCACAATGCCCCATGACACCTGTCATCACAATTCGCTATGACCCTTGTCATCACAATACTCGATGAACTGTGTCATCACAGTGTTCCAGGACACATGTCATCACAATGATCCATGACTACTTTCCTCACAATGCTCCAATACACCTGTCATCACAATGCTCCATGGCCCCTGTTATCATATTGCTCCATGATCTCTTTGATCACAATGCTCCATGACCAGTGTCATCACCATGCCTCATGACGCCTGTCATCTCCATGCTCCATGGCCCCTTTCATCACAATGCTCCATGAACCCAGTCATCACAGTGTTCCCTGCCCTTTTCATCGCAATGCTCCATGGGCCCTGTCATCACAATGCTCCATGCCCTTGTCATCAAAATGCTCCAGAACTCTTGTCATCATAATGCTCCATGCCAATGTCATCAAAATGCCCCATGACACTTGTCATCACAATGCTCCATGGCCTTTGTCATCACAATGTTCCATGGCCCCTGTCATCACAATTCTCCATGCCCTTGTCATCAAAATGCTCCAGAACTCTTGTCATCATAATGCTCCATGCCAATGTCATCAAAATGCCCCATGACGCTTGTCATCACAATGCTCCATGGCCTTTGTCATCACAATGTTCCATGGCCCCTGTCATCACAGTGCTCCATGATAACTTTCATCACAATTCTAGATGACCACTGTCATCACAATGCCCCATGACAGATGTCATCACAATTCGCCATGGTCCTTGTCATCACAATGCTCCATGAACTGTGTCATCACAAGGTTCCAGGACACTTGTCATCACAATGATCCAGGATCACTTTCATCACAATGCTCCATGAACCCTGTCGTCTCAATGCTCCATAGTCTTTGTATTCACAATGCTCCATGGCTCCTGTAATCACAGTGCTCCATGATCCCTTTCATCACAATGCTCCAAGACCGCTGTCATCACAATGCCCCATGAAGCCTGCCTTCACAAATCTCCAAGGCCTCTCTTACCAAAATGCTCCATGATCCCTGTCAGCACAATATTCGATGGCACTTTTCATCACAATGCTCCATGACCCCTGTCATCACAAAGTTCTCTGCCCATATCATCACAATGCTCCTTGTCACCTTTAATCACAATGCTCCATGCCCTTTCATCACAATGCTTCAGAATTCTTGTCATCGCAATGTTCCTTGACCGTGTCATCACAATGCTCCATGAACCTTGTCATCACAAAGCTCCATGACCCCTGTCATCACCATGATCCATGACCCATGTCATCACAAAGGTCCATGACCCCTGTCATCACAATGATCCATGACGCTTGTCATCACAAAGCTCCATGACCACTGTCATCACAATGCTCCAGAATTTTTGTCATCGCAATGTTCCTTGACCGTGTCATCACAATGCTCCATGAACCTTGTCATCACAAAGCTCCATGACCCCTGTCGTCACAATGATCCATGACCCTTGTCATCACAAAGCTCCATGACCCCTGTCATCACAATGATCCATGACGCTTGTCATCACAAAGCTCCATGACCACTGTCATCACAATGCTCCATGACCGTTGTCATCACAAAGCTCCATGACCCCTGTCATCACATTGATCCATGACTCCTTTCCTCACAGTGCTCCAGTACCCTTTTCATCACAATGCTCCATGCCATTGTCAGCACAATGCTCCTTGGACCCTGTCATCAAAATGCTCCATCCCCTTTTCATCACAATGCTCCAGATATCCTATCATTACAATGCTCCATGCCCGTGTCAAGACAATGCTCCATGACCCATGTCATCAAATTGCTTTATGAACCTTGTTATCAGAATAATCCATGACCCCTGTCATCAAAATGATCCATGACAGTTGTCATCACAATGCTGCATGATACCTTTCATCCCAACTCTCTGTGACCGCTGTCATCACAATGCTCCAGGACAATTTTCATCACAATGCTCCATGTCCCCTGTCATCACAGTGCCCCTTAACACCTGTAATCACAATGCTCCATGACCCTGTCATCACAATGCTACATGACACCTGTCATCACATTGTTCCATGGCCTATGTATTCACAATGCTCCATGGACCCTGTAATCACACTGCTCCATGTTCCCTTTCAACACAATGGTCCATGAACCCTGTCATCACAACGTTCCAGGAAAGTTGTCATCAAAAGTCTCCATGACCCTGGTCACCACAAGGTTCCCTGCTCTTGTCATCACAATGCTCCATGACCCTTGTAATCACAGTGGTACATGGCCTTGTCACCACAATGTTCCATGTCCTCTGTCATCACCATGCTCCATGGTCTTTCTCATCACAATGCTCTATGACCACTGTCATCACTATGCTTGATGACCATTGTCATCACAATGCTCCAAGGCCCCTGTCATCACAATGCATCATGGTCTTGTAATCACAATGCTCAATGACCACTCTCATCACAATGCTCCATGCCTTTGTCATCACAATGCTCCATGGCCCCTGTAATCACAATGCTCCAGAACACTTGTCAGCATAATACTCCATTCCCGTGTCATCCCATTGCTCAATGACATTTGTCATCAAAATGTTCCTTGGCCTTTGGCATCACAGTGATCCATGATAACTTTAATCAAAATTCTACATGTCCATTGTCATCACAATGCAAGGTGACCAATGTCATCACAATGCCCCAAGACACGTGTCATCACAATTCGCCTTGGCCCTTGTTATCTTAATGCTGTATGAAACGTGTCATCACTAGGTTTCAGGACACTTGTCATCAAAGAGATCCATGACAACATTCATCACAATGCCCCATGAACTCTGTTATCTCAATGCTCCATGGCCTTTGTATTCCCAATGTTCCATTGTCCCGATAATCACATTGCTCCATGAACACTTTCATCACAATGCTCCTTGACCACTGTCCCCGTAATGACCCATGACGTTTCTCATCACTGTGCTCCAAGGCCACTCTCATCAAAATGCTCCATGATCTGTGTCAGCCCAATATTGCATGACAGTTGTCATCACAAGGCTCTATGATCCCTGTAATCACAATGATCCCTGCCAATAACATCACAATGTTCCATGTCTCCTGTAATCACAATGCTCCATGCCCTTGTCATCACAATGCTCCAGGTCTGTTTTCATCACCATGCTTCATGCCCGTGTCATCACAATGCTCCATGAATCTTGTCTTCACCATGCTCCATGGCCCATGTCATCACAATGCTCCGTGACTCCTGTCAACACAATGCCTGATGACTCCTGTCATCAAAATGCTAAATGGCACTTGTCATCACAATGCTCTATGACGCCTGTCATCACTATTCTCCATGTCACTTGTTATCACAATGCTCCATGGCCCCTGTAATCACAGTACTCCATGACCCCTTTCATCACAATGCCCAATGCCACCTCTTATCACAATTCTCCATGGCATTTGTCATCACGATGCTCCATGACATCTGTCATCACAATGCTCCATGACACTTGTCATCAAAATGCTCGATGGCCCTTGTCATCACAATGTTCCTTGGTGCTTTTCATCGCAATGTTCCATGACAACTCTCATCAAAATACTCCAAGATTTGTTTCATCCCAATGCTCCATGGCCCTTGTCATTACAAATCCACATGATCCCTTTCATCACAATTGTCCATGGCAACTTACATAAAAATGCTCCTTGCCCCTGTCATCACAATGCCCAAAGATATCTGTTTTTACAATGATCCATGACCCTTGTCATCACAAGGCTCCATGTCCCTTGTATTCACATTGCTCCATGGCCCTTGTCATCACAATGCTCCATAGCGCTTTTCATCTCAATGCTCCATGACCGCTTTCAGCACAATGCCCCATGACCCCTGTCATCATGATGCTCAACTGCCCTTGTCATCACAAGTCTCCATGAAACATTTCCTCAAAATGCTCCAGTACGCCTTTCATCCAAATTCCCCGTGGCCACTGTCATCACAATTCTCCATGACCACTGTCATCTTAATGGTCCATGACCCGTTTCATCTCAATGCTCCATGACACCCGTCACCACAGTGCTCCATGGCCTTTGTCATCACAATGTTCCATGTCCCCTTTAATCAAAATGCTCCATGCCTTTTTCCTCACAATGCTCCAGAATTCTTGTCATCACAATGTTCCATGACCGTGGCATCACAATGCTCCATGGCCCTTGTCATCACAATGCTCCAGAATTCTTGTCATCACAATGTTCCATGACCGTGTCATCACAATGCTACATGACCCTGGTCATCACAGTTTTCCCTGACCTTTGTCATCACAATGCTCTATGTCGCTTTTCATCACAATTCTCAATGACCACTTTAATCACTATGCTCGCTGACCATTGTCATCACATTTCTCTATTGTCATTACAATTCCCCATCGTCCCTTTCTTCACAATGCTCCATGATGCCTGTCATCACAATGCTCCACGGCTTCTGTTATCACAATGCTCCAGGACCAGTTTCATCACAATACTCCATCCCCCTTGTCATCACAGTGCACAATGAAACCTTTCATTACAATGCTCCATGACACTTGTCATCACAATGCTCCATGGCCTTTATCGTCACAATGCTCCCAGGCACTTTTCATCACGATGTTCCATGAAAACTTTCATCACATTGCTCCATGACCATTGTCATCACAATAGTCCATACCCTTGTCAACACAATGCTGCATAATCCCTGTCATCACAATTCTCCATGACTGCTGTCATCACATAATCCAGGACAATTTTCATAACAATGCTTCATGCCCCCAGTCATCACAGTGCTCCATGATACATTTCATCACAATTCCTAGATGATCAATGTCATCACAATGCCCCATGACACCTGTCATCACAATTCGCTATGACCCTTGTCATCACAATACTCGATGAACTGTGTCATCACAGTGTTCCAGGACACATGTCATCACAATGATCCATGACTACTTTCATCACAATGCTCCAATACACCTGTCATCACAATGCTCCATGGCCCCTGTTATCATATTGCTCCATGATCTCTTTGATCACAATGCTCCATGACCAGTGTCATCACCATGCCTCATGACGCCTGTCATCTCAATGCTCCATGGCCCCTTTCATCACAATGCTCCATGAACCCAGTCATCACAGTGTTCCCTGCCCTTTTCATCGCAATGCTCCATGGGCCCTGTCATCACAATGCTCCATGCCCTTGTCATCAAAATGCTCCAGAAAACTTGTCATCATAATGCTCCATGCCAATGTCATCAAAATGCCCCATGACACTTGTCATCACAATGCTCCATGGCCTTTGTCATCACAATGTTCCATGGCCCCTGTCATCACAATTCTCCATGCCCTTGTCATCAAAATGCTCCAGAACTCTTGTCATCATAATGCTCCATGCCAATGTCATCAAAATGCCCCATGACGCTTGTCATCACAATGCTCCATGGCCTTTGTCATCACAATGTTCCATGGCCCCTGTCATCACAGTGCTCCATGATAACTTTCATCACAATTCTAGATGACCACTGTCATCACAATGACCCATGACAGATGTCATCACAATTCGCCATGGTCCTTGTCATCACAATGCTCCATGAACTGTGTCATCACAAGGTTCCAGGACACTTGTCATCACAATGATCCAGGATCACTTTCATCACAATGCTCCATGAACCCTGTCGTCTCAATGCTCCATAGTCTTTGTATTCACAATGCTCCATGGCTCCTGTAATCACAGTGCTCCATGATCCCTTTCATCACAATGCTCCAAGACCGCTGTCATCACAATGCCCCATGAAGCCTGCCTTCACAAATCTCCAAGGCCTCTCTTACCAAAATGCTCCATGATCCCTGTCAGCACAATATTCGATGGCACTTTTCATCACAATGCTCCATGACCCCTGTCATCACAAAGTTCTCTGCCCATATCATCACAATGCTCCTTGTCACCTTTAATCACAATGCTCCATGCCCTTTCATCACAATGCTCCAGAATTCTTGTCATCGCAATGTTCCTTGACCGTGTCATCACAATGCTCCATGAACCTTGTCATCACAAAGCTCCATGACCCCTGTCATCACCAGGATCCATGACCCTTGTCATCACAAAGCTCCATGACCCCTGTCATCACAATGATCCATGACGCTTGTCATCACAAAGCTCCATGACCACTGTCATCACAATGCTCCATGACCGTTGTCATCACAAAGCTCCATGACCCCTGTCATCACATTGATCCATGACTCCTTTCCTCACAGTGCTCCAGTACCCTTTTCATCACAATGCTCCATGCCATTGTCAGCACAATGCTCCTTGGACCCTGTCATCAAAATGCTCCATCCCCTTTTCATCACAATGCTCCAGATATCCTATCATTACAATGCTCCATGCCCGTGTCAAGACAATGCTCCATGACCCATGTCATCAAATTGCTTTATGAACCTTGTTATCAAAATAATCCATGACCCCTGTCATCAAAATGATCCATGACAGTTGTCATCACAATGCTGCATGATACCTTTCATCCCAACTCTCTGTCACCGCTGTCATCACAATGCTCCAGGACAATTTTCATCACAATGCCCCATGCCCCCTGTCATCACAGTGCCCCTTAACACCTGTAATCACAATGCTCCATGACCCTGTCATCACAATGCTACATGACCCCTGTCATCACATTGTTCCATGGCCTATGTATTCACAATGCTCCATGGACCCTGTAATCACACTGCTCCATGTTCCCTTTCAACACAATGGTCCATGAACCCTGTCATCACAACGTTCCAGGAAAGTTGTCATCAAAAGTCTCCATGACCCTGGTCACCACAAGGTTCCCTGCTCTTGTCATCACAATGCTCCATGACCCCTGTACTCACAGTGGTACATGGCCTTGTCACCACAATGTTCCATGGCCTCTGTCATCACCATGCTCCATGGTCTTTCTCATCACAATGCTCTATGACCCCTGTCATCACTATGCTTGATGACCATTGTCATCACAATGCTCCAAGGCCCCTGTCATCACAATGCCTCATGGTCTTGTAATCACAATGCTCAATAACCCCTGTCATCACAATGCTCCATGCCTTTGTCATCACTATGCTCCATGGCCCCTGTAATCACAATGCTCCAGAACACTTGTCAGCATAATACTCCATTCCCGTGTCATCCCATTGCTCAATGACATTTGTCATCAAAATGTTCCTTGGCCTTTGGCATCACAGTGATCCATGATAACTTTAATCAAAATTCTACATGACCATTGTCATCACAATGCAAGGTGACCAATGTCATCACAATGCCCCAAGACACGTGTCATCACAATTCGCCTTGGCCCTTGTTATCTCAATGCTGTATGAACCGTGTCATCACTAGGTTTCAGGACACTTGTCATCAAAGAGATCCATGACAACATTCATCACAAGGCCCCATGAACTCTGTTATCTCAATGCTCCATGGCCTTTGTATTCCCAATGTTCCATTGTCCCGATAATCACATTGCTCCATGAACACTTTCATCACAATGCTCCTTGACCACTGTCACCGTAATGACCCATGACGTTTCTCATCACTGTGCTCCAAGGCCACTCTCATCAAAATGCTCCATGATCTGTGTCAGCCCAATATTGCATGACAGTTGTCATCACAAGGCTCTATGATCCCTGTAATCACAATGATCCCTGCCAATAACATCACAATGTTCCATGTCTCCTGTAATCACAATGCTCCATGACCTTGTCATCACAATGCTCCAGGTCTGTTTTCATCACCATGCTTCATGCCCGTGTCATTACAATGCTCCATGAATCTTGTCTTCACAATGCTCCATGACCCATGTCATCACAATGCTCCGTGACTCCTGTCAACACAATGCCTGATGACTCCTGTCATCAAAATGCTAAATGGCACTTGTCATCACAATGCTCTATGACGCCTGTCATCACTATTCTCCATGTCACTTGTTATCACAATGCTCCATGGCCCCTGTAATCACAGTACTCCATGACCCCTTTCATCACAATGCCCAATGCCACCTCTTATCACAATTCTCCAAGGCATTTGTCATCACGATGCTCCATGACACCTGTCATCACAATGCTCCATGACACTTGTCATCAAAATGCTCGATGGCCCTTGTCATCACAAGGTTCCTTGGTGCTTTTCATCGCAATGTTCCATGACAACTCTCATCAAAATACTCCAAGATTTGTTTCATCCCAATGCTCCATGGCCCTTGTCATTACAAATCCACATGATCCCTTTCATCACAATTGTCCATGGCAACTTACATAAAAATGCTCCATGCCCCTGTCATCACAATGCCCAAATATATCTGTTTTTACAATGATCCATGACCCTTGTCATCACAAGGCTCCATGTTCCTTGTATTCACATTGCTCCATGGCTCTTGTCATCACAATGCTCCATAGCGCTTTTCATCGCAATGCTCCATGACCGCTTTCAGCACAATGCCCCATGACCCCTGTCATCATGATGCTCAACTGCCCTTGTCATCACAAGTCTCCATGAAACATTTCCTCAAAATGCTCCAGTACGCCTTTCATCCAAATTCCCCGTGGCCACTGTCATCACAATTCTCCATGACCACTGTCATCATAATGGTCCATGACCCGTTTCATCTCAATGCTCCATGACACCCGTCACCACAGTGCTCCATGGCCTTTGTCATCACAATGTTCCATGTCCCCTATAATCAAAATGCTCCATGCCTTTTTCCTCACAATGCTCCAGAATTCTTGTCATCACAATGTTCCATGACCGTGGCATCACAATGCTCCATGGCCCTTGTCATCACAATGCTCCAGAATTCTTGTCATCACAATGTTCCATGACCGTGTCATCACAATGCTACATGACCCTGGTCATCACAGTTCTCCCTGACCTTTGTCATCACAATGCTCTATGTCGCTTTTCATCACAATTCTCAATGACCACTTTAATCACTATGCTCGCTGACCATTTTCATCACATTTCTCTATTGTCATTACAATTCCCCATCGTCCCTTTCTTCAAAATGCTCCATGATGCCTGTCATCACAATGCTCCACGGCTTCTGTTATCACAATGCTCCTGGACAAGTTTCATCACAATACTCCATCCCCCTTGTCATCACAGTGCACAATGAAACCTTTCATTACAATGCTCCATGACACTTGTCATCACAATGCTCCATGGCCTTTATCGTTACAATGCTCCCAGGCACTTTTCATCACGATGTTCCAATAAACTTTCATCACATTGCTCCATGACCATTGTCATCACAATAGTCCATACCCTTGTCAACACAATGCTGCATAATCCCTGTCATCACAATTCTCCATGACTGCTGTCATCACATAATCCAGGACAATTTTCATAACAATGCTTCATGCCCCCAGTCATCACAGTGCTCCATGATACATTTCATCACAATTCCTAGATGATCAATGTCATCACAATGCCCCATGACACCTGTCATCACAATTCGCTATGACCCTTGTCATCACAATACTCGATGAACCGTGTCATCACAGTGTTCCAGGACACATGTCATCACAATGATCCATGACTACTTTCATCACAATGCTCCAATACACCTGTCATCACAATGCTCCATGGCCCCTGTTATCATATTGCTCCATGATCTCTTTCATCACAATGCTCCATGACCAGTGTCATCACCATGCCTCATGACGCCTGTCATCTCAATGCTGCATGGCCCCTTTCATCACAATGCTCCATGAACCCAGTCATCACAGTGTTCCCTGCCCTTTTCATCGCAATGCTCCATGGGCCCTGTCATCACAATGCTCCATGCCCTTGTCATCAAAATGCTCCAGAACTCTTGTCATCATAATGCTCCATGCCAATGTCATCAAAATGCCCCATGACACTTGTCATCACAATGCTCCATGGCCTTTGTCATCACAATGTTCCATGGCCCCTGTCATCACAGTGCTCCATGATAACTTTCATCACAATTCTAGATGACCACTGTCATCACAATGCCCCATGACAGATGTCATCACAATTCGCCATGGTCCTTGTCATCACAATGCTCCATGAACTGTGTCATCACAAGGTTCCAGGACACTTGTCATCACAATGATCCATGATCACTTTCATCACAATGCTCCATGAAACCTGTCGTCTCAATGCTCCATAGTCTTTGTATTCACAATGCTCCATGGCTCCTGTAATCACAGTGCTCCATGATCCCTTTCATCACAATGCTCCAAGACCGCTGTCATCACAATGCCCCATGACGCCTGCCTTCACAAATCTCCAAGGCCTCTCTTACCAAAATGCTCCATGATCCCTGTCAGCACTATATTCGATGGCACTTTTCATCACAATGCTCCATGACCCCTGTCATCACAAAGTTCTCTGCCCATATCATCACAATGCTCCTTGTCACCTTTAATCACAATGCTCCATGCCCTTTCATCACAATGCTCCAGAATTCTTGTCATCGCAATGTTCCTTGACCGTGTCATCACAATGCTCCATGAACCTTGTCATCACAAAGCTCCATGACCCCTGTCATCACCAGGATCCATGACCCTTGTCATCACAAAGCTCCATGACCCCTGTCATCACAATGATCCATGACGCTTGTCATCACAAACCTCCATGACCACTGTCATCACAATGCTCCAGAATTCTTGTCATCGCAATGTTCCTTGACCGTGTCATCACAATGCTCCATGAACCTTGTCATCACAAAGCTCCATGACCCCTGTCATCACCATGATCCATGACCCTTGTCATCACAAAGCTCCATGACCCCTGTCATCACAATGATCCATGACGCTTGTCATCACAAAGCTCCATGACCACTGTCATCACAATGCTCCATGACCGTTGTCATCACAAAGCTCCATGACCCCTGTCATCACATTGATCCATGACTCCTTTCCTCACAGTGCTCCAGTACCCTTTTCATCACAATTTTCCATGCCATTGTCAGCACAATGCTCCTTGGACCCTGTCATCAAAATGCTCCATCCCCTTTTCATCACAATGCTCCAGATATCCTATCATTACAATGCTCCATGCCCGTGTCAAGACAATGCTCCATGACCCATGTCATCAAATTGCTTTATGAACCTTGTTATCAGAATAATCCATGACCCCTGTCATCAAAATGATCCATGACAGTTGTCATCACAATGCTGCATGATACCTTTCATCCCAACTCTCTGTGACCGCTGTCATCACAATGCTCCAGGACAATTTTCATCACAATGCTCCATGTCCCCTGTCATCACAGTGCCCCTTAACACCTGTAATCACAATGCTCCATGACCCTGTCATCACAATGCTACATGACACCTGTCATCACATTGTTCCATGGCCTATGTATTCACAATGCTCCATGGACCCTGTAATCACACTGCTCCATGTTCCCTTTCAACACAATGGTCCATGAACCCTGTCATCACAACGTTCCAGGAAAGTTGTCATCAAAAGTCTCCATGACCCTGGTCACCACAAGGTTCCCTGCTCTTGTCATCACAATGCTCCATGACCCTTGTAATCACAGTGGTACATGGCCTTGTCACCACAATGTTCCATGGCCTCTGTCATCACCATGCTCCATGGTCTTTCTCATCACAATGCTCTATGACCCCTGTCATCACTATGCTTGATGACCATTGTCATCACAATGCTCCAAGGCCCCTGTCATCACAATGCCTCATGGTCTTGTAATCACAATGCTCAATGACCCCTCTCATCACAATGCTCCATGCCTTTGTCATCACAATGCTCCATGGCCCCTGTAATCACAATGCTCCAGAACACTTGTCAGCATAATACTCCATTCCCGTGTCCTCCCATTGCTCAATGACATTTGTCATCAAAATGTTCCTTGGCCTTTGGCATCACAGTGATCCATGATAACTTTAATCAAAATTCTACATGTCCATTGTCATCACAATGCAAGGTGACCAATGTCATCACAATGCCCCAAGACACGTGTCATCACAATTCGCCTTGGCCCTTGTTATCTTAATGCTGTATGAAACGTGTCATCACTAGGTTTCAGGACACTTGTCATCAAAGAGATCCATGACAACATTCATCACAATGCCCCATGAACTCTGTTATCTCAATGCTCCATGGCCTTTGTATTCCCAATGTTCCATTGTCCCGATAATCACATTGCTCCATGAACACTTTCATCACAATGCTCCTTGACCACTGTCCCCGTAATGACCCATGACGTTTCTCATCACTGTGCTCCAAGGCCACTCTCATCAAAATGCTCCATGATCTGTGTCAGCCCAATATTGCATGACAGTTGTCATCACAAGGCTCTATGATCCCTGTAATCACAATGATCCCTGCCAATAACATCACAATGTTCCATGTCTCCTGTAATCACAATGCTCCATGCCCTTGTCATCACAATGCTCCAGGTCTGTTTTCATCACCATGCTTCATGCCCATGTCATCACAATGCTCCATGAATCTTGTCTTCACAATGCTCCATGGCCCATGTCATCACAATGCTCCGTGACTCCTGTCAACACAATGCCTGATGACTCCTGTCATCAAAATGCTAAATGGCACTTGTCATCACAATGCTCTATGACGCCTGTCATCACTATTCTCCATGTCACTTGTTATCACAATGCTCCATGGCCCCTGTAATCACAGTACTCCATGACCCCTTTCATCACAATGCCCAATGCCACCTCTTATCACAATTCTCCATGGCATTTGTCATCACGATGCTCCATGACATCTGTCATCACAATGCTCCATGACACTTGTCATCAAAATGCTCGATGGCCCTTGTCATCACAATGTTCCTTGGTGCTTTTCATCGCAATGTTCCATGACAACTCTCATCAAAATACTCCAAGATTTGTTTCATCCCAATGCTCCATGGCCCTTGTCATTACAAATCCACATGATCCCTTTCATCACAATTGTCCATGGCAACTTACATAAAAATGCTCCTTGCCCCTGTCATCACAATGCCCAAAGATATCTGTTTTTACAATGCTCCATGGCCCTTGTCATCACAATGCTCCAGAATTCTTGTCATCACAATGTTCCATGACCGTGTCATCACAATGCTACATGACCCTGGTCATCACAGTTCTCCCTGACCTTTGTCATCACAATGCTCTATGTCGCTTTTCATCACAATTCTCAATGACCACTTTAATCACTATGCTCGCTGACCATTGTCATCACATTTCTCTATTGTCATTACAATTCCCCATCGTCCCTTTCTTCACAATGCTCCATGATGCCTGTCATCACAATGCTCCACGGCTTCTGTTATCACAATGCTCCAGGACCAGTTTCATCACAATACTCCATCCCCCTTGTCATCACAGTGCACAATGAAACCTTTCATTACAATGCTCCATGACACTTGTCATCACAATGCTCCATGGCCTTTATCGTCACAATGCTCCCAGGCACTTTTCATCACGATGTTCCATGAAAACTTTCATCACATTGCTCCATGACCATTGTCATCACAATAGTCCATACCCTTGTCAACACAATGCTGCATAATCCCTGTCATCACAATTCTCCATGACTGCTGTCATCACATAATCCAGGACAATTTTCATAACAATGCTTCATGCCCCCAGTCATCACAGTGCTCCATGATACATTTCATCACAATTCCTAGATGATCAATGTCATCACAATGCCCCATGACACCTGTCATCACAATTCGCTATGACCCGTGTCATCACAATACTCGATGAACTGTGTCATCACAGTGTTCCAGGACACATGTCATCACAATGATCCATGACTACTTTCATCACAATGCTCCAATACACCTGTCATCACAATGCTCCATGGCCCCTGTTATCATATTGCTCCATGATCTCTTTGATCACAATGCTCCATGACCAGTGTCATCACCATGCCTCATGACGCCTGTCATCTCAATGCTCCATGGCCCCTTTCATCACAATGCTCCATGAACCCAGTCATCACAGTGTTCCCTGCCCTTTTCATCGCAATGCTCCATGGGCCCTGTCATCACAATGCTCCATGCCCTTGTCATCAAAATGCTCCAGAACTCTTGTCATCATAATGCCCCATGCCAATGTCATCAAAATGCCCCATGACACTTGTCATCACAATGCTCCATGGCCTTTGTCATCACAATGTTCCATGGCCCCTGTCATCACAATTCTCCATGCCCTTGTCATCAAAATGCTCCAGAACTCTTGTCATCATAATGCTCCATGCCAATGTCATCAAAATGCCCCATGACGCTTGTCATCACAATGCTCCATGGCCTTTGTCATCACAATGTTCCATGGCCCCTGTCATCACAGTGCTCCATGATAACTTTCATCACAATTCTAGATGACCACTGTCACCACAATGCCCCATGACAGATGTCATCACAATTCGCCATGGTCCTTGTCATCACAATGCTCCATGAACTGTGTCATCACAAGGTTCCAGGACACTTGTCATCACAATGATCCATGATCACTTTCATCACAATGCTCCATGAACCCTGTCGTCTCAATGCTCCATAGTCTTTGTATTCACAATGCTCCATGGCTCCTGTAATCACAGTGCTCCATGATCCCTTTCATCACAATGCTCCAAGACCGCTGTCATCACAATGCCCCATGACGCCTGCCTTCACAAATCTCCAAGGCCTCTCTTACCAAAATGCTCCATGATCCCTGTCAGCACAATATTCGATGGCACTTTTCATCACAATGCTCCATGACCCCTGTCATCACAAAGTTCTCTGCCCATATCATCACAATGCTCCTTGTCACCTTTAATCACAATGCTCCATGCCCTTTCATCACAATGCTCCAGAATTCTTGTCATCGCAATGTTCCTTGACCGTGTCATCACAATGCTCCATGAACCTTGTCATCACAAAGCTCCATGACCCCTGTCATCACCAGGATCCATGACCCTTGTCATCACAAAGCTCCATGACCCCTGTCATCACAATGATCCATGACGCTTGTCATCACAAACCTCCATGAACACTGTCATCACAATGCTCCAGAATTCTTGTCATCGCAATGTTCCTTGACCGTGTCATCACAATGCTCCATGAACCTTGTCATCACAAAGCTCCATGACCCCTGTCATCACCATGATCCATGACCCTTGTCATCACAAAGCTCCATGACCCCTGTCATCACAATGATCCATGACGCTTGTCATCACAAAGCTCCATGACCACTGTCATCACAATGCTCCATGACCGTTGTCATCACAAAGCTCCATGACCTCTGTCATCACATTGATCCATGACTCCTTTCCTCACAGTGCTCCAGTACCCTTTTCATCACAATGCTCCATGCCATTGTCAGCACAATGCTCCTTGGACCCTGTCATCAAAATGCTCCATCCCCTTTTCATCACAATGCTCCAGATATCCTATCATTACAATGCTCCATGCCCGTGTCAAGACAATGCTCCATGACCCATGTCATCAAATTGCTTTATGAACCTTGTTATCAGAATAATCCATGACCCCTGTCATCAAAATGATCCATGACAGTTGTCATCACAATGCTGCATGATACCTTTCATCCCAACTCTCTGTGACCGCTGTCATCACAATGCTCCAGGACAATTTTCATCACAATGCTCCATGTCCCCTGTCATCACAGTGCCCCTTAACACCTGTAATCACAATGCTCCATGACCCTGTCATCACAATGCTACATGACACCTGTCATCACATCGTTCCATGGCCTATATATTCACAATGCTCCATGGACCCTGTAATCACACTGCTCCATGTTCCCTTTCAACACAATGGTCCATGAACCCTGTCATCACAACGTTCCAGGAAAGTTGTCATCAAAAGTCTCCATGACCCTGGTCACCACAAGGTTCCCTGCTCTTGTCATCACAATGCTCCATGACCCTTGTAATCACAGTGGTACATGGCCTTGTCACCACAATGTTCCATGGCCTCTGTCATCACCATGCTCCATGGTCTTTCTCATCACAATGCTCTATGACCACTGTCATCACTATGCTTGATGACCATTGTCATCACAATGCTCCAAGGCCCCTGTCATCACAATGCCTCATGGTCTTGTAATCACAATGCTCAATGACCCCTCTCATCACAATGCTCCATGCCTTTGTCATCACAATGCTCCATGGCCCCTGTAATCACAATGCTCCAGAACACTTGTCAGCATAATACTCCATTCCCGTGTCATCCCATTGCTCAATGACATTTGTCATCAAAATGTTCCTTGGCCTTTGGCATCACAGTGATCCATGATAACTTTAATCAAAATTCTACATGTCCATTGTCATCACAATGCAAGGTGACCAATGTCATCACAATGCCCCAAGACACGTGTCATCACAATTCGCCTTGGCCCTTGTTATCTTAATGCTGTATGAAACGTGTCATCACTAGGTTTCAGGACACTTGTCATCAAAGAGATCCATGACAACATTCATCACAATGCCCCATGAACTCTGTTATCTCAATGCTCCATGGCCTTTGTATTCCCAATGTTCCATTGTCCCGATAATCACATTGCTCCATGAACACTTTCATCACAATGCTCCTTGACCACTGTCCCCGTAATGACCCATGACGTTTCTCATCACTGTGCTCCAAGGCCACTCTCATCAAAATGCTCCATGATCTGTGTCAGCCCAATATTGCATGACAGTTGTCATCACAAGGCTCTATGATCCCTGTAATCACAATGATCCCTGCCAATAACATCACAATGTTCCATGTCTCCTGTAATCACAATGCTCCATGCCCTTGTCATCACAATGCTCCAGGTCTGTTTTCATCACCATGCTTCATGCCCGTGTCATCACAATGCTCCATGAATCTTGTCTTCACAATGCTCCATGGCCCATGTCATCACAATGCTCCGTGACTCCTGTCAACACAATGCCTGATGACTCCTGTCATCAAAATGCTAAATGGCACTTGTCATCACAATGCTCTATGACGCCTGTCATCACTATTCTCCATGTCACTTGTTATCACAATGCTCCATGGCCCATGTAATCACAGTACTCCATGACCCCTTTCATCACAATGCCCAATGCCACCTCTTATCCCAATTCTCCATGGCATTTGTCATCACGATGCTCCATGACACCTGTCATCACATTGCTCCATGACACTTGTCATCAAAATGCTCGATGGCCCTTGTCATCACAATGTTCCTTGGTGCTTTTCATCGCAATGTTCCATGACAACTCTCATCAAAATACTCCAAGATTTGTTTCATCCCAATGCTCCATGGCCCTTGTCATTACAAATCCACATGATCCCTTTCATCACAATTGTCCATGGCAACTTACATAAAAATGCTCCTTGCCCCTGTCATCACAATGCCCAAAGATATCTGTTTTTACAATGATCCATGACCCTTGTCATCACAAGGCTCCATGTCCCTTGTATTCACATTGCTCCATGGCCCTTGTCATCACAATGCTCCATAGCGCTTTTCATCGCAATGCTCCATGACCGCTTTCAGCACAATGCCCCATGACCCCTGTCATCATGATGCTCAACTGCCCTTGTCATCACAAGTCTCCATGAAACATTTCCTCAAAATGCTCCAGTACGCCTTTCATCCAAATTCCCCGTGGCCACTGTCATCACAATTCTCCATGACCACTGTCATCTTAATGGTCCATGACCCGTTTCATCTCAATGCTCCATGACACCCGTCACCACAGTGCTCCATGGCCTTTGTCATCACAATGTTCCATGTCCCCTATAATCAAAATGCTCCATGCCTTTTTCCTCACAATGCTCCAGAATTCTTGTCATCACAATGTTCCATGACCGTGGCATCACAATGCTCCATGGCCCTTGTCATCACAATGCTCCAGAATTCTTGTCATCACAATGTTCCATGACCGTGTCATCACAATGCTACATGACCCTGGTCATCACAGTTCTCCCTGACCTTTGTCATCACAATGCTCTATGTCGCTTTTCATCACAATTCTCAATGACCACTTTAATCACTATGCTCACTGACCATTGTCATCACATTTCTCTATTGTCATTACAATTCCCCATCGTCCCTTTCTTCGCAATGCTCCATGATGCCTGTCATCACAATGCTCCACGGCTTCTGTTATCACAATGCTCCAGGACCAGTTTCATCACAATACTCCATCCCCCTTGTCATCACAGTGCACAATGAAACCTTTCATTACAATGCTCCATGACACTTGTCATCACAATGCTCCATGGCCTTTATCGTCACAATGCTCCCAGGCACTTTTCATCACGATGTTCCATGAAAACTTTCATCACATTGCTCCATGACCATTGTCATCACAATAGTCCATACCCTTGTCAACACAATGCTGCATAATCCCTGTCATCACAATTCTCCATGACTGCTGTCATCACATAATCCAGGACAATTTTCATAACAATGCTTCATGCCCCCAGTCATCACAGTGCTCCATGATACATTTCATCACAATTCCTAGATGATCAATGCAATCACAATGCCCCATGACACCTGTCATCACAATTCGCTATGACCCTTGTCATCACAATACTCGATGAACTGTGTCATCACAGTGTTCCAGGACACATGTCATCACAATGATCCATGACTACTTTCATCACAATGCTCCAATACACCTGTCATCACAATGCTCCATGGCCCCTGTTATCATATTGCTCCATGATCTCTTTGATCACAATGCTCCATGACCAGTGTCATCACCATGCCTCATGACGCCTGTCATCTCAATGCTCCATGGCCCCTTTCATCACAATGCTCCATGAACCCAGTCATCACAGTGTTCCCTGCCCTTTTCATCGCAATGCTCCATGGGCCCTGTCATCACAATGCTCCATGCCCTTGTCATCAAAATGCTCCAGAACTCTTGTCATCATAATGCTCCATGCCAATGTCATCAAAATGCCCCATGACACTTGTCATCACAATGCTCCATGGCCTTTGTCATCACAATGTTCCATGGCCCCTGTCATCACAGTGCTCCATGATAACTTTCATCACAATTCTAGATGACCACTGTCATCACAATGCCCCATGACAGATGTCATCACTATTCGCCATGGTCCTTGTCATCACAATGCTCCATGAACTGTGTCATCACAAGGTTCCAGGACACTTGTCATCACAATGATCCATGATCACTTTCATCACAATGCTCCATGAACCCTGTCGTCTCAATGCTCCATAGTCTTTGTATTCACAATGCTCCATGGCTCCTGTAATCACAGTGCTCCATGATCCCTTTCATCACAATGCTCCAAGACCGCTGTCATCACAATGCCCCATGACGCCTGCCTTCACAAATCTCCAAGGCCTCTCTTACCAAAATGCTCCATGATCCCTGTCAGCACAATATTCGATGGCACTTTTCATCACAATGCTCCATGACCCCTGTCATCACAAAGTTCTCTGCCCATATCATCACAATGCTCCTTGTCACCTTTAATCACAATGCTCCATGCCCTTTCATCACAATGCTCCAGAATTCTTGTCATCGCAATGTTCCTTGACCGTGTCATCACAATGCTCCATGAACCTTGTCATCACAAAGCTCCATGACCCCTGTCATCACCAGGATCCATGACCCTTGTCATCACAAAGCTCCATGACCCCTGTCATCACAATGATCCATGACGCTTGTCATCACAAAGCTCCATGACCACTGTCATCACAATGCTCCAGAATTCTTGTCATCGCAATGTTCCTTGACCGTGTCATCACAATGCTCCATGAACCTTGTCATCACAAAGCTCCATGACCCCTGTCATCACCATGATCCATGACCCTTGTCATCACAAAGCTCCATGACCCCTGTCATCACAATGATCCATGACGCTTGTCATCACAAAGCTCCATGACCACTGTCATCACAATGCTCCATGACCGTTGTCATCACAAAGCTCCATGACCTCTGTCATCACATTGATCCATGACTCCTTTCCTCACAGTGCTCCAGTACCCTTTTCATCACAATGCTCCATGCCATTGTCAGCACAATGCTCCTTGGACCCTGTCATCAAAATGCTCCATCCCCTTTTCATCACAATGCTCCAGATATCCTATCATTACAATGCTCCATGCCCGTGTCAAGACAATGCTCCATGACCCATGTCATCAAATTGCTTTATGAACCTTGTTATCAGAATAATCCATGACCCCTGTCATCAAAATGATCCATGACAGTTGTCATCACAATGCTGCATGATACCTTTCATCCCAACTCTCTGTCACCGCTGTCATCACAATGCTCCATGCCCCCTGTCATCACAGTGCCCCTTAACACCTGTAATCACAATGCTCCATGACCCTGTCATCACAATGCTACATGACCCCTGTCATCACATTGTTCCATGGCCTATGTATTCACAATGCTCCATGGACCCTGTAATCACACTGCTCCATGTTCCCTTTCAACACAATGGTCCATAAACCCTGTCATCACAACGTTCCAGGAAAGTTGTCATCAAAAGTCTCCATGACCCTGGTCACCACAAGGTTCCCTGCTCTTGTCATCACAATGCTCCATGACCCTTGTAATCACAGTGGTACATGGCCTTGTCACCACAATGTTCCATGGCCTCTGTCATCACCATGCTCCATGGTCTTTCTCATCACAATGCTCTATAACCCCTGTCATCACTATGCTTGATGACCATTGTCATCACAATGCTCCAAGGCCCCTGTCATCACAATGCCTCATGGTCTTGTAATCACAATGCTCAATGACCCCTCTCATCACAATGCTCCATGCCTTTGTCATCACAATGCTCCATGGCCCCTGTAATCACAATGCTCCAGAACACTTGTCAGCATAATACTCCATTCCCGTGTCATCCCATTGCTCAATGACATTTGTCATCAAAATGTTCCTTGGCCTTTGGCATCACAGTGATCCATGATAACTTTAATCAAAATTCTACATGTCCATTGTCATCACAATGCAAGGTGACCAATGTCATCACAATGCCCCAAGACACGTGTCATCACAATTCGCCTTGGCCCTTGTTATCTTAATGCTGTATGAACCGTGTCATCACTAGGTTTCAGGACACTTGTCATCAAAGAGATCCATGACAACATTCATCACAATGCCCCATGAACTCTGTTATCTCAATGCTCCATGGCCTTTGTATTCCCAATGTTCCATTGTCCCGATAATCACATTGCTCCATGAACACTTTCATCACAATGCTCCTTGACCACTGTCCCCGTAATGACCCATGACGTTTCTCATCACTGTGCTCCAAGGCCACTCTCATCAAAATGCTCCATGATCTGTGTCAGCCCAATATTGCATGACAGTTGTCATCACAAGGCTCTATGATCCCTGTAATCACAATGATCCCTGCCAATAACATCACAATGTTCCATGTCTCCTGTAATCACAATGTTCCATGCCCTTGTCATCACAATGCTCCAGGTCTGTTTTCATCACCATGCTTCATGCCCATGTCATCACAATGTTCCACGAATCTTGTCTTCACAATGCTCCATGGCCCATGTCATCACAATGCTCCGTGACTCCTGTCAACACAATGCCTGATGACTCCTGTCATCAAAATGCTAAATGGCACTTGTCATCACAATGCTCTATGACGCCTGTCATCACTATTCTCCATGTCACTTGTTATCACAATGCTCCATGGCCCCTGTAATCACAGTACTCCATGACCCCTTTCATCACAATGCCCAATGCCACCTCTTATCACAATTCTCCATGGCATTTGTCATCACGATGCTCCATGACATCTGTCATCACAATGCTCCATGACACTTGTCATCAAAATGCTCGATGGCCCTTGTCATCACAATGTTCCTTGGTGCTTTTCATCGCAATGTTCCATGACAACTCTCATCAAAATACTCCAAGATTTGTTTCATCCCAATGCTCCATGGCCCTTGTCATTACAAATCCACATGATCCCTTTCATCACAATTGTCCATGGCAACTTACATAAAAATGCTCCTTGCCCCTGTCATCACAATGCCCAAAGATATCTGTTTTTACAATGATCCATGGCCCTTGTCATCACAATGCTCCATAGCGCTTTTCATCGCAATGCTCCATGACCGCTTTCAGCACAATGCCCCATGACCCCTGTCATCATGATGCTCAACTGCCCTTGTCATCACAAGTCTCCATGAAACATTTCCTCAAAATGCTCCAGTACGCCTTTCATCCAAATTCCCCGTGGCCACTGTCATCACAATTCTCCATGACCACTGTCATCTTAATGGTCCATGACCCGTTTCATCTCAATGCTCCATGACACCCGTCACCACAGTGCTCCATGGCCTTTGTCATCACAATGTTCCATGTCCCCTATAATCAAAATGCTCCATGCCTTTTTCCTCACAATGCTCCAGAATTCTTGTCATCACAATGTTCCATGACCGTGGCATCACAATGCTCCATGGCCCTTGTCATCACAATGCTCCAGAATTCTTGTCATCACAATGTTCCATGACCGTGTCATCACAATGCTACATGACCCTGGTCATCACAGTTCTCCCTGACCTTTGTCATCACAATGCTCTATGTCGCTTTTCATCACAATTCTCAATGACCACTTTAATCACTATGCTCGCTGACCATTGTCATCACATTTCTCTATTGTCATTACAATTCCCCATCGTCCCTTTCTTCACAATGCTCCATGATGCCTGTCATCACAATGCTCCACGGCTTCTGTTATCACAATGCTCCAGGACCAGTTTCATCACAATACTCCATCCCCCTTGTCATCACAGTGCACAATGAAACCTTTCATTACAATGCTCCATGACACTTGTCATCACAATGCTCCATGGCCTTTATCGTCACAATGCTCCCAGGCACTTTTCATCACGATGTTCCATGAAAACTTTCATCACATTGCTCCATGACCATTGTCATCACAATAGTCCATACCCTTGTCAACACAATGCTGCATAATCCCTGTCATCACAATTCTCCATGACTGCTGTCATCACAAAATCCAGGACAATTTTCATAACAATGCTTCATGCCCCCAGTCATCACAGTGCTCCATGATACATTTCATCACAATTCCTAGATGATCAATGTCATCACAATGCCCCATGACACCTGTCATCACAATTCGCTATGACCCTTGTCATCACAATACTCGATGAACTGTGTCATCACAGTGTTCCAGGACACATGTCATCACAATGATCCATGACTACTTTCATCACAATGCTCCAATACACCTGTCATCACAATGCTCCATGGCCCCTGTTATCATATTGCTCCATGATCTCTTTGATCACAATGCTCCATGACCAGTGTCATCACCATGCCTCATGACGCCTGTCATCTCAATGCTCCATGGCCCCTTTCATCACAATGCTCCATGAACCCAGTCATCACAGTGTTCCCTGCCCTTTTCATCGCAATGCTCCATGGGCCCTGTCATCACAATGCTCCATGCCCTTGTCATCAAAATGCTCCAGAACTCTTGTCATCATAATGCCCCATGCCAATGTCATCAAAATGCCCCATGACACTTGTCATCACAATGCTCCATGGCCTTTGTCATCACAATGTTCCATGGCCCCTGTCATCACAATTCTCCATGCCCTTGTCATCAAAATGCTCCAGAACTCTTGTCATCATAATGCTCCATGCCAATGTCATCAAAATGCCCCATGACGCTTGTCATCACAATGCTCCATGGCCTTTGTCATCACAATGTTCCATGGCCCCTGTCATCACAGTGCTCCATGATAACTTTCATCACAATTCTAGATGACCACTGTCATCACAATGCCCCATGACAGATGTCATCACAATTCGCCATGGTCCTTGTCATCACAATGCTCCATGAACTGTGTCATCACAAGGTTCCAGGACACTTGTCATCACAATGATCCAGGATCACTTTCATCACAATGCTCCATGAACCCTGTCGTCTCAATGCTCCATAGTCTTTGTATTCACAATGCTCCATGGCTCCTGTAATCACAGTGCTCCATGACCCCTTTCATCACAATGCTCCAAGACCGCTGTCATCACAATGCCCCATGACGCCTGCCTTCACAAATCTCCAAGGCCTCTCTTACCAAAATGCTCCATGATCCCTGTCAGCACAATATTCGATGGCACTTTTCATCACAATGCTCCATGACCCCTGTCATCACAAAGTTCTCTGCCCATATCATCACAATGCTCCTTGTCACCTTTAATCACAATGCTCCATGCCCTTTCATCACAATGCTCCAGAATTCTTGTCATCGCAATGTTCCTTGACCGTGTCATCACAATGCTCCATGAACCTTGTCATCACAAAGCTCCATGACCCCTGTCATCACCATGATCCATGACCCTTGTCATCACAAAGCTCCATGACCCCTGTCATCACAATGATCCATGACGCTTGTCATCACAAAGCTCCATGACCACTGTCATCACAATGCTCCATGACCGTTGTCATCACAAAGCTCCATGACCCCTGTCATCACATTGATCCATGACTCCTTTCCTCACAGTGCTCCAGTACCCTTTTCATCACAATGCTCCATGCCATTGTCAGCACAATGCTCCTTGCACCCTGTCATCAAAATGCTCCATCCCCTTTTCATCACAATGCTCCAGATATCCTATCATTACAATGCTCCATGCCCGTGTCAAGACAATGCTCCATGACCCATGTCATCAAATTGCTTTATGAACCTTGTTATCAAAATAATCCATGACCCCTGTCATCAAAATGATCCATGACAGTTGTCATCACAATGCTGCATGATACCTTTCATCCCAACTCTCTGTCACCGCTGTCATCACAATGCTCCAGGACAATTTTCATCACAATGCCCCATGCCCCCTGTCATCACAGTGCCCCTTAACACCTGTAATCACAATGCTCCATGACCCTGTCATCACAATGCTACATGACCCCTGTCATCACATTGTTCCATGGCCTATGTATTCACAATGCTCCATGGACCCTGTAATCACACTGCTCCATGTTCCCTTTCAACACAATGGTCCATGAACCCTGTCATCACAACGTTCCAGGAAAGTTGTCATCAAAAGTCTCCATGACCCTGGTCACCACAAGGTTCCCTGCACTTGTCATCACAATGCTCCATGACCCTTGTACTCACAGTGGTACATGGCCTTGTCACCACAATGTTCCATGGCCTCTGTCATCACCATGCTCCATGGTCTTTCTCATCACAATGCTCTATGACCCCTGTCATCACTATGCTTGATGACCATTGTCATCACAATGCTCCAAGGCCCCTGTCATCACAATGCCTCATGGTCTTGTAATCACAATGCTCAATAACCCCTGTCATCACAATGCTCCATGCCTTTGTCATCACAATGCTCCATGGCCCCTGTAATCACAATGCTCCAGAACACTTGTCAGCATAATACTCCATTCCCGTGTCATCCCATTGCTCAATGACATTTGTCATCAAAATGTTCCTTGGCCTTTTGCATCACAGTGATCCATGATAACTTTAATCAAAATTCTACATGACCATTGTCATCACAATGCAAGGTGACCAATGTCATCACAATGCCCCAAGACACGTGTCATCACAATTCGCCTTGGCCCTTGTTATCTCAATGCTGTATGAACCGTGTCATCACTAGGTTTCAGGACACTTGTCATCAAAGAGATCCATGACAACATTCATCACAATGCCCCATGAACTCTGTTGTCTCAATGCTCCATGGCCTTTGTAGTCCCAATGTTCCATTGTCCCGATAATCACATTGCTCCATGAACACTTTCATCACAATGCTCCTTGACCACTGTCACCGTAATGACCCATGACGTTTCTCATCACTGTGCTCCAAGGCCACTCTCATCAAAATGCTCCATGATCTGTGTCAGCCCAATATTGCATGACAGTTGTCATCACAAGGCTCTATGATCCCTGTAATCACAATGATCCCTGCCAATAACATCACAATGTTCCATGTCTCCTGTAATCACAATGCTCCATGCCCTTGTCATCACAATGCTCCAGGTCTGTTTTCATCACCATGCTTCATGCCCGTGTCATCACAATGCTCCATGAATCTTGTCTTCACAATGCTCCATGGCCCATGTCATCACAATGCTCCGTGACTCCTGTCAACACAATGCCTGATGACTCCTGTCATCAAAATGCTAAATGGCACTTGTCCTCACAATGCTCTATGACGCCTGTCATCACTATTCTCCATGTCACTTGTTATCACAATGCTCCATGGCCCCTGTAATCACAGTACTCCATGACCCCTTTCATCACAATGCCCAATGCCACCTCTTATCACAATTCTCCATGGCATTTGTCATCACGATGCTCCATGACACCTGTCATCACAATGCTCCATGACACTTGTCATCAAAATGCTCGATGGCCCTTGTCATCACAATGTTCCTTGGTGCTTTTCATCGCAATGTTCCATGACAACTCTCATCAAAATACTCCAAGATTTGTTTCATCCCAATGCTCCATGGCCCTTGTCATTACAAATCCACATGATCCCTTTCATCACAATTGTCCATGGCAACTTACATAAAAATGCTCCATGCTCCTGTCATCACAATGCCCAAAGATATCTGTTTTTACAATGATCCATGACCCTTGTCATCACAAGGCTCCATGTCCCTTGTATTCACATTGCTCCATGGCCCTTGTCATCACAATGCTCCATAGAGCTTTTCATCGCAATGCTCCATGACCGCTTTCAGCACAATGCCCCATGACCCCTGTCATCATGATGCTCAACTGCCCTTGTCATCACAAGTCTCCATGAAACATTTCCTCAAAATGCTCCAGTACGCCTTTCATCCAAATTCCCCGTGGCCACTGTCATCACAATTCTCCATGACCACTGTCATCATAATGGTCCATGACCCGTTTCATCTCAATGCTCCATGACACCCGTCACCACAGTGCTCCATGGCCTTTGTCATCACAATGTTCCATGTCCCCTATAATCAAAATGCTCCATGCCTTTTTCCTCACAATGCTCCAGAATTCTTGTCATCACAATGTTCCATGACCGTGGCATCACAATGCTCCATGGCCCTTGTCATCACAATGCTCCAGAATTCTTGTCATCACAATGTTCCATGACCGTGTCATCACAATGCTACATGACCCTGGTCATCACAGTTCTCCCTGACCTTTGTCATCACAATGCTCTATGTCGCTTTTCATCACAATTCTCAATGACCACTTTAATCACTATGCTCGCTGACCATTTTCATCACATTTCTCTATTGTCATTACAATTCCCCATCGTCCCTTTCTTCACAATGTTCCATGATGCCTGTCATCACAATGCTCCACGGCTTCTGTTATCACAATGCTCCAGGACCAGTTTCATCACAATACTCCATCCCCTTGTCATCACAGTGCACAATGAAACCTTTCATTACAATGCTCCATGACACTTGTCATCACAATGCTCCATGGCCTTTATCGTCACAATGCTCCCAGGCACTTTTCATCACGATGTTCCATGAAAACTTTCATCACATTGCTCCATGACCATTGTCATCACAATAGTCCATACCCTTGTCAACACAATGCTGCATAATCCCTGTCATCACAATTCTCCATGACTGCTGTCATCACATAATCCAGGACAATTTTCATAACAATGCTTCATGCCCCCAGTCATCACAGTGCTCCATGATACATTTCATCACAATTCCTAGATGATCAATGTCATCACAATGCCCCATGACACCTGTCATCACAATTCGCTATGACCCTTGTCATCACAATACTCGATGAACTGTGTCATCACAGTGTTCCAGGACACATGTCATCACAATGATCCATGACTACTTTCATCACAATGCTCCAATACACCTGTCATCACAATGCTCCATGGCCCCTGTTATCATATTGCTCCATGATCTCTTTGATCACAATGCTCCATGACCAGTGTCATCACCATGCCTCATGACGCCTGTCATCTCAATGCTCCATGGCCCCTTTCATCACAATGCTCCATGAACCCAGTCATCACAGTGTTCCCTGCCCTTTTCATCGCAATGCTCCATGGGCCCTGTCATCACAATGCTCCATGCCCTTGTCATCAAAATGCTCCAGAACTCTTGTCATCATAATGCTCCATGCCAATGTCATCAAAATGCCCCATGACACTTGTCATCACAATGCTCCATGGCCTTTGTCATCACAATGTTCCATGGCCCCTGTCATCACAATTCTCCATGCCCTTGTCATCAAAATGCTCCAGAACTCTTGTCATCATAATGCTCCATGCCAATGTCATCAAAATGCCCCATGACGCTTGTCATCACAATGCTCCATGGCCTTTGTCATCACAATGTTCCATGGCCCCTGTCATCACAGTGCTCCATGATAACTTTCATCACAATTCTAGATGAACACTGTCATCACAATGCCCCATGACAGATGTCATCACAATTCGCCATGGTCCTTGTCATCACAATGCTCCATGAACTGTGTCATTACAAGGTTCCAGGACACTTGTCATCACAATGATCCATGATCACTTTCATCACAATGCTCCATGAACCCTGTCGTCTCAATGCTCCATAGTCTTTGTATTCACAATGCTCCATGGCTCCTGTAATCACAGTGCTCCATGATCCCTTTCATCACAATGCTCCAAGACCGCTGTCATCACAATGCCCCATGACGCCTGCCTTCACAAATCTCCAAGGCCTCTCTTACCAAAATGCTCCATGATCCCTGTCAGCACAATATTCGATGGCACTTTTCATCACAATGCTCCATGACCCCTGTCATCACAAAGTTCTCTGCCCATATCATCACAATGCTCCTTGTCACCTTTAATCACAATGCTCCATGCCCTTTCATCACAATGCTCCAGAATTCTTGTCATCACAATGTTCCTTGACCGTGTCATCACAATGCTCCATGAACCTTGTCATCACAAAGCTCCATGACCCCTGTCATCACCAGGATCCATGACCCTTGTCATCACAAAGCTCCATGACCCCTGTCATCACAATGATCCATGACGCTTGTCATCACAAAGCTCCATGACCACTGTCATCACAATGCTCCAGAATTCTTGTCATCGCAATGTTCCTTGACCGTGTCATCACAATGCTCCATGAACCTTGTCATCACAAAGCTCCATGACCCCTGTCATCACCATGATCCATGACCCTTGTCATCACAAAGCTCCATGACCCCTGTCATCACAATGATCCATGACGCTTGTCATCACAAAGCTCCATGACCACTGTCATCACAATGCTCCATGACCTCTGTCATCACATTGATCCATGACTCCTTTCCTCACAGTGCTCCAGTACCCTTTTCATCACAATGCTCCATGCCATTGTCAGCACAATGCTCCTTGGACCCTGTCAACAAAATGCTCCATCCCCTTTTCATCACAATGCTCCAGATATCCTATCATTACAATGCTCCATGCCCGTGTCAAGACAATGCTCCATGACCCATGTCATCAAATTGCTTTATGAACCTTGTTATCAGAATAATCCATGACCCCTGTCATCAAAATGATCCATGACAGTTGTCATCACAATGCTGCATGATACCTTTCATCCCAACTCTCTGTCACCGCTGTCATCACAATGCTCCAGGACAATTTTCATCACAATGCTCCATGCCCCCTGTCATCACAGTGCCCCTTAACACCTGTAATCACAATGCTCCATGACCCTGTCATCACAATGCTACATGACCCCTGTCATCACATTGTTCCATGGCCTATGTATTCACAATGCTCCATGGACCCTGTAATCACACTGCTCCATGTTCCCTTTCAACACAATGGTCCATGAACCCTGTCATCACAACGTTCCAGGAAAGTTGTCATCAAAAGTCTCCATGACCCTGGTCACCACAAGGTTCCCTGCTCTTGTCATCACAATGCTCCATGACCCTTGTAATCACAGTGGTACATGGCCTTGTCACCACAATGTTCCATGGCCTCTGTCATCACCATGCTCCATGGTCTTTCTCATCACAATGCTCTATGACCCCTGTCATCACTATGCTTGATGACCATTGTCATCACAATGCTCCAAGGCCCCTGTCATCACAATGCCTCATGGTCTTGTAATCACAATGCTCAATGACCCCTGTCATCACAATGCTCCATGCCTTTGTCATCACAATGCTCCATGGCCCCTGTAATCACAATGCTCCAGAACACTTGTCAGCATAATACTCCATTCCCGTGTCATCCCATTGCTCAATGACATTTGTCATCAAAATGTTCCTTGGCCTTTGGCATCACAGTGATCCATGATAACTTTAATCAAAATTCTACATGACCATTGTCATCACAATGCAAGGTGACCAATGTCATCACAATGCCCCAAGACACGTGTCATCACAATTCGCCTTGGCCCTTGTTATCTCAATGCTGTATGAACCGTGTCATCACTAGGTTTCAGGACACTTGTCATCAAAGAGATCCATGACAACATTCATCACAATGCCCCATGAACTCTGTTGTCTCAATGCTCCATGGCCTTTGTAGTCCCAATGTTCCATTGTCCCGATAATCACATTGCTCCATGAACACTTTCATCACAATGCTCCTTGACCACTGTCACCGTAATGACCCATGACGTTTCTCATCACTGTGCTCCAAGGCCACTCTCATCAAAATGCTCCATGATCTGTGTCAGCCCAATATTGCATGACAGTTGTCATCACAAGGCTCTATGATCCCTGTAATCACAATGATCCCTGCCAATAACATCACAATGTTCCATGTCTCCTGTAATCACAATGCTCCATGCCCTTGTCATCACAATGCTCCAGGTCTGTTTTCATCACCATGCTTCATGCCCGTGTCATCACAATGCTCCATGAATCTTGTCTTCACAATGCTCCATGGCCCATGTCATCACAATGCTCCGTGACTCCTGTCAACACAATGCCTGATGACTCCTGTCATCAAAATGCTAAATGGCACTTGTCATCACAATGCTCTATGACGCCTGTCATCACTATTCTCCATGTCACTTGTTATCACAATGCTCCATGGCCCCTGTAATCACAGTACTCCATGACCCCTTTCATCACAATGCCCAATGCCACCTCTTATCACAATTCTCCATGGCATTTGTCATCACGATGCTCCATGACACCTGTCATCACAATGCTCCATGACACTTGTCATCAAAATGCTCGATGGCCCTTGTCATCACAATGTTCCTTGGTGCTTTTCATCGCAATCTTCCATGACAACTCTCATCAAAATACTCCAAGATTTGTTTCATCCCAATGCTCCATGGCCCTTGTCATTACAAATCCACATGATCCCTTTCATCACAATTGTCCATGGCAACTTACATAAAAATGCTCCTTGCCCCTGTCATCACAATGCCCAAAGATATCTGTTTTTACAATGATCCATGACCCTTGTCATCCCAAGGCTCCATGTCCCTTGTATTCACATTGCTCCATGGCCCTTGTCATCACAATGCTCCATAGCGCTTTTCATCGCAATGCTCCATGACCGCTTTCAGCACAATGCCCCATGACCCCTGTCATCATGATGCTCAACTGCCCTTGTCATCACAAGTCTCCATGAAACATTTCCTCAAAATGCTCCAGTACGCCTTTCATCCAAATTCCCCGTGGCCACTGTCATCACAATTCTCCATGACCACTGTCATCTTAATGGTCCATGACCCGTTTCATCTCAATGCTCCATGACACCCGTCACCACAGTGCTCCATGGCCTTTGTCATCACAATGTTCCATGTCCCCTATAATCAAAATGCTCCATGCCTTTTTCCTCACAATGCTCCAGAATTCTTGTCATCACAATGTTCCATGACCGTGGCATCACAATGCTCCATGGCCCTTGTCATCACAATGCTCCAGAATTCTTGTCATCACAATGTTCCATGACCGTGTCATCACAATGCTACATGACCCTGGTCATCACAGTTCTCCCTGACCTTTGTCATCACAATGCTCTATGTCGCTTTTCATCACAATTCTCAATGACCACTTTAATCACTATGCTCGCTGACCATTTTCATCACATTTCTCTATTGTCATTACAATTCCCCATCGTCCCTTTCTTCACAATGCTCCATGATGCCTGTCATCACAATGCTCCACGGCTTCTGTTATCACAATGCTCCAGGACCAGTTTCATCACAATACTCCATCCCCCTTGTCATCACAGTGCACAATGAAACCTTTCATTACAATGCTCCATGACACTTGTCATCACAATGCTCCATGGCCTTTATCGTCACAATGCTCCCAGGCACTTTTCATCACGATGTTCCATGAAAACTTTCATCACATTGCTCCATGACCATTGTCATCACAATAGTCCATACCCTTGTCAACACAATGCTGCATAATCCCTGTCATCACAATTCTCCATGACTGCTGTCATCACATAATCCAGGACAATTTTCATAACAATGCTTCATGCCCCCAGTCATCACAGTGCTCCATGATACATTTCATCACAATTCCTAGATGATCAATGTCATCACAATGCCCCATGACACCTGTCATCACAATTCGCTATGACCCTTGTCATCACAATACTCGATGAACTGTGTCATCACAGTGTTCCAGGACACATGTCATCACAATGATCCATGACTACTTTCATCACAATGCTCCAATACACCTGTCATCACAATGCTCCATGGCCCCTGTTATCATATTGCTCCATGATCTCTTTGATCACAATGCTCCATGACCAGTGTCATCACCATGCCTCATGACGCCTGTCATCTCAATGCTCCATGGCCCCTTTCATCACAATGCTCCATGAACCCAGTCATCACAGTGTTCCCTGCCCTTTTCATCGCAATGCTCCATGGGCCCTGTCATCACAATGCTCCATGCCCTTGTCATCAAAATGCTCCAGAACTCTTGTCATCATAATGCTCCATGCCAATGTCATCAAAATGCCCCATGACACTTGTCATCACAATGCTCCATGGCCTTTGTCATCACAATGTTCCATGGCCCCTGTCATCACAATTCTCCATGCCCTTGTCATCAAAATGCTCCAGAACTCTTGTCATCATAATGCTCCATGCCAATGTCATCAAAATGCCCCATGACGCTTGTCATCACAATGCTCCATGGCCTTTGTCATCACAATGTTCCATGGCCCCTGTCATCACAGTGCTCCATGATAACTTTCATCACAATTCTAGATGACCACTGTCATCACAATGCCCCATGACAGATGTCATCACAATTCGCCATGGTCCTTGTCATCACAATGCTCCATGAACTGTGTCATCACAAGGTTCCAGGACACTTGTCATCACAATGATCCATGATCACTTTCATCACAATGCTCCATGAACCCTGTCGTCTCAATGCTCCATAGTCTTTGTATTCACAATGCTCCATGGCTCCTGTAATCACAGTGCTCCATGATCCCTTTCATCACAATGCTCCAAGACCGCTGTCATCACAATGCCCCATGACGCCTGCCTTCACAAATCTCCAAGGCCTCTCTTACCAAAATGCTCCATGATCCCTGTCAGCACAATATTCGATGGCACTTTTCATCACAATGCTCCATGACCCCTGTCATCACAAAGTTCTCTGCCCATATCATCACAATGCTCCTTGTCACCTTTAATCACAATGCTCCATGCCCTTTCATCACAATGCTCCAGAATTCTTGTCATCGCAATGTTCCTTGACCGTGTCATCACAATGCTCCATGAACCTTGTCATCACAAAGCTCCATGACCCCTGTCATCACCAGGATCCATGACCCTTGTCATCACAAAGCTCCATGACACCTGTCATCACAATGATCCATGACGCTTGTCATCACAAAGCTCCATGACCACTGTCATCACAATGCTCCAGAATTCTTGTCATCGCAATGTTCCTTGACCGTGTCATCACAATGCTCCATGAACCTTGTCATCACAAAGCTCCATGACCCCTGTCATCACCATGATCCATGACCCTTGTCATCACAAAGCTCCATGACCCCTGTCATCACAATGATCCATGACGCTTGTCATCACAAAGCTCCATGACCACTGTCATCACAATGCTCCATGACCGTTGTCATCACAAAGCTCCATGACCTCTGTCATCACATTGATCCATGACTCCTTTCCTCACAGTGCTCCAGTACCCTTTTCATCACAATGCTCCATGCCATTGTCAGCACAATGCTCCTTGGACCCTGTCATCAAAATGCTCCATCCCCTTTTCATCACAATGCTCCAGATATCCTATCATTACAATGCTCCATGCCCGTGTCAAGACAATGCTCCATGACCCATGTCATCAAATTGCTTTATGAACCTTGTTATCAGAATAATCCATGACCCCTGTCATCAAAATGATCCACGACAGTTGTCATCACAATGCTGCATGATACCTTTCATCCCAACTCTCTGTCACCGCTGTCATCACAATGCTCCAGGACAATTTTCATCACAATGCTCCATGCCCCCTGTCATCACAGTGCCCCTTAACACCTGTAATCACAATGCTCCATGACCCTGTCATCACAATGCTACATGACCCCTGTCATCACATTGTTCCATGGCCTATGTATTCACAATGCTCCATGGACCCTGTAATCACACTGCTCCATGTTCCCTTTCAACACAATGGTCCATGAACCCTGTCATCACAACGTTCCAGGAAAGTTGTCATCAAAAGTCTCCATGACCCTGGTCACCACAAGGTTCCCTGCTCTTGTCATCACAATGCTCCATGACCCTTGTAATCACAGTGGTACATGGCCTTGTCACCACAATGTTCCATGGCCTCTGTCATCACCATGCTCCATGGTCTTTCTCATCACAATGCTCTATGACCCCTGTCATCACTATGCTTGATGACCATTGTCATCACAATGCTCCAAGGCCCCTGTCATCACAATGCCTCATGGTCTTGTAATCACAATGCTCAATGACCCCTGTCATCACAATGCTCCATGGCCCCTGTAATCACAATGCTCCAGAACACTTGTCAGCATAATACTCCATTCCCGTGTCATCCCATTGCTCAATGACATTTGTCATCAAAATGTTCCTTGGCCTTTGGCATCACAGTGATCCATGATAACTTTAATCAAAATTCTACATGACCATTGTCATCACAATGCAAGGTGACCAATGTCATCACAATGCCCCAAGACACGTGTCATCACAATTCGCCTTGGCCCTTGTTATCTCAATGCTGTATGAACCGTGTCATCACTAGGTTTCAGGACACTTGTCATCAAAGAGATCCATGACAACATTCATCACAATGCCCCATGAACTCTGTTGTCTCAATGCTCCATGGCCTTTGTAGTCCCAATGTTCCATTGTCCCGATAATCACATTGCTCCATGAACACTTTCATCACAATGCTCCTTGACCACTGTCACCGTAATGACCCATGACGTTTCTCATCACTGTGCTCCAAGGCCACTCTCATCAAAATGCTCCATGATCTGTGTCAGCCCAATATTGCATGACAGTTGTCATCACAAGGCTCTATGATCCCTGTAATCACAATGATCCCTGCCAATAACATCACAATGTTCCATGTCTCCTGTAATCACAATGCTCCATGACCTTGTCATCACAATGCTCCAGGTCTGTTTTCATCACCATGCTTCATGCCCGTGTCATCACAATGCTCCATGAATCTTGTCTTCACAATGCTCCATGGCCCATGTCATCACAATGCTCCGTGACTCCTGTCAACACAATGCCTGATGACTCCTGTCATCAAAATGCTAAATGGCACTTGTCATCACAATGCTCTATGACGCCTGTCATCACTATTCTCCATGTCACTTGTTATCACAATGCTCCATGGCCCCTGTAATCACAGTACTCCATGACCCCTTTCATCACAATGCCCAATGCCACCTCTTATCACAATTCTCCATGGCATTTGTCATCACGATGCTCCATGACACCTGTCATCACAATGCTCCATGACACTTGTCATCAAAATGCTCGATGGCCCTTGTCATCACAATGTTCCTTGGTGCTTTTCATCGCAATGTTCCATGACAACTCTCATCAAAATACTCCAAGATTTGTTTCATCCCAATGCTCCATGGCCCTTGTCATTACAAATCCACATGATCCCTTTCATCACAATTGTCCATGGCAACTTACATAAAAATGCTCCTTGCCCCTGTCATCACAATGCCCAAAGATATCTGTTTTTACAATGATCCATGACCCTTGTCATCCCAAGGCTCCATGTCCGTTGTATTCACATTGCTCCATGGCCCTTGTCATCACAATGCTCCATAGCGCTTTTCATCGCAATGCTCCATGACCGCTTTCAGCACAATGCCCCATGACCCCTGTCATCATGATGCTCAACTGCCCTTGTCATCACAAGTCTCCATGAAACATTTCCTCAAAATGCTCCAGTACGCCTTTCATCCAAATTCCCCGTGGCCACTGTCATCACAATTCTCCATGACCACTGTCATCTTAATGGTCCATGACCCGTTTCATCTCAATGCTCCATGACACCCGTCACCACAGTGCTCCATGGCCTTTGTCATCACAATGTTCCATGTCCCCTATAATCAAAATGCTCCATGCCTTTTTCCTCACAATGCTCCAGAATTCTTGTCATCACAATGTTCCATGACCGTGGCATCACAATGCTCCATGGCCCTTGTCATCACAATGCTCCAGAATTCTTGTCATCACAATGTTCCATGACCGTGTCATCACAATGCTACATGACCCTGGTCATCACAGTTCTCCCTGACCTTTGTCATCACAATGCTCTATGTCGCTTTTCATCACAATTCTCAATGACCACTTTAATCACTATGCTCGCTGACCATTTTCATCACATTTCTCTATTGTCATTACAATTCCCCATCGTCCCTTTCTTCACAATGCTCCATGATGCCTGTCATCACAATGCTCCACGGCTTCTGTTATCACAATGCTCCAGGACCAGTTTCATCACAATACTCCATCCCCCTTGTCATCACAGTGCACAATGAAACCTTTCATTACAATGCTCCATGACACTTGTCATCACAATGCTCCATGGCCTTTATCGTCACAATGCTCCCAGGCACTTTTCATCACGATGTTCCATGAAAACTTTCATCACATTGCTCCATGACCATTGTCATCACAATAGTCCATACCCTTGTCAACACAATGCTGCATAATCCCTGTCATCACAATTCTCCATGACTGCTGTCATCACATAATCCAGGACAATTTTCATAACAATGCTTCATGCCCCCAGTCATCACAGTGCTCCATGATACATTTCATCACAATTCCTAGATGATCAATGTCATCACAATGCCCCATGACACCTGTCATCACAATTCGCTATGACCCTTGTCATCACAATACTCGATGAACTGTGTCATCACAGTGTTCCAGGACACATGTCATCACAATGATCCATGACTACTTTCATCACAATGCTCCAATACACCTGTCATCACAATGCTCCATGGCCCCTGTTATCATATTGCTCCATGATCTCTTTGATCACAATGCTCCATGACCAGTGTCATCACCATGCCTCATGACGCCTGTCATCTCAATGCTCCATGGCCCCTTTCATCACAATGCTCCATGAACCCAGTCATCACAGTGTTCCTTGCCCTTTTCATCGCAATGCTCCATGGGCCCTGTCATCACAATGCTCCATGCCCTTGTCATCAAAATGCTCCAGAACTCTTGTCATCATAATGCTCCATGCCAATGTCATCAAAATGCCCCATGACACTTGTCATCACAATGCTCCATGGCCTTTGTCATCACAATGTTCCATGGCCCCTGTCATCACAATTCTCCATGCCCTTGTCATCAAAATGCTCCAGAACTCTTGTCATCATAATGCTCCATGCCAATGTCATCAAAATGCCCCATGACGCTTGTCATCACAATGCTCCATGGCCTTTGTCATCACAATGTTCCATGGCCCCTGTCATCACAGTGCTCCATGATAACTTTCATCACAATTCTAGATGACCACTGTCATCACAATGCCCCATGACAGATGTCATCACAATTCGCCATGGTCCTTGTCATCACAATGCTCCATGAACTGTGTCATCACAAGGTTCCAGGACACTTGTCATCACAATGATCCATGATCACTTTCATCACAATGCTCCATGAACCCTGTCGTCTCAATGCTCCATAGTCTTTGTATTCACAATGCTCCATGGCTCCTGTAATCACAGTGCTCCATGATCCCTTTCATCACAATGCTCCAAGACCGCTGTCATCACAATGCCCCATGAAGCCTGCCTTCACAAATCTCCAAGGCCTCTCTTACCAAAATGCTCCATGATCCCTGTCAGCACAATATTCGATGGCACTTTTCATCACAATGCTCCATGACCCCTGTCATCACAAAGTTCTCTGCCCATATCATCACAATGCTCCTTGTCACCTTTAATCACAATGCTCCATGCCCTTTCATCACAATGCTCCAGAATTCTTGTCATCGCAATGTTCCTTGACCGTGTCATCACAATGCTCCATGAACCTTGTCATCACAAAGCTCCATGACCCCTGTCATCACCAGGATCCATGACCCTTGTCATCACAAAGCTCCATGACACCTGTCATCACAATGATCCATGACGCTTGTCATCACAAAGCTCCATGACCACTGTCATCACAATGCTCCAGAATTCTTGTCATCGCAATGTTCCTTGACCGTGTCATCACAATGCTCCATGAACCTTGTCATCACAAAGCTCCATGACCCCTGTCATCACCATGATCCATGACCCTTGTCATCACAAAGCTCCATGACCCCTGTCATCACAATGATCCATGACGCTTGTCATCACAAAGCTCCATGACCACTGTCATCACAATGCTCCATGACCGTTGTCATCACAAAGCTCCATGACCTCTGTCATCACATTGATCCATGACTCCTTTCCTCACAGTGCTCCAGTACCCTTTTCATCACAATGCTCCATGCCATTGTCAGCACAATGCTCCTTGGACCCTGTCATCAAAATGCTCCATCCCCTTTTCATCACAATGCTCCAGATATCCTATCATTACAATGCTCCATGCCCGTGTCAAGACAATGCTCCATGACCCATGTCATCAAATTGCTTTATGAACCTTGTTATCAGAATAATCCATGACCCCTGTCATCAAAATGATCCATGACAGTTGTCATCACAATGCTGCATGATACCTTTCATCCCAACTCTCTGTCACCGCTGTCATCACAATGCTCCAGGACAATTTTCATCACAATGCTCCATGCCCCCTGTCATCACAGTGCCCCTTAACACCTGTAATCACAATGCTCCATGACCCTGTCATCACAATGCTACATGACCCCTGTCATCACATTGTTCCATGGCCTATGTATTCACAATGCTCCATGGACCCTGTAATCACACTGCTCCATGTTCCCTTTCAACACAATGGTCCATGAACCCTGTCATCACAACGTTCCAGGAAAGTTGTCATCAAAAGTCTCCATGACCCTGGTCACCACAAGGTTCCCTGCTCTTGTCATCACAATGCTCCATGACCCTTGTAATCACAGTGGTACATGGCCTTGTCACCACAATGTTCCATGGCCTCTGTCATCACCATGCTCCATGGTCTTTCTCATCACAATGCTCTATGACCCCTGTCATCACTATGCTTGATGACCATTGTCATCACAATGCTCCAAGGCCCCTGTCATCACAATGCCTCATGGTCTTGTAATCACAATGCTCAATGACCCCTGTCATCACAATGCTCCATGGCCCCTGTAATCACAATGCTCCAGAACACTTGTCAGCATAATACTCCATTCCCGTGTCATCCCATTGCTCAATGACATTTGTCATCAAAATGTTCCTTGGCCTTTGGCATCACAGTGATCCATGATAACTTTAATCAAAATTCTACATGACCATTGTCATCACAATGCAAGGTGACCAATGTCATCACAATGCCCCAAGACACGTGTCATCACAATTCGCCTTGGCCCTTGTTATCTCAATGCTGTATGAACCGTGTCATCACTAGGTTTCAGGACACTTGTCATCAAAGAGATCCATGACAACATTCATCACAATGCCCCATGAACTCTGTTGTCTCAATGCTCCATGGCCTTTGTAGTCCCAATGTTCCATTGTCCCGATAATCACATTGCTCCATGAACACTTTCATCACAATGCTCCTTGACCACTGTCACCGTAATGACCCATGACGTTTCTCATCACTGTGCTCCAAGGCCACTCTCATCAAAATGCTCCATGATCTGTGTCAGCCCAATATTGCATGACAGTTGTCATCACAAGGCTCTATGATCCCTGTAATCACAATGATCCCTGCCAATAACATCACAATGTTCCATGTCTCCTGTAATCACAATGCTCCATGACCTTGTCATCACAATGCTCCAGGTCTGTTTTCATCACCATGCTTCATGCCCGTGTCATCACAATGCTCCATGAATCTTGTCTTCACAATGCTCCATGGCCCATGTCATCACAATGCTCCGTGACTCCTGTCAACACAATGCCTGATGACTCCTGTCATCAAAATGCTAAATGGCACTTGTCATCACAATGCTCTATGACGCCTGTCATCACTATTCTCCATGTCACTTGTTATCACAATGCTCCATGGCCCCTGTAATCACAGTACTCCATGACCCCTTTCATCACAATGCCCAATGCCACCTCTTATCACAATTCTCCATGGCATTTGTCATCACGATGCTCCATGACACCTGTCATCACAATGCTCCATGACACTTGTCATCAAAATGCTCGATGGCCCTTGTCATCACAATGTTCCTTGGTGCTTTTCATCGCAATGTTCCATGACAACTCTCATCAAAATACTCCAAGATTTGTTTCATCCCAATGCTCCATGGCCCTTGTCATTACAAATCCACATGATCCCTTTCATCACAATTGTCCATGGCAACTTACATAAAAATGCTCCATGCCCCTGTCATCACAATGCCCAAAGATATCTGTTTTTACAATGATCCATGACCCTTGTCATCACAAGGCTCCATGTCCCTTGTATTCACATTGCTCCATGGCCCTTGTCATCACAATGCTCCATAGCGCTTTTCATCGCAATGCTCCATGACCGCTTTCAGCACAATGCCCCATGACCCCTGTCATCATGATGCTCAACTGCCCTTGTCATCACAAGTCTCCATGAAACATTTCCTCAAAATGCTCCAGTACGCCTTTCATCCAAATTCCCCGTGGCCACTGTCATCACAATTCTCCATGACCACTGTCATCATAATGGTCCATGACCCGTTTCATCTCAATGCTCCATGACACCCGTCACCACAGTGCTCCATGGCCTTTGTCATCACAATGTTCCATGTCCCCTATAATCAAAATGCTCCATGCCTTTTTCCTCACAATGCTCCAGAATTCTTGTCATCACAATGTTCCATGACCGTGGCATCACAATGCTCCATGGCCCTTGTCATCACAATGCTCCAGAATTCTTGTCATCACAATGTTCCATGACCGTGTCATCACAATGCTACATGACCCTGGTCATCAGAGTTCTCCTTGACCTTTGTCATCACAATGCTCTATGTCGCTTTTCATCACAATTCTCAATGACCACTTTAATCACTATGCTCGCTGACCATTTTCATCACATTTCTCTATTGTCATTACAATTCCCCATCGTCCCTTTCTTCACAATGTTCCATGATGCCTGTCATCACAATGCTCCACGGCTTCTGTTATCACAATGCTCCAGGACCAGTTTCATCACAATACTCCATCCCCCTTGTCATCACAGTGCACAATGAAACCTTTCATTACAATGCTCCATGACACTTGTCATCACAATGCTCCATGGCCTTTATCGTCACAATGCTCCCAGGCACTTTTCATCACGATGTTCCATGAAAACTTTCATCACATTGCTCCATGACCATTGTCATCACAATAGTCCATACCCTTGTCAACACAATGCTGCATAATCCCTGTCATCACAATTCTCCATGACTGCTGTCATCACATAATCCAGGACAATTTTCATAACAATGCTTCATGCCCCCAGTCATCACAGTGCTCCATGATACATTTCATCACAATTCCTAGATGATCAATGTCATCACAATGCCCCATGACACCTGTCATCACAATTCGCTGTGACCCTTGTCATCACAATACTCGATGAACTGTGTCATCACAGTGTTTCAGGACACATGTCATCACAATGATCCATGACTACTTTCATCACAATGCTCCAATACACCTGTCATCACAATGCTCCATGGCCCCTGTTATCATATTGCTCCATGATCTCTTTGATCACAATGCTCCATGACCAGTGTCATCACCATGCCTCATGACGCCTGTCATCTCAATGCTCCATGGCCCCTTTCATCACAATGCTCCATGAACCCAGTCATCACAGTGTTCCCTGCCCTTTTCATCGCAATGCTCCATGGGCCCTGTCATCACAATGCTCCATGCCCTTGTCATCAAAATGCTCCAGAACTCTTGTCATCATAATGCTCCATGCCAATGTCATCAAAATGCCCCATGACACTTGTCATCACAATGCTCCATGGCCTTTGTCATCACAATGTTCCATGGCCCCTGTCATCACAATTCTCCATGCCCTTGTCATCAAAATGCTCCAGAACTCTTGTCATCATAATGCTCCATGCCAATGTCATCAAAATGCCCCATGACACTTGTCATCACAATGCTCCATGGCCTTTGTCATCACAATGTTCCATGGCCCCTGTCATCACAGTGCTCCATGATAACTTTCATCACAATTCTAGATGACCACTGTCACCACAATGCCCCATGACAGATGTCATCACAATTCGCCATGGTCCTTGTCATCACAATGCTCCATGAACTGTGTCATCACAAGGTTCCAGGACACTTGTCATCACAATGATCCATGATCACTTTCATCACAATGCTCCATGAACCCTGTCGTCTCAATGCTCCATAGTCTTTGTATTCACAATGCTCCATGGCTCCTGTAATCACAGTGCTCCATGATCCCTTTCATCACAATGCTCCAAGACCGCTGTCATCACAATGCCCCATGACGCCTGCCTTCACAAATCTCCAAGGCCTCTCTTACCAAAATGCTCCATGATCCCTGTCAGCACAATATTCGATGGCACTTTTCATCACAATGCTCCATGACCCCTGTCATCACAAAGTTCTCTGCCCATATCATCACAATGCTCCTTGTCACCTTTAATCACAATGCTCCATGCCCTTTCATCACAATGCTCCAGAATTCTTGTCATCGCAATGTTCCTTGACCGTGTCATCACAATGCTCCATGAACCTTGTCATCACAAAGCTCCATGACCCCTGTCATCACCAGGATCCATGACCCTTGTCATCACAAAGCTCCATGACCCCTGTCATCACAATGATCCATGACGCTTGTCATCACAAAGCTCCATGACCACTGTCATCACAATGCTCCAGAATTCTTGTCATCGCAATGTTCCTTGACCGTGTCATCACAATGCTCCATGAACCTTGTCATCACAAAGCTCCATGACCCCTGTCATCACCATGATCCATGACCCTTGTCATCACAAAGCTCCATGACCCCTGTCATCACAATGATCCATGACGCTTGTCATCACAAAGCTCCATGACCACTGTCATCACAATGCTCCATGACCGTTGTCATCACAAAGCTCCATGACCTCTGTCATCACATTGATCCATGACTCCTTTCCTCACAGTGCTCCAGTACCCTTTTCATCACAATGCTCCATGCCATTGTCAGCACAATGCTCCTTGGACCCTGTCATCAAAATGCTCCATCCCCTTTTCATCACAATGCTCCAGATATCCTATCATTACAATGCTCCATGCCCGTGTCAAGACAATGCTCCATGACCCATGTCATCAAATTGCTTTATGAACCTTGTTATCAGAATAATCCATGACCCCTGTCATCAAAATGATCCATGACAGTTGTCATCACAATGCTGCATGATACCTTTCATCCCAACTCTCTGTCACCGCTGTCATCACAATGCTCCAGGACAATTTTCATCACAATGCTCCATGCCCCCTGTCATCACAGTGCCCCTTAATACCTGTAATCACAATGCTCCATGACCCTGTCATCACAATGCTACATGACCCCTGTCATCACATTGTTCCATGGCCTATGTATTCACAATGCTCCATGGACCCTGTAATCACACTGCTCCATGTTCCCTTTCAACACAATGGTCCATGAACCCTGTCATCACAACGTTCCAGGAAAGTTGTCATCAAAAGTCTCCATGACCCTGGTCACCACAAGGTTCCCTGCTCTTGTCATCACAATGCTCCATGACCCTTGTAATCACAGTGGTACATGGCCTTGTCACCACAATGTTCCATGGCCTCTGTCATCACCATGCTCCATGGTCTTTCTCATCACAATGCTCTATGACCCCTGTCATCACTATGCTTGATGACCATTGTCATCACAATGCTCCAAGGCCCCTGTCATCACAATGCCTCATGGTCTTGTAATCACAATGCTCAATGACCCCTGTCATCACAATGCTCCATGCCTTTGTCATCACAATGCTCCATGGCCCCTGTAATCACAATGCTCCAGAACACTTGTCAGCATAATACTCCATTCCCGTGTCATCCCATTGCTCAATGACATTTGTCATCAAAATGTTCCTTGGCCTTTGGCATCACAGTGATCCATGATAACTTTAATCAAAATTCTACATGACCATTGTCATCACAATGCAAGGTGACCAATGTCATCACAATGCCCCAAGACACGTGTCATCACAATTCGCCTTGGCCCTTGTTATCTCAATGCTGTATGAACCGTGTCATCACTAGGTTTCAGGACACTTGTCATCAAAGAGATCCATGACAACATTCATCACAATGCCCCATGAACTCTGTTGTCTCAATGCTCCATGGCCTTTGTAGTCCCAATGTTCCATTGTCCCGATAATCACATTGCTCCATGAACACTTTCATCACAATGCTCCTTGACCACTGTCACCGTAATGACCCATGACGTTTCTCATCACTGTGCTCCAAGGCCACTCTCATCAAAATGCTCCATGATCTGTGTCAGCCCAATATTGCATGACAGTTGTCATCACAAGGCTCTATGATCCCTGTAATCACAATGATCCCTGCCAATAACATCACAATGTTCCATGTCTCCTGTAATCACAATGCTCCATGACCTTGTCATCACAATGCTCCAGGTCTGTTTTCATCACCATGCTTCATGCCCGTGTCATCACAATGCTCCATGAATCTTGTCTTCACAATGCTCCATGGCCCATGTCATCACAATGCTCCGTGACTCCTGTCAACACAATGCCTGATGACTCCTGTCATCAAAATGCTAAATGGCACTTGTCATCACAATGCTCTATGACGCCTGTCATCACTATTCTCCATGTCACTTGTTATCACAATGCTCCATGGCCCCTGTAATCACAGTACTCCATGACCCCTTTCATCACAATGCCCAATGCCACCTCTTATCACAATTCTCCATGGCATTTGTCATCACGATGCTCCATGACACCTGTCATCACAATGTTCCATGACACTTGTCATCAAAATGCTCGATGGCCCTTGTCATCACAATGTTCCTTGGTGCTTTTCATCGCAATGTTCCATGACAACTCTCATCAAAATACTCCAAGATTTGTTTCATCCCAATGCTCCATGGCCCTTGTCATTACAAATCCACATGATCCCTTTCATCACAATTGTCCATGGCAACTTACATAAAAATGCTCCTTGCCCCTGTCATCACAATGCCCAAAGATATCTGTTTTTACAATGATCCATGACCCTTGTCATCACAAGGCTCCATGTCCCTTGTATTCACATTGCTCCATGGCCCTTGTCATCACAATGCTCCATAGCGCTTTTCATCGCAATGCTCCATGACCGCTTTCAGCACAATGCCCCATGACCCCTGTCATCATGATGCTCAACTGCCCTTGTCATCACAAGTCTCCATGAAACATTTCCTCAAAATGCTCCAGTACGCCTTTCATCCAAATTCCCCGTGGCCACTGTCATCACAATTCTCCATGACCACTGTCATCTTAATGGTCCATGACCCGTTTCATCTCAATGCTCCATGACACCCGTCACCACAGTGCTCCATGGCCTTTGTCATCACAATGTTCCATGTCCCCTATAATCAAAATGCTCCATGCCTTTTTCCTCACAATGCTCCAGAATTCTTGTCATCACAATGTTCCATGACCGTGGCATCACAATGCTCCATGGCCCTTGTCATCACAATGCTCCAGAATTCTTGTCATCACAATGTTCCATGACCGTGTCATCACAATGCTACATGACCCTGGTCATCACAGTTCTCCCTGACCTTTGTCATCACAATGCTCTATGTCGCTTTTCATCACAATTCTCAATGACCACTTTAATCACTATGCTCGCTGACCATTTTCATCACATTTCTCTATTGTCATTACAATTCCCCATCGTCCCTTTCTTCACAATGCTCCATGATGCCTGTCATCACAATGCTCCACGGCTTCTGTTATCACAATGCTCCAGGACCAGTTTCATCACAATACTCCATCCCCCTTGTCATCACAGTGCACAATGAAACCTTTCATTACAATGCTCCATGACACTTGTCATCACAATGCTCCATGGCCTTTATCGTCACAATGCTCCCAGGCACTTTTCATCACGATGTTCCATGAAAACTTTCATCACATTGCTCCATGACCATTGTCATCACAATAGTCCATACCCTTGTCAACACAATGCTGCATAATCCCTGTCATCACAATTCTCCATGACTGCTGTCATCACATAATCCAGGACAATTTTCATAACAATGCTTCATGCCCCCAGTCATCACAGTGCTCCATGATACATTTCATCACAATTCCTAGATGATCAATGTCATCACAATGCCCCATGACACCTGTCATCACAATTCGCTATGACCCTTGTCATCACAATACTCGATGAACTGTGTCATCACAGTGTTCCAGGACACATGTCATCACAATGATCCATGACTACTTTCATCACAATGCTCCAATACACCTGTCATCACAATGCTCCATGGCCCCTGTTATCATATTGCTCCATGATCTCTTTGATCACAATGCTCCATGACCAGTGTCATCACCATGCCTCATGACGCCTGTCATCTCAATGCTCCATGGCCCCTTTCATCACAATGCTCCATGAACCCAGTCATCACAGTGTTCCCTGCCCTTTTCATCGCAATGCTCCATGGGCCCTGTCATCACAATGCTCCATGCCCTTGTCATCAAAATGCTCCAGAACTCTTGTCATCATAATGCTCCATGCCAATGTCATCAAAATGCCCCATGACACTTGTCATCACAATGCTCCATGGCCTTTGTCATCACAATGTTCCATGGCCCCTGTCATCACAATTCTCCATGCCCTTGTCATCAAAATGCTCCAGAACTCTTGTCATCATAATGCTCCATGCCAATGTCATCAAAATGCCCCATGACGCTTGTCATCACAATGCTCCATGGCCTTTGTCATCACAATGTTCCATGGCCCCTGTCATCACAGTGCTCCATGATAACTTTCATCACAATTCTAGATGACCACTGTCATCACAATGCCCCATGACAGATGTCATCACAATTCGCCATGGTCCTTGTCATCACAATGCTCCATGAACTGTGTCATCACAAGGTTCCAGGACACTTGTCATCACAATGATCCATGATCACTTTCATCACAATGCTCCATGAACCCTGTCGTCTCAATGCTCCATAGTCTTTGTATTCACAATGCTCCATGGCTCCTGTAATCACAGTGCTCCATGATCCCTTTCATCACAATGCTCCAAGACCGCTGTCATCACAATGCCCCATGAAGCCTGCCTTCACAAATCTCCAAGGCCTCTCTTACCAAAATGCTCCATGATCCCTGTCAGCACAATATTCGATGGCACTTTTCATCACAATGCTCCATGACCCCTGTCATCACAAAGTTCTCTGCCCATATCATCACAATGCTCCTTGTCACCTTTAATCACAATGCTCCATGCCCTTTCATCACAATGCTCCAGAATTCTTGTCATCGCAATGTTCCTTGACCGTGTCATCACAATGCTCCATGAACCTTGTCATCACAAAGCTCCATGACCCCTGTCATCACCAGGATCCATGACCCTTGTCATCACAAAGCTCCATGACACCTGTCATCACAATGATCCATGACGCTTGTCATCACAAAGCTCCATGACCACTGTCATCACAATGCTCCAGAATTCTTGTCATCGCAATGTTCCTTGACCGTGTCATCACAATGCTCCATGAACCTTGTCATCACAAAGCTCCATGACCCCTGTCATCACCATGATCCATGACCCTTGTCATCACAAAGCTCCATGACCCCTGTCATCACAATGATCCATGACGCTTGTCATCACAAAGCTCCATGACCACTGTCATCACAATGCTCCATGACCGTTGTCATCACAAAGCTCCATGACCTCTGTCATCACATTGATCCATGACTCCTTTCCTCACAGTGTTCCAGTACCCTTTTCATCACAATGCTCCATGCCATTGTCAGCACAATGCTCCTTGGACCCTGTCATCAAAATGCTCCATCCCCTTTTCATCACAATGCTCCAGATATCCTATCATTACAATGCTCCATGCCCGTGTCAAGACAATGCTCCATGACCCATGTCATCAAATTGCTTTATGAACCTTGTTATCAGAATAATCCATGACCCCTGTCATCAAAATGATCCATGACAGTTGTCATCACAATGCTGCATGATACCTTTCATCCCAACTCTCTGTCACCGCTCTCATCACAATGCTCCAGGACAATTTTCATCACAATGCTCCATGCCCCCTGTCATCACAGTGCCCCTTAACACCTGTAATCACAATGCTCCATGACCCTGTCATCACAATGCTACATGACCCCTGTCATCACATTGTTCCATGGCCTATGTATTCACAATGCTCCATGGACCCTGTAATCACACTGCTCCATGTTCCCTTTCAACACAATGGTCCATGAACCCTGTCATCACAACGTTCCATGAAAGTTGTAATCAAAAGTCTCCATGACCCTGGTCACCACAAGGTTCCCTGCTCTTGTCATCACAATGCTCCATGACCCTTGTAATCACAGTGGTACATGGCCTTGTCACCACAATGTTCCATGGCCTCTGTCATCACCATGCTCCATGGTCTTTCTCATCACAATGCTCTATGACCCCTGTCATCACTATGCTTGATGACCATTGTCATCACAATGCTCCAAGGCCCCTGTCATCACAATGCCTCATGGTCTTGTAATCACAATGCTCAATGACCCCTGTCATCACAATGCTCCATGGCCCCTGTAATCACAATGCTCCAGAACACTTGTCAGCATAATACTCCATTCCCGTGTCATCCCATTGCTCAATGACATTTGTCATCAAAATGTTCCTTGGCCTTTGGCATCACAGTGATCCATGATAACTTTAATCAAAATTCTACATGACCATTGTCATCACAATGCAAGGTGACCAATGTCATCACAATGCCCCAAGACACGTGTCATCACAATTCGCCTTGGCCCTTGTTATCTCAATGCTGTATGAACCGTGTCATCACTAGGTTTCAGGACACTTGTCATCAAAGAGATCCATGACAACATTCATCACAATGCCCCATGAACTCTGTTGTCTCAATGCTCCATGGCCTTTGTAGTCCCAATGTTCCATTGTCCCGATAATCACATTGCTCCATGAACACTTTCATCACAATGCTCCTTGACCACTGTCACCGTAATGACCCATGACGTTTCTCATCACTGTGCTCCAAGGCCACTCTCATCAAAATGCTCCATGATCTGTGTCAGCCCAATATTGCATGACAGTTGTCATCACAAGGCTCTATGATCCCTGTAATCACAATGATCCCTGCCAATAACATCACAATGTTCCATGTCTCCTGTAATCACAATGCTCCATGACCTTGTCATCACAATGCTCCAGGTCTGTTTTCATCACCATGCTTCATGCCCGTGTCATCACAATGCTCCATGAATCTTGTCTTCACAATGCTCCATGGCCCATGTCATCACAATGCTCCGTGACTCCTGTCAACACAATGCCTGATGACTCCTGTCATCAAAATGCTAAATGGCACTTGTCATCACAATGCTCTATGACGCCTGTCATCACTATTCTCCATGTCACTTGTTATCACAATGCTCCATGGCCCCTGTAATCACAGTACTCCATGACCCCTTTCATCACAATGCCCAATGCCACCTCTTATCACAATTCTCCATGGCATTTGTCATCACGATGCTCCATGACACCTGTCATCACAATGCTCCATGACACTTGTCATCAAAATGCTCGATGGCCCTTGTCATCACAATGTTCCTTGGTGCTTTTCATCGCAATGTTCCATGACAACTCTCATCAAAATACTCCAAGATTTGTTTCATCCCAATGCTCCATGGCCCTTGTCATTACAAATCCACATGATCCCTTTCATCACAATTGTCCATGGCAACTTACATAAAAATGCTCCATGCCCCTGTCATCACAATGCCCAAAGATATCTGTTTTTACAATGATCCATGACCCTTGTCATCACAAGGCTCCATGTCCCTTGTATTCACATTGCTCCATGGCCCTTGTCATCACAATGCTCCATAGCGCTTTTCATCGCAATGCTCCATGACCGCTTTCAGCACAATGCCCCATGACCCCTGTCATCATGATGCTCAACTGCCCTTGTCATCACAAGTCTCCATGAAACATTTCCTCAAAATGCTCCAGTACGCCTTTCATCCAAATTCCCCGTGGCCACTGTCATCACAATTCTCCATGACCACTGTCATCATAATGGTCCATGACCCGTTTCATCTCAATGCTCCATGACACCCGTCACCACAGTGCTCCATGGCCTTTGTCATCACAATGTTCCATGTCCCCTATAATCAAAATGCTCCATGCCTTTTTCCTCACAATGCTCCAGAATTCTTGTCATCACAATGTTCCATGACCGTGGCATCACAATGCTCCATGGCCCTTGTCATCACAATGCTCCAGAATTCTTGTCATCACAATGTTCCATGACCGTGTCATCACAATGCTACATGACCCTGGTCATCAGAGTTCTCCTTGACCTTTGTCATCACAATGCTCTATGTCGCTTTTCATCACAATTCTCAATGACCACTTTAATCACTATGCTCGCTGACCATTTTCATCACATTTCTCTATTGTCATTACAATTCCCCATCGTCCCTTTCTTCACAATGTTCCATGATGCCTGTCATCACAATGCTCCACGGCTTCTGTTATCACAATGCTCCAGGACCAGTTTCATCACAATACTCCATCCCCCTTGTCATCACAGTGCACAATGAAACCTTTCATTACAATGCTCCATGACACTTGTCATCACAATGCTCCATGGCCTTTATCGTCACAATGCTCCCAGGCACTTTTCATCACGATGTTCCATGAAAACTTTCATCACATTGCTCCATGACCATTGTCATCACAATAGTCCATACCCTTGTCAACACAATGCTGCATAATCCCTGTCATCACAATTCTCCATGACTGCTGTCATCACATAATCCAGGACAATTTTCATAACAATGCTTCATGCCCCCAGTCATCACAGTGCTCCATGATACATTTCATCACAATTCCTAGATGATCAATGTCATCACAATGCCCCATGACACCTGTCATCACAATTCGCTATGACCCTTGTCATCACAATACTCGATGAACTGTGTCATCACAGTGTTCCAGGACACATGTCATCACAATGATCCATGACTACTTTCATCACAATGCTCCAATACACCTGTCATCACAATGCTCCATGGCCCCTGTTATCATATTGCTCCATGATCTCTTTGATCACAATGCTCCATGACCAGTGTCATCACCATGCCTCATGACGCCTGTCATCTCAATGCTCCATGGCCCCTTTCATCACAATGCTCCATGAACCCAGTCATCACAGTGTTCCCTGCCCTTTTCATCGCAATGCTCCATGGGCCCTGTCATCACAATGCTCCATGCCCTTGTCATCAAAATGCTCCAGAACTCTTGTCATCATAATACTCCATGCCAATGTCATCAAAATGCCCCATGACACTTGTCATCACAATGCTCCATGGCCTTTGTCATCACAATGTTCCATGGCCCCTGTCATCACAATTCTCCATGCCCTTGTCATCAAAATGCTCCAGAACTCTTGTCATCATAATGCTCCATGCCAATGTCATCAAAATGCCCCATGACACTTGTCATCACAATGCTCCATGGCCTTTGTCATCACAATGTTCCATGGCCCCTGTCATCACAGTGCTCCATGATAACTTTCATCACAATTCTAGATGACCACTGTCATCACAATGCCCCATGACAGATGTCATCACAATTCGCCATGGTCCTTGTCATCACAATGCTCCATGAACTGTGTCATCACAAGGTTCCAGGACACTTGTCATCACAATGATCCATGATCACTTTCATCACAATGCTCCATGAACCCTGTCGTCTCAATGCTCCATAGTCTTTGTATTCACAATGCTCCATGGCTCCTGTAATCACAGTGCTCCATGATCCCTTTCATCACAATGCTCCAAGACCGCTGTCATCACAATGCCCCATGACGCCTGCCTTCACAAATCTCCAAGGCCTCTCTTACCAAAATGCTCCATGATCCCTGTCAGCACAATATTCGATGGCACTTTTCATCACAATGCTCCATGACACCTGTCATCACAAAGTTCTCTGCCCATATCATCACAATGCTCCTTGTCACCTTTAATCACAATGCTCCATGCCCTTTCATCACAATGCTCCAGAATTCTTGTCATCGCAATGTTCCTTGACCGTGTCATCACAATGCTCCATGAACCTTGTCATCACAAAGCTCCATGACCCCTGTCATCACCAGGATCCATGACCCTTGTCATCACAAAGCTCCATGACCCCTGTCATCACAATGATCCATGACGCTTGTCATCACAAAGCTCCATGACCACTGTCATCACAATGCTCCAGAATTCTTGTCATCGCAATGTTCCTTGACCGTGTCATCACAATGCTCCATGAACCTTGTCATCACAAAGCTCCATGACCCCTGTCATCACCATGATCCATGACCCTTGTCATCACAAAGCTCCATGACCCCTGTCATCACAATGATCCATGACGCTTGTCATCACAAAGCTCCATGACCACTGTCATCACAATGCTCCATGACCGTTGTCATCACAAAGCTCCATGACCTCTGTCATCACATTGATCCATGACTCCTTTCCTCACAGTGCTCCAGTACCCTTTTCATCACAATGCTCCATGCCATTGTCAGCACAATGCTCCTTGGACCCTGTCATCAAAATGCTCCATCCCCTTTTCATCACAATGCTCCAGATATCCTATCATTACAATGCTCCATGCCCGTGTCAAGACAATGCTCCATGACCCATGTCATCAAATTGCTTTATGAACCTTGTTATCAGAATAATCCATGACCCCTGTCATCAAAATGATCCATGACAGTTGTCATCACAATGCTGCATGATACCTTTCATCCCAACTCTCTGTCACCGCTGTCATCACAATGCTCCATGCCCCCTGTCATCACAGTGCCCCTTAACACCTGTAATCACAATGCTCCATGACCCTGTCATCACAATGCTACATGACCCCTGTCATCACATTGTTCCATGGCCTATGTATTCACAATGCTCCATGGACCCTGTAATCACACTGCTCCATGTTCCCTTTCAACACAATGGTCCATGAACCCTGTCATCACAACGTTCCAGGAAAGTTGTCATCAAAAGTCTCCATGACCCTGGTCACCACAAGGTTCCCTGCTCTTGTCATCACAATGCTCCATGACCCTTGTAATCACAGTGGTACATGGCCTTGTCACCACAATGTTCCATGGCCTCTGTCATCACCATGCTCCATGGTCTTTCTCATCACAATGCTCTATGACCCCTGTCATCACTATGCTTGATGACCATTGTCATCACAATGCTCCAAGGCCCCTGTCATCACAATGCCTCATGGTCTTGTAATCACAATGCTCAATGACCCCTGTCATCACAATGCTCCATGCCTTTGTCATCACAATGCTCCATGGCCCCTGTAATCACAATGCTCCAGAACACTTGTCAGCATAATACTCCATTCCCGTGTCATCCCATTGCTCAATGACATTTGTCATCAAAATGTTCCTTGGCCTTTGGCATCACAGTGATCCATGATAACTTTAATCAAAATTCTACATGACCATTGTCATCACAATGCAAGGTGACCAATGTCATCACAATGCCCCAAGACACGTGTCATCACAATTCGCCTTGGCCCTTGTTATCTCAATGCTGTATGAACCGTGTCATCACTAGGTTTCAGGACACTTGTCATCAAAGAGATCCATGACAACATTCATCACAATGCCCCATGAACTCTGTTGTCTCAATGCTCCATGGCCTTTGTAGTCCCAATGTTCCATTGTCCCGATAATCACATTGCTCCATGAACACTTTCATCACAATGCTCCTTGACCACTGTCACCGTAATGACCCATGACGTTTCTCATCACTGTGCTCCAAGGCCACTCTCATCAAAATGCTCCATGATCTGTGTCAGCCCAATATTGCATGACAGTTGTCATCACAAGGCTCTATGATCCCTGTAATCACAATGATCCCTGCCAATAACATCACAATGTTCCATGTCTCCTGTAATCACAATGCTCCATGACCTTGTCATCACAATGCTCCAGGTCTGTTTTCATCACCATGCTTCATGCCCGTGTCATCACAATGCTCCATGAATCTTGTCTTCACAATGCTCCATGGCCCATGTCATCACAATGCTCCGTGACTCCTGTCAACACAATGCCTGATGACTCCTGTCATCAAAATGCTAAATGGCACTTGTCATCACAATGCTCTATGACGCCTGTCATCACTATTCTCCATGTCACTTGTTATCACAATGCTCCATGGCCCCTGTAATCACAGTACTCCATGACCCCTTTCATCACAATGCCCAATGCCACCTCTTATCACAATTCTCCATGGCATTTGTCATCACGATGCTCCATGACACCTGTCATCACAATGCTCCATGACACTTGTCATCAAAATGCTCGATGGCCCTTGTCATCACAATGTTCCTTGGTGCTTTTCATCGCAATGTTCCATGACAACTCTCATCAAAATACTCCAAGATTTGTTTCATCCCAATGCTCCATGGCCCTTGTCATTACAAATCCACATGATCCCTTTCATCACAATTGTCCATGGCAACTTACATAAAAATGCTCCATGCCCCTGTCATCACAGTGCCCAAAGATATCTGTTTTTACAATGATCCATGACCCTTGTCATCACAAGGCTCCATGTCCCTTGTATTCACATTGCTCCATGGCCCTTGTCATCACAATGCTCCATAGCGCTTTTCATCGCAATGCTCCATGACCGCTTTCAGCACAATGCCCCATGACCCCTGTCATCATGATGCTCAACTGCCCTTGTCATCACAAGTCTCCATGAAACATTTCCTCAAAATGCTCCAGTACGCCTTTCATCCAAATTCCCCGTGGCCACTGTCATCACAATTCTCCATGACCACTGTCATCATAATGGTCCATGACCCGTTTCATCTCAATGCTCCATGACACCCGTCACCACAGTGCTCCATGGCCTTTGTCATCACAATGTTCCATGTCCCCTATAATCAAAATGCTCCATGCCTTTTTCCTCACAATGCTCCAGAATTCTTGTCATCACAATGTTCCATGACCGTGGCATCACAATGCTCCATGGCCCTTGTCATCACAATGCTCCAGAATTCTTGTCATCACAATGTTCCATGACCGTGTCATCACAATGCTACATGACCCTGGTCATCACAGTTCTCCCTGACCTTTGTCATCACAATGCTCTATGTCGCTTTTCATCACAATTCTCAATGACCACTTTAATCACTATGCTCGCTGACCATTTTCATCACATTTCTCTATTGTCATTACAATTCCCCATCGTCCCTTTCTTCACAATGTTCCATGATGCCTGTCATCACAATGCTCCACGGCTTCTGTTATCACAATGCTCCAGGACCGGTTTCATCACAATACTCCATCCCCCTTGTCATCACAGTGCACAATGAAACCTTTCATTACAATGCTCCATGACACTTGTCATCACAATGCTCCATGGCCTTTATCGTCACAATGCTCCCAGGCACTTTTCATCACGATGTTCCATGAAAACTTTCATCACATTGCTCCATGACCATTGTCATCACAATAGTCCATACCCTTGTCAACACAATGCTGCATAATCCCTGTCATCACAATTCTCCATGACTGCTGTCATCACATAATCCAGGACAATTTTCATAACAATGCTTCATGCCCCCAGTCATCACAGTGCTCCATGATACATTTCATCACAATTCCTAGATGATCAATGTCATCACAATGCCCCATGACACCTGTCATCACAATTCGCTATGACCCTTGTCATCACAATACTCGATGAACTGTGTCATCACAGTGTTCCAGGACACATGTCATCACAATGATCCATGACTACTTTCATCACAATGCTCCAATACACCTGTCATCACAATGCTCCATGGCCCCTGTTATCATATTGCTCCATGATCTCTTTGATCACAATGCTCCATGACCAGTGTCATCACCATGCCTCATGACGCCTGTCATCTCAATGCTCCATGGCCCCTTTCATCACAATGCTCCATGAACCCAGTCATCACAGTGTTCCCTGCCCTTTTCATCGCAATGCTCCATGGGCCCTGTCATCACAATGCTCCATGCCCTTGTCATCAAAATGCTCCAGAACTCTTGTCATCATAATGCTCCATGCCAATGTCATCAAAATGCCCCATGACACTTGTCATCACAATGCTCCATGGCCTTTGTCATCACAATGTTCCATGGCCCCTGTCATCACAATTCTCCATGCCCTTGTCATCAAAATGCTCCAGAACTCTTGTCATCATAATGCTCCATGCCAATGTCATCAAAATGCCCCATGACACTTGTCATCACAATGCTCCATGGCCTTTGTCATCACAATGTTCCATGGCCCCTGTCATCACAGTGCTCCATGATAACTTTCATCACAATTCTAGATGACCACTGTCATCACAATGCCCCATGACAGATGTCATCACAATTCGCCATGGTCCTTGTCATCACAATGCTCCATGAACTGTGTCATCACAAGGTTCCAGGACACTTGTCATCACAATGATCCATGATCACTTTCATCACAATGCTCCATGAACCCTGTCGTCTCAATGCTCCATAGTCTTTGTATTCACAATGCTCCATGGCTCCTGTAATCACAGTGCTCCATGATCCCTTTCATCACAATGCTCCAAGACCGCTGTCATCACAATGCCCCATGACGCCTGCCTTCACAAATCTCCAAGGCCTCTCTTACCAAAATGCTCCATGATCCCTGTCAGCACAATATTCGATGGCACTTTTCATCACAATGCTCCATGACCCCTGTCATCACAAAGTTCTCTGCCCATATCATCAAAATGCTCCTTGTCACCTTTAATCACAATGCTCCATGCCCTTTCATCACAATGCTCCAGAATTCTTGTCATCGCAATGTTCCTTGACCGTGTCATCACAATGCTCCATGAACCTTGTCATCACAAAGCTCCATGAGCCCTGTCATCACCAGGATCCATGACCCTTGTCATCACAAAGCTCCATGACCCCTGTCATCACAATGATCCATGACGCTTGTCATCACAAAGCTCCATGACCACTGTCATCACAATGCTCCAGAATTCTTGTCATCGCAATGTTCCTTGACCGTGTCATCACAATGCTCCATGAACCTTGTCATCACAAAGCTCCATGACCCCTGTCATCACCATGATCCATGACCCTTGTCATCACAAAGCTCCATGACCCCTGTCATCACAATGATCCATGACGCTTGTCATCACAAAGCTCCATGACCACTGTCATCACAATGCTCCATGACCGTTGTCATCACAAAGCTCCATGACCTCTGTCATCACATTGATCCATGACTCCTTTCCTCACAGTGCTCCAGTACCCTTTTCATCACAATGCTCCATGCCATTGTCAGCACAATGCTCCTTGGACCCTGTCATCAAAATGCTCCATCCCCTTTTCATCACAATGCTCCAGATATCCTATCATTACAATGCTCCATGCCCGTGTCAAGACAATGCTCCATGACCCATGTCATCAAATTGCTTTATGAACCTTGTTATCAGAATAATCCATGACCCCTGTCATCAAAATGATCCATGACAGTTGTCATCACAATGCTGCATGATACCTTTCATCCCAACTCTCTGTCACCGCTCTCATCACAATGCTCCAGGACAATTTTCATCACAATGCTCCATGCCCCCTGTCATCACAGTGCCCCTTAACACCTGTAATCGCAATGCTCCATGACCCTGTCATCACAATGCTACATGACCCCTGTCATCACATTGTTCCATGGCCTATGTATTCACAATGCTCCATGGACCCTGTAATCACACTGCTCCATGTTCCCTTTCAACACAATGGTCCATGAACCCTGTCATCACAACGTTCCAGGAAAGTTGTCATCAAAAGTCTCCATGACCCTAGTCACCACAAGGTTCCCTGCTCTTGTCATCACAATGCTCCATGACCCTTGTAATCACAGTGGTACATGGCCTTGTCACCACAATGTTCCATGGCCTCTGTCATCACCATGCTCCATGGTCTTTCTCATCACAATGCTCTATGACCCCTGTCATCACTATGCTTGATGACCATTGTCATCACAATGCTCCAAGGCCCCTGTCATCACAATGCCTCATGGTCTTGTAATCACAATGCTCAATGACCCCTGTCATCACAATGCTCCATGCCTTTGTCATCACAATGCTCCATGGCCCCTGTAATCACAATGCTCCAGAACACTTGTCAGCATAATACTCCATTCCCGTGTCATCCCATTGCTCAATGACATTTGTCATCAAAATGTTCCTTGGCCTTTGGCATCACAGTGATCCATGATAACTTTAATCAAAATTCTACATGACCATTGTCATCACAATGCAAGGTGACCAATGTCATCACAATGCCCCAAGACACGTGTCATCACAATTCGCCTTGGCCCTTGTTATCTCAATGCTGTATGAACCGTGTCATCACTAGGTTTCAGGACACTTGTCATCAAAGAGATCCATGACAACATTCATCACAATGCCCCATGAACTCTGTTGTCTCAATGCTCCATGGCCTTTGTAGTCCCAATGTTCCATTGTCCCGATAATCACATTGCTCCATGAACACTTTCATCACAATGCTCCTTGACCACTGTCACCGTAATGACCCATGACGTTTCTCATCACTGTGCTCCAAGGCCACTCTCATCAAAATGCTCCATGATCTGTGTCAGCCCAATATTGCATGACAGTTGTCATCACAAGGCTCTATGATCCCTGTAATCACAATGATCCCTGCCAATAACATCACAATGTTCCATGTCTCCTGTAATCACAATGCTCCATGACCTTGTCATCACAATGCTCCAGGTCTGTTTTCATCAGCATGCTTCATGCCCGTGTCATCACAATGCTCCATGAATCTTGTCTTCACAATGCTCCATGGCCCATGTCATCACAATGCTCCGTGACTCCTGTCAACACAATGCCTGATGACTCCTGTCATCAAAATGCTAAATGGCACTTGTCATCACAATGCTCTATGACGCCTGTCATCACTATTCTCCATGTCACTTGTTATCACAATGCTCCATGGCCCCTGTAATCACAGTACTCCATGACCCCTTTCATCACAATGCCCAATGCCACCTCTTATCACAATTCTCCATGGCATTTGTCATCACGATGCTCCATGACACCTGTCATCACAATGCTCCATGACACTTGTCATCAAAATGCTCGATGGCCCTTGTCATCACAATGTTCCTTGGTGCTTTTCATCGCAATGTTCCATGACAACTCTCATCAAAATACTCCAAGATTTGTTTCATCCCAATGCTCCATGGCCCTTGTCATTACAAATCCACATGATCCCTTTCATCACAATTGTCCATGGCAACTTACATAAAAATGCTCCATGCCCCTGTCATCACAATGCCCAAAGATATCTGTTTTTACAATGATCCATGACCCTTGTCATCACAAGGCTCCATGTCCCTTGTATTCACATTGCTCCATGGCCCTTGTCATCACAATGCTCCATAGCGCTTTTCATCGCAATGCTCCATGACCGCTTTCAGCACAATGCCCCATGACCCCTGTCATCATGATGCTCAACTGCCCTTGTCATCACAAGTCTCCATGAAACATTTCCTCAAAATGCTCCAGTACGCCTTTCATCCAAATTCCCCGTGGCCACTGTCATCACAATTCTCCATGACCACTGTCATCTTAATGGTCCATGACCCGTTTCATCTCAATGCTCCATGACACCCGTCACCACAGTGCTCCATGGCCTTTGTCATCACAATGTTCCATGTCCCCTATAATCAAAATGCTCCATGCCTTTTTCCTCACAATGCTCCAGAATTCTTGTCATCACAATGTTCCATGACCGTGGCATCACAATGCTCCATGGCCCTTGTCATCACAATGCTCCAGAATTCTTGTCATCACAATGTTCCATGACCGTGTCATCACAATGCTACATGACCCTGGTCATCAGAGTTCTCCCTGACCTTTGTCATCACAATGCTCTATGTCGCTTTTCATCACAATTCTCAATGACCACTTTAATCACTATGCTCGCTGACCATTTTCATCACATTTCTCTATTGTCATTACAATTCCCCATCGTCCCTTTCTTCACAATGTTCCATGATGCCTGTCATCACAATGCTCCACGGCTTCTGTTATCACAATGCTCCAGGACCAGTTTCATCACAATACTCCATCCCCCTTGTCATCACAGTGCACAATGAAACCTTTCATTACAATGCTCCATGACACTTGTCATCACAATGCTCCATGGCCTTTATCGTCACAATGCTCCCAGGCACTTTTCATCACGATGTTCCATGAAAACTTTCATCACATTGCTCCATGACCATTGTCATCACAATAGTCCATACCCTTGTCAACACAATGCTGCATAATCCCTGTCATCACAATTCTCCATGACTGCTGTCATCACATAATCCAGGACAATTTTCATAACAATGCTTCATGCCCCCAGTCATCACAGTGCTCCGTGATACATTTCATCACAATTCCTAGATGATCAATGTCATCACAATGCCCCATGACACCTGTCATCACAATTCGCTATGACCCTTGTCATCGCAATACTCGATGAACTGTGTCATCACAGTGTTCCAGGACACATGTCATCACAATGATCCATGACTACTTTCATCACAATGCTCCAATACACCTGTCATCACAATGCTCCATGGCCCCTGTTATCATATTGCTCCATGATCTCTTTGATCACAATGCTCCATGACCAGTGTCATCACCATGCCTCATGACGCCTGTCATCTCAATGCTCCATGGCCCCTTTCATCACAATGCTCCATGAACCCAGTCATCACAGTGTTCCCTGCCCTTTTCATCGCAATGCTCCATGGGCCCTGTCATCACAATGCTCCATGCCCTTGTCATCAAAATGCTCCAGAACTCTTGTCATCATAATGCTCCATGCCAATGTCATCGAAATGCCCCATGACACTTGTCATCACAATGCTCCTTGGCCTTTGTCATCACAATGTTCCATGGCCCCTGTCATCACAATTCTCCATGCCCTTGTCATCAAAATGCTCCAGAACTCTTGTCATCATAATGCTCCATGCCAATGTCATCAAAATGCCCCATGACGCTTGTCATCACAATGCTCCATGGCCTTTGTCATCACAATGTTCCATGGCCCCTGTCATCACAGTGCTCCATGATAACTTTCATCACAATTCTAGATGACCACTGTCATCACAATGCCCCATGACAGATGTCATCACAATTCGCCATGGTCCTTGTCATCACAATGCTCCATGAACTGTGTCATCACAAGGTTCCAGGACACTTGTCATCACAATGATCCATGATCACTTTCATCACAATGCTCCATGAACCCTGTCGTCTCAATGCTCCATAGTCTTTGTATTCACAATGCTCCATGGCTCCTGTAATCACAGTGCTCCATGATCCCTTTCATCACAATGCTCCAAGACCGCTGTCATCACAATGCCCCATGACGCCTGCCTTCACAAATCTCCAAGGCCTCTCTTACCAAAATGCTCCATGATCCCTGTCAGCACAATATTCGATGGCACTTTTCATCACAATGCTCCATGACCCCTGTCATCACAAAGTTCTCTGCCCATATCATCACAATGCTCCTTGTCACCTTTAATCACAATGCTCCATGCCCTTTCATCACAATGCTCCAGAATTCTTGTCATCGCAATGTTCCTTGACCGTGTCATCACAATGCTCCATGAACCTTGTCATCACAAAGCTCCATGACCCCTGTCATCACCAGGATCCATGACCCTTGTCATCACAAAGCTCCATGACCCCTGTCATCACAATGATCCATGACGCTTGTCATCACAAAGCTCCATGACCACTGTCATCACAATGCTCCAGAATTCTTGTCATCGCAATGTTCCTTGACCGTGTCATCACAATGCTCCATGAACCTTGTCATCACAAAGCTCCATGACCCCTGTCATCACCATGATCCATGACCCTTGTCATCACAAAGCTCCATGACCCCTGTCATCACAATGATCCATGACGCTTGTCATCACAAAGCTCCATGACCACTGTCATCACAATGCTCCATGACCGTTGTCATCACAAAGCTCCATGACCTCTGTCATCACATTGATCCATGACTCCTTTCCTCACAGTGCTCCAGTACCCTTTTCATCACAATGCTCCATGCCATTGTCAGCACAATGCTCCTTGGACCCTGTCATCAAAATGCTCCATCCCCTTTTCATCACAATGCTCCAGACATCCTATCATTACAATGCTCCATGCCCGTGTCAAGACAATGCTCCATGACCCATGTCATCAAATTGCTTTATGAACCTTGTTATCAGAATAATCCATGACCCCTGTCATCAAAATGATCCATGACAGTTGTCATCACAATGCTGCATGATACCTTTCATCCCAACTCTCTGTGACCGCTGTCATCACAATGCTCCAGGACAATTTTCATCACAATGCTCCATGCCCCCTGTCATCACAGTGCCCCTTAACACCTGTAATCACAATGCTCCATGACCCTGTCATCACAATGCTACATGACCCCTGTCATCACATTGTTCCATGGCCTATGTATTCACAATGCTCCATGGACCCTGTAATCACACTGCTCCATGTTCCCTTTCAACACAATGGTCCATGAACCCTGTCATCACAACGTTCCAGGAAAGTTGTCATCAAAAGTCTCCATGACCCTGGTCACCACAAGGTTCCCTGCTCTTGTCATCACAATGCTCCATGACCCTTGTAATCACAGTGGTACATGGCCTTGTCACCACAATGTTCCATGGCCTCTGTCATCACCATGCTCCATGGTCTTTCTCATCACAATGCTCTATGACCCCTGTCATCACTATGCTTGATGACCATTGTCATCACAATGCTCCAAGGCCCCTGTCATCACAATGCCTCATGGTCTTTTAATCACAATGCTCAATGACCCCTGTCATCACAATGCTCCATGCCTTTGTCATCACAATGCTCCATGGCCCCTGTAATCACAATGCTCCAGAACACTTGTCAGCATAATACTCCATTCCCGTGTCATCCCATTGCTCAATGACATTTGTCATCAAAATGTTCCTTGGCCTTTGGCATCACAGTGATCCATGATAACTTTAATCAAAATTCTACATGACCATTGTCATCACAATGCAAGGTGACCAATGTCATCACAATGCCCCAAGACACGTGTCATCACAATTCGCCTTGGCCCTTGTTATCTCAATGCTGTATGAACCGTGTCATCACTAGGTTTCAGGACACTTGTCATCAAAGAGATCCATGACAACATTCATCACAATGCCCCATGAACTCTGTTGTCTCAATGCTCCATGGCCTTTGTAGTCCCAATGTTCCATTGTCCCGATAATCACATTGCTCCATGAACACTTTCATCACAATGCTCCTTGACCACTGTCACCGTAATGACCCATGACGTTTCTCATCACTGTGCTCCAAGGCCACTCTCATCAAAATGCTCCATGATCTGTGTCAGCCCAATATTGCATGACAGTTGTCATCACAAGGCTCTATGATCCCTGTAATCACAATGATCCCTGCCAATAACATCACAATGTTCCATGTCTCCTGTAATCACAATGCTCCATGACCTTGTCATCACAATGCTCCAGGTCTGTTTTCATCACCATGCTTCATGCCCGTGTCATCACAATGCTCCATGAATCTTGTCTTCACAATGCTCCATGGCCCATGTCATCACAATGCTCCGTGACTCCTGTCAACACAATGCCTGATGACTCCTGTCATCAAAATGCTAAATGGCACTTGTCATCAAAATGCTCTATGACGCCTGTCATCACTATTCTCCATGTCACTTGTTATCACAATGCTCCATGGCCCCTGTAATCACAGTACTCCATGACCCCTTTCATCACAATGCCCAATGCCACCTCTTATCACAATTCTCCATGGCATTTGTCATCACGATGCTCCATGACACCTGTCATCACAATGCTCCATGACACTTGTCATCACAATGCTCGATGGCCCTTGTCATCACAATGTTCCTTGGTGCTTTTCATCGCAATGTTCCATGACAACTCTCATCAAAATACTCCAAGATTTGTTTCATCCCAATGCTCCATGGCCCTTGTCATTACAAATCCACATGATCCCTTTCATCACAATTGTCCATGGCAACTTACATAAAAATGCTCCATGCCCCTGTCATCACAATGCCCAAAGATATCTGTTTTTACAATGATCCATGACCCTTGTCATCACAAGGCTCCATGTCCCTTGTATTCACATTGCTCCATGGCCCTTGTCATCACAATGCTCCATAGCGCTTTTCATCGCAATGCTCCATGACCGCTTTCAGCACAATGCCCCATGACCCCTGTCATCATGATGCTCAACTGCCCTTGTCATCACAAGTCTCCATGAAACATTTCCTCAAAATGCTCCAGTACGCCTTTCATCCAAATTCCCCGTGGCCACTGTCATCACAATTCTCCATGACCACTGTCATCTTAATGGTCCATGACCCGTTTCATCTCAATGCTCCATGACACCCGTCACCACAGTGCTCCATGGCCTTTGTCATCACAATGTTCCATGTCCCCTATAATCAAAATGCTCCATGCCTTTTTCCTCACAATGCTGCAGAATTCTTGTCATCACAATGTCCCATGACCGTGGCATCACAATGCTCCATGGCCCTTGTCATCACAATGCTCCAGAATTCTTGTCATCACAATGTTCCATGACCGTGTCATCACAATGCTACATGACCCTGGTCATCACAGTTCTCCCTGACCTTTGTCATCACAATGCTCTATGTCGCTTTTCATCACAATTCTCAATGACCACTTTAATCACTATGCTCGCTGACCATTTTCATCACATTTCTCTATTGTCATTACAATTCCCCATCGTCCCTTTCTTCACAATGCTCCATGATGCCTGTCATCACAATGCTCCACGGCTTCTGTTATCACAATGCTCCAGGACCAGTTTCATCACAATACTCCATCCCCCTTGTCATCACAGTGCACAATGAAACCTTTCATTACAATGCTCCATGACACTTGTCATCACAATGCTCCATGGCCTTTATCGTCACAATGCTCCCAGGCACTTTTCATCACGATGTTCCATGAAAACTTTCATCACATTGCTCCATGACCATTGTCATCACAATAGTCCATACCCTTGTCAACACAATGCTGCATAATCCCTGTCATCACAATTCTCCATGACTGCTGTCATCACATAATCCAGGACAATTTTCATAACAATGCTTCATGCCCCCAGTCATCACAGTGCTCCATGATACATTTCATCACAATTCCTAGATGATCAATGTCATCACAATGCCCCATGACACCTGTCATCACAATTCGCTATGACCCTTGTCATCACAATACTCGATGAACTGTGTCATCACAGTGTTCCAGGACACATGTCATCACAATGATCCATGACTACTTTCATCACAATGCTCCAATACACCTGTCATCACAATGCTCCATGGCCCCTGTTATCATATTGCTCCATGATCTCTTTGATCACAATGCTCCATGACCAGTGTCATCACCATGCCTCATGACGCCTGTCATCTCAATGCTCCATGGCCCCTTTCATCACAATGCTCCATGAACCCAGTCATCACAGTGTTCCCTGCCCTTTTCATCGCAATGCTCCATGGGCCCTGTCATCACAATGCTCCATGCCCTTGTCATCAAAATGCTCCAGAACTCTTGTCATCATAATGCTCCATGCCAATGTCATCAAAATGCCCCATGACACTTGTCATCACAATGCTCCATGGCCTTTGTCATCACAATGTTCCATGGCCCCTGTCATCACAATTCTCCATGCCCTTGTCATCAAAATGCTCCAGAACTCTTGTCATCATAATGCTCCATGCCAATGTCATCAAAATGCCCCATGACGCTTGTCATCACAATGCTCCATGGCCTTTGTCATCACAATGTTCCATGGCCCCTGTCATCACAGTGCTCCATGATAACTTTCATCACAATTCTAGATGACCACTGTCATCACAATGCCCCATGACAGATGTCATCACAATTCGCCATGGTCCTTGTCATCACAATGCTCCATGAACTGTGTCATCACAAGGTTCCAGGACACTTGTCATCACAATGATCCATGATCACTTTCATCACAATGCTCCATGAACCCTGTCGTCTCAATGCTCCATAGTCTTTGTATTCACAATGCTCCATGGCTCCTGTAATCACAGTGCTCCATGATCCCTTTCATCACAATGCTCCAAGACTGCTGTCATCACAATGCCCCATGACGCCTGCCTTCACAAATCTCCAAGGCCTCTCTTACCAAAATGCTCCATGATCCCTGTCAGCACAATATTCGATGGCACTTTTCATCACAATGCTCCATGACCCCTGTCATCACAAAGTTCTCTGCCCATATCATCACAATGCTCCTTGTCACCTTTAATCACAATGCTCCATGCCCTTTCATCACAATGCTCCAGAATTCTTGTCATCGCAATGTTCCTTGACCGTGTCATCACAATGCTCCATGAACCTTGTCATCACAAAGCTCCATGACCCCTGTCATCACCAGGATCCATGACCCTTGTCATCACAAAGCTCCATGACCCCTGTCATCACAATGATCCATGACGCTTGTCATCACAAAGCTCCATGACCACTGTCATCACAATGCTCCAGAATTCTTGTCATCGCAATGTTCCTTGACCGTGTCATCACAATGCTCCATGAACCTTGTCATCACAAAGCTCCATGACCCCTGTCATCACCATGATCCATGACCCTTGTCATCACAAAGCTCCATGACCCCTGTCATCACAATGATCCATGACGCTTGTCATCACAAAGCTCCATGACCACTGTCATCACAATGCTCCATGACCGTTGTCATCACAAAGCTCCATGACCTCTGTCATCACATTGATCCATGACTCCTTTCCTCACAGTGCTCCAGTACCCTTTTCATCACAATGCTCCATGCCATTGTCAGCACAATGCTCCTTGGACCCTGTCATCAAAATGCTCCATCCCCTTTTCATCACAATGCTCCAGATATCCTATCATTACAATGCTCCATGCCCGTGTCAAGACAATGCTCCATGACCCATGTCATCAAATTGCTTTATGAACCTTGTTATCAGAATAATCCATGACCCCTGTCATCAAAATGATCCATGACAGTTGTCATCACAATGCTGCATGATACCTTTCATCCCAACTCTCTGTCACCGCTGTCATCACAATGCTCCAGGACAATTTTCATCACAATGCTCCATGCCCCCTGTCATCACAGTGCCCCTTAACACCTGTAATCACAATGCTCCATGACCCTGTCATCACAATGCTACATGACCCCTGTCATCACATTGTTCCATGGCCTATGTATTCACAATGCTCCATGGACCCTGTAATCACACTGCTCCATGTTCCCTTTCAACACAATGGTCCATGAACCCTGTCATCACAACGTTCCAGGAAAGTTGTCATCAAAAGTCTCCATGACCCTGGTCACCACAAGGTTCCCTGCTCTTGTCATCACAATGCTCCATGACCCTTGTAATCACAGTGGTACATGGCCTTGTCACCACAATGTTCCATGGCCTCTGTCATCACCATGCTCCATGGTCTTTCTCATCACAATGCTCTATGACCCCTGTCATCACTATGCTTGATGACCATTGTCATCACAATGCTCCAAGGCCCCTGTCATCACAATGCCTCATGGTCTTGTAATCACAATGCTCAATGACCCCTGTCATCACAATGCTCCATGCCTTTGTCATCACAATGCTCCATGGCCCCTGTAATCACAATGCTCCAGAACACTTGTCAGCATAATACTCCATTCCCGTGTCATCCCATTGCTCAATGACATTTGTCATCAAAATGTTCCTTGGCCTTTGGCATCACAGTGATCCATGATAACTTTAATCAAAATTCTACATGACCATTGTCATCACAATGCAAGGTGACCAATGTCATCACAATGCCCCAAGACACGTGTCATCACAATTCGCCTTGGCCCTTGTTATCTCAATGCTGTATGAACCGTGTCATCACTAGGTTTCAGGACACTTGTCATCAAAGAGATCCATGACAACATTCATCACAATGCCCCATGAACTCTGTTGTCTCAATGCTCCATGGCCTTTGTAGTCCCAATGTTCCATTGTCCCGATAATCACATTGCTCCATGAACACTTTCATCACAATGCTCCTTGACCACTGTCACCGTAATGACCCATGACGTTTCTCATCACTGTGCTCCAAGGCCACTCTCATCAAAATGCTCCATGATCTGTGTCAGCCCAATATTGCATGACAGTTGTCATCACAAGGCTCTATGATCCCTGTAATCACAATGATCCCTGCCAATAACATCACAATGTTCCATGTCTCCTGTAATCACAATGCTCCATGCCCTTGTCATCACAATGCTCCAGGTCTGTTTTCATCACCATGCTTCATGCCCGTGTCATCACAATGCTCCATGAATCTTGTCTTCACAATGCTCCATGGCCCATGTCATCACAATGCTCCGTGACTCCTGTCAACACAATGCCTGATGACTCCTGTCATCAAAATGCTAAATGGCACTTGTCATCACAATGCTCTATGACGCCTGTCATCACTATTCTCCATGTCACTTGTTATCACAATGCTCCATGGCCCCTGTAATCACAGTACTCCATGACCCCTTTCATCACAATGCCCAATGCCACCTCTTATCACAATTCTCCATGGCATTTGTCATCACGATGCTCCATGACACCTGTCATCACAATGCTCCATGACACTTGTCATCACAATGCTCGATGGCCCTTGTCATCACAATGTTCCTTGGTGCTTTTCATCGCAATGTTCCATGACAACTCTCATCAAAATACTCCAAGATTTGTTTCATCCCAATGCTCCATGGCCCTTGTCATTACAAATCCACATGATCCCTTTCATCACAATTGTCCATGGCAACTTACATAAAAATGCTCCATGCCCCTGTCATCACAATGCCCAAAGATATCTGTTTTTACAATGATCCATGACCCTTGTCATCACAAGGCTCCATGTCCCTTGTATTCACATTGCTCCATGGCCCTTGTCATCACAATGCTCCATAGCGCTTTTCATCGCAATGCTCCATGACCGCTTTCAGCACAATGCCCCATGACCCCTGTCATCATGATGCTCAACTGCCCTTGTCATCACAAGTCTCCATGAAACATTTCCTCAAAATGCTCCAGTACGCCTTTCATCCAAATTCCCCGTGGCCACTGTCATCACAATTCTCCATGACCACTGTCATCATAATGGTCCATGACCCGTTTCATCTCAATGCTCCATGACACCCGTCACCACAGTGCTCCATGGCCTTTGTCATCACAATGTTCCATGTCCCCTATAATCAAAATGCTCCATGCCTTTTTCCTCACAATGCTCCAGAATTCTTGTCATCACAATGTTCCATGACCGTGGCATCACAATGCTCCATGGCCCTTGTCATCACAATGCTCCAGAATTCTTGTCATCACAATGTTCCATGACCGTGTCATCACAATGCTACATGACCCTGGTCATCACAGTTCTCCCTGACCTTTGTCATCACAATGCTCTATGTCGCTTTTCATCACAATTCTCAATGACCACTTTAATCACTATGCTCGCTGACCATTTTCATCACATTTCTCTATTGTCATTACAATTCCCCATCGTCCCTTTCTTCACAATGCTCCATGATGCCTGTCATCACAATGCTCCACGGCTTCTGTTATCACAATGCTCCAGGACCAGTTTCATCACAATACTCCATCCCCCTTGTCATCACAGTGCACAATGAAACCTTTCATTACAATGCTCCATGACACTTGTCATCACAATGCTCCATGGCCTTTATCGTCACAATGCTCCCAGGCACTTTTCATCACGATGTTCCATGAAAACTTTCATCACATTGCTCCATGACCATTGTCATCACAATAGTCCATACCCTTGTCAACACAATGCTGCATAATCCCTGTCATCACAATTCTCCATGACTGCTGTCATCACATAATCCAGGACAATTTTCATAACAATGCTTCATGCCCCCAGTCATCACAGTGCTCCATGATACATTTCATCACAATTCCTAGATGATCAATGTCATCACAATGCCCCATGACACCTGTCATCACAATTCGCTATGACCCTTGTCATCACAATACTCGATGAACTGTGTCATCACAGTGTTCCAGGACACATGTCATCACAATGATCCATGATTACTTTCATCACAATGCTCCAATACACCTGTCATCACAATGCTCCATGGCCCCTGTTATCATATTGCTCCATGATCTCTTTGATCACAATGCTCCATGACCAGTGTCATCACCATGCCTCATGACGCCTGTCATCTCAATGCTCCATGGCCCCTTTCATCACAATGCTCCATGAACCCAGTCATCACAGTGTTCCCTGCCCGTTTCATCGCAATGCTCCATGGGCCCTGTCATCACAATGCTCCATGCCCTTGTCATCAAAATGCTCCAGAACTCTTGTCATCATAATGCTCCATGCCAATGTCATCAAAATGCCCCATGACACTTGTCATCACAATGCTCCATGGCCTTTGTCATCACAATGTTCCATGGCCCCTGTCATCACAATTCTCCATGCCCTTGTCATCAAAATGCTCCAGAACTCTTGTCATCATAATGCTCCATGCCAATGTCATCAAAATGCCCCATGACGCTTGTCATCACAATGCTCCATGGCCTTTGTCATCACAATGTTCCATGGCCCCTGTCATCACAGTGCTCCATGATAACTTTCATCACAATTCTAGATGACCACTGTCATCACAATGCCCCATGACAGATGTCATCACAATTCGCCATGGTCCTTGTCATCACAATGCTCCATGAACCGTGTCATCACAAGGTTCCAGGACACTTGTCATCACAATGATCCATGATCACTTTCATCACAATGCTCCATGAACCCTGTCGTCTCAATGCTCCATAGTCTTTGTATTCACAATGCTCCATGGCTCCTGTAATCACAGTGCTCCATGACCCCTTTCATCACAATGCTCCAAGACCGCTGTCATCACAATGCCCCATGACGCCTGCCTTCACAAATCTCCAAGGCCTCTCTTACCAAAATGCTCCATGATCCCTGTCAGCACAATATTCGATGGCACTTTTCATCACAATGCTCCATGATCCCTGTCATCACAAAGTTCTCTGCCCATATCATCACAATGCTCCTTGTCACCTTTAATCACAATGCTCCATGCCCTTTCATCACAATGCTCCAGAATTCTTGTCATCGCAATGTTCCTTGACCGTGTCATCACAATGCTCCATGAACCTTGTCATCACAAAGCTCCATGACCCCTGTCATCACCATGATCCATGACCCTTGTCATCACAAAGCTCCATGACCCCTGTCATCACAATGATCCATGACGCTTGTCATCACAAAGCTCCATGACCACTGTCATCACAATGCTCCATGACCGTTGTCATCACAAAGCTCCATGACCTCTGTCATCACATTGATCCATGACTCCTTTCCTCACAGTGCTCCAGTACCCTTTTCATCACAATGCTCCATGCCATTGTCAGCACAATGCTCCTTGGACCCTGTCATCAAAATGCTCCATCCCCTTTTCATCACAATGCTCCAGATATCCTATCATTACAATGCTCCATGCCCGTATCAAGACAATGCTCCATGACCCATGTCATCAAATTGCTTTATGAACCTTGTTATCAGAATAATCCATGACCCCTGTCATCAAAATGATCCATGACAGTTGTCATCACAATGCTGCATGATACCTTTCATCCCAACTCTCTGTCACCGCTCTCATCACAATGCTCCAGGACAATTTTCATCACAATGCCCCATGCCCCCTGTCATCACAGTGCCCCTTAACACCTGTAATCACAATGCTCCATGACCCTGTCATCACAATGCTACATGACCCCTGTCATCACATTGTTCCATGGCCTATGTATTCACAATGCTCCATGGACCCTGTAATCACACTGCTCCATGTTCCCTTTCAACACAATGGTCCATGAACCCTGTCATCACAACGTTCCAGGAAAGTTGTCATCAAAAGTCTCCATGACCCTGGTCACCACAAGGTTCCCTGCTCTTGTCATCACAATGCTCCATGACCCTTGTAATCACAGTGGTACATGGCCTTGTCACCACAATGTTCCATGTCCTCTGTCATCACCATGCTCCATGGTCTTTCTCATCACAATGCTCTATGACCCCTGTCATCACTATGCTTGATGACCATTGTCATCACAATGCTCCAAGGCCCCTGTCATCACAATGCCTCATGGTCTTGTAATCACAATGCTCAATGACGGCTGTCATCACAATGCTCCATGCCTTTGTCATCACAATGCTCCATGGCCCCTGTAATCACAATGCTCCAGAACACTTGTCAGCATAATACTCCATTCCCGTGTCATCCCATTGCTCAATGACATTTGTCATCAAAATGTTCCTTGGCCTTTGGCATCACAGTGATCCATGATAACTTTAATCAAAATTCTACATGACCATTGTCATCACAATGCAAGGTGACCAATGTCATCACAATGCCCCAAGACACGTGTCATCACAATTCGCCTTGGCCCTTGTTATCTCAATGCTGTATGAACCGTGTCATCACTAGGTTTCAGGACACTTGTCATCAAAGAGATCCATGACAACATTCATCACAATGCCCCATGAACTCTGTTGTCTCAATGCTCCATGGCCTTTGTAGTCCCAATGTTCCATTGTCCCGATAATCACATTGCTCCATGAACACTTTCATCACAATGCTCCTTGACCACTGTCACCGTAATGACCCATGACGTTTCTCATCACTGTGCTCCAAGGCCACTCTCATCAAAATGCTCCATGATCTGTGTCAGCCCAATATTGCATGACAGTTGTCATCACAAGGCTCTATGATCCCTGTAATCACAATGATCCCTGCCAATAACATCACAATGTTCCATGTCTCCTGTAATCACAATGCTCCATGACCTTGTCATCACAATGCTCCAGGTCTGTTTTCATCACCATGCTTCATGCCCGTGTCATCACAATGCTCCATGAATCTTGTCTTCACAATGCTCCATGGCCCATGTCATCACAATGCTCCGTGACTCCTGTCAACACAATGCCTGATGACTCCTGTCATCAAAATGCTAAATGGCACTTGTCATCACAATGCTCTATGACGCCTGTCATCACTATTCTCCATGTCACTTGTTATCACAATGCTCCATGGCCCCTGTAATCACAGTACTCCATGACCCCTTTCATCACAATGCCCAATGCCACCTCTTATCACAATTCTCCATGGCATTTGTCATCACGATGCTCCATGACACCTGTCATCACAATGCTCCATGACACTTGTCATCAAAATGCTCGATGGCCCTTGTCATCACAATGTTCCTTGGTGCTTTTCATCGCAATGTTCCATGACAACTCTCATCAAAATACTCCAAGATTTGTTTCATCCCAATGCTCCATGGCCCTTGTCATTACAAATCCACATGATCCCTTTCATCACAATTGTCCATGGCAACTTACATAAAAATGCTCCATGCCCCTGTCATCACAATGCCCAAAGATATCTGTTTTTACAATGATCCATGACCCTTGTCATCACAAGGCTCCATGTCCCTTGTATTCACATTGCTCCATGGCCCTTGTCATCACAAAGCTCCATAGCGCTTTTCATCGCAATGCTCCATGACCGCTTTCAGCACAATGCCCCATGACCCCTGTCATCATGATGCTCAACTGCCCTTGTCATCACAAGTCTCCATGAAACATTTCCTCAAAATGCTCCAGTACGCCTTTCATCCAAATTCCCCGTGGCCACTGTCATCACAATTCTCCATGACCACTGTCATCATAATGGTCCATGACCCGTTTCATCTCAATGCTCCATGACACCCGTCACCACAGTGCTCCATGGCCTTTGTCATCACAATGTTCCATGTCCCCTATAATCAAAATGCTCCATGCCTTTTTCCTCACAATGCTCCAGAATTCTTGTCATCACAATGTTCCATGACCGTGGCATCACAATGCTCCATGGCCCTTGTCATCACAATGCTCCAGAATTCTTGTCATCACAATGTTCCATGACCGTGTCATCACAATGCTACATGACCCTGGTCATCACAGTTCTCCCTGACCTTTGTCATCACAATGCTCTATGTCGCTTTTCATCACAATTCTCAATGACCACTTTAATCACTATGCTCGCTGACCATTTTCATCACATTTCTCTATTGTCATTACAATTCCCCATCGTCCCTTTCTTCACAATGCTCCATGATGCCTGTCATCACAATGCTCCACGGCTTCTGTTATCACAATGCTCCAGGACCAGTTTCATCACAATACTCCATCCCCCTTGTCATCACAGTGCACAATGAAACCTTTCATTACAATGCTCCATGACACTTGTCATCACAATGCTCCATGGCCTTTATCGTCACAATGCTCCCAGGCACTTTTCATCACGATGTTCCATGAAAACTTTCATCACATTGCTCCATGACCATTGTCATCACAATAGTCCATACCCTTGTCAACACAATGCTGCATAATCCCTGTCATCACAATTCTCCATGACTGCTGTCATCACATAATCCAGGACAATTTTCATAACAATGCTTCATGCCCCCAGTCATCACAGTGCTCCATGATACATTTCATCACAATTCCTAGATGATCAATGTCATCACAATGCCCCATGACACCTGTCATCACAATTCGCTATGACCCTTGTCATCACAATACTCGATGAACTGTGTCATCACAGTGTTCCAGGACACATGTCATCACAATGATCCATGATTACTTTCATCACAATGCTCCAATACACCTGTCATCACAATGCTCCATGGCCCCTGTTATCATATTGCTCCATGATCTCTTTGATCACAATGCTCCATGACCAGTGTCATCACCATGCCTCATGACGCCTGTCATCTCAATGCTCCATGGCCCCTTTCATCACAATGCTCCATGAACCCAGTCATCACAGTGTTCCCTGCCCTTTTCATCGCAATGCTCCATGGGCCCTGTCATCACAATGCTCCATGCCCTTGTCATCAAAATGCTCCAGAACTCTTGTCATCATAATGCTCCATGCCAATGTCATCAAAATGCCCCATGACACTTGTCATCACAATGCTCCATGGCCTTTGTCATCACAATGTTCCATGGCCCCTGTCATCACAATTCTCCATGCCCTTGTCATCAAAATGCTCCAGAACTCTTGTCATCATAATGCTCCATGCCAATGTCATCAAAATGCCCCATGACGCTTGTCATCACAATGCTCCATGGCCTTTGTCATCACAATGTTCCATGGCCCCTGTCATCACAGTGCTCCATGATAACTTTCATCACAATTCTAGATGACCACTGTCATCACAATGCCCCATGACAGATGTCATCACAATTCGCCATGGTCCTTGTCATCACAATGCTCCATGAACCGTGTCATCACAAGGTTCCAGGACACTTGTCATCACAATGATCCATGATCACTTTCATCACAATGCTCCATGAACCCTGTCGTCTCAATGCTCCATAGTCTTTGTATTCACAATGCTCCATGGCTCCTGTAATCACAGTGCTCCATGACCCCTTTCATCACAATGCTCCAAGACCGCTGTCATCACAATGCCCCATGACGCCTGCCTTCACAAATCTCCAAGGCCTCTCTTACCAAAATGCTCCATGATCCCTGTCAGCACAATATTCGATGGCACTTTTCATCACAATGCTCCATGATCCCTGTCATCACAAAGTTCTCTGCCCATATCATCACAATGCTCCTTGTCACCTTTAATCACAATGCTCCATGCCCTTTCATCACAATGCTCCAGAATTCTTGTCATCGCAATGTTCCTTGACCGTGTCATCACAATGCTCCATGAACCTTGTCATCACAAAGCTCCATGACCCCTGTCATCACCATGATCCATGAACCTTGTCATCACAAAGCTCCATGACCCCTGTCATCACAATGATCCATGACGCTTGTCATCACAAAGCTCCATGACCACTGTCATCACAATGCTCCATGACCGTTGTCATCACAAAGCTCCATGACCTCTGTCAGCACATTGATCCATGACTCCTTTCCTCACAGTGCTCCAGTACCCTTTTCATCACAATGCTCCATGCCATTGTCAGCACAATGCTCCTTGGACCCTGTCATCAAAATGCTCCATCCCCTTTTCATCACAATGCTCCAGATATCCTATCATTACAATGCTCCATGCCCGTATCAAGACAATGCTCCATGACCCATGTCATCAAATTGCTTTATGAACCTTGTTATCAGAATAATCCATGACCCCTGTCATCAAAATGATCCATGACAGTTGTCATCACAATGCTGCATGATACCTTTCATCCCAACTCTCTGTCACCGCTGTCATCACAATGCTCCAGGACAATTTTCATCACAATGCCCCATGCCCCCTGTCATCACAGTGCCCCTTAACACCTGTAATCACAATGCTCCATGACCCTGTCATCACAATGCTACATGACCCCTGTCATCACATTGTTCCATGGCCTATGTATTCACAATGCTCCATGGACCCTGTAATCACACTGCTCCATGTTCCCTTTCAACACAATGGTCCATGAACCCTGTCATCACAACGTTCCAGGAAAGTTGTCATCAAAAGTCTCCATGACCCTGGTCACCACAAGGTTCCCTGCTCTTGTCATCACAATGCTCCATGACCCTTGTAATCACAGTGGTACATGGCCTTGTCACCACAATGTTCCATGGCCTCTGTCATCACCATGCTCCATGGTCTTTCTCATCACAATGCTCTATGACCCCTGTCATCACTATGCTTGATGACCATTGTCATCACAATGCTCCAAGGCCCCTGTCATCACAATGCCTCATGGTCTTGTAATCACAATGCTCAATGACGGCTGTCATCACAATGCTCCATGCCTTTGTCATCACAATGCTCCATGGCCCCTGTAATCACAATGCTCCAGAACACTTGTCAGCATAATACTCCATTCCCGTGTCATCCCATTGCTCAATGACATTTGTCATCAAAATGTTCCTTGGCCTTTGGCATCACAGTGATCCATGATAACTTTAATCAAAATTCTACATGACCATTGTCATCACAATGCAAGGTGACCAATGTCATCACAATGCCCCAAGACACGTGTCATCACAATTCGCCTTGGCCCTTGTTATCTCAATGCTGTATGAACCGTGTCATCACTAGGTTTCAGGACACTTGTCATCAAAGAGATCCATGACAACATTCATCACAATGCCCCATGAACTCTGTTGTCTCAATGCTCCATGGCCTTTGTAGTCCCAATGTTCCATTGTCCCGATAATCACATTGCTCCATGAACACTTTCATCACAATGCTCCTTGACCACTGTCACCGTAATGACCCATGACGTTTCTCATCACTGTGCTCCAAGGCCACTCTCATCAAAATGCTCCATGATCTGTGTCAGCCCAATATTGCATGACAGTTGTCATCACAAGGCTCTATGATCCCTGTAATCACAATGATCCCTGCCAATAACATCACAATGTTCCATGTCTCCTGTAATCACAATGCTCCATGACCTTGTCATCACAATGCTCCAGGTCTGTTTTCATCACCATGCTTCATGCCCGTGTCATCACAATGCTCCATGAATCTTGTCTTCACAATGCTCCATGGCCCATGTCATCACAATGCTCCGTGACTCCTGTCAACACAATGCCTGATGACTCCTGTCATCAAAATGCTAAATGGCACTTGTCATCACAATGCTCTATGACGCCTGTCATCACTATTCTCCATGTCACTTGTTATCACAATGCTCCATGGCCCCTGTAATCACAGTACTCCATGACCCCTTTCATCACAATGCCCAATGCCACCTCTTATCACAATTCTCCATGGCATTTGTCATCACGATGCTCCATGACACCTGTCATCACAATGCTCCATGACACTTGTCATCAAAATGCTCGATGGCCCTTGTCATCACAATGTTCCTTGGTGCTTTTCATCGCAATGTTCCATGACAACTCTCATCAAAATACTCCAAGATTTGTTTCATCCCAATGCTCCATGGCCCTTGTCATTACAAATCCACATGATCCCTTTCATCACAATTGTCCATGGCAACTTACATAAAAATGCTCCATGCCCCTGTCATCACAATGCCCAAAGATATCTGTTTTTACAATGATCCATGACCCTTGTCATCACAAGGCTCCATGTCCCTTGTATTCACATTGCTCCATGGCCCTTGTCATCACAAAGCTCCATAGCGCTTTTCATCGCAATGCTCCATGACCGCTTTCAGCACAATGCCCCATGACCCCTGTCATCATGATGCTCAACTGCCCTTGTCATCACAAGTCTCCATGAAACATTTCCTCAAAATGCTCCAGTACGCCTTTCATCCAAATTCCCCGTGGCCACTGTCATCACAATTCTCCATGACCACTGTCATCATAATGGTCCATGACCCGTTTCATCTCAATGCTCCATGACACCCGTCACCACAGTGCTCCATGGCCTTTGTCATCACAATGTTCCATGTCCCCTATAATCAAAATGCTCCATGCCTTTTTCCTCACAATGCTCCAGAATTCTTGTCATCACAATGTTCCATGACCGTGGCATCACAATGCTCCATGGCCCTTGTCATCACAATGCTCCAGAATTCTTGTCATCACAATGTTCCATGACCGTGTCATCACAATGCTACATGACCCTGGTCATCACAGTTCTCCCTGACCTTTGTCATCACAATGCTCTATGTCGCTTTTCATCACAATTCTCAATGACCACTTTAATCACTATGCTCGCTGACCATTTTCATCACATTTCTCTATTGTCATTACAATTCCCCATCGTCCCTTTCTTCACAATGCTCCATGATGCCTGTCATCACAATGCTCCACGGCTTCTGTTATCACAATGCTCCAGGACCAGTTTCATCACAATACTCCATCCCCCTTGTCATCACAGTGCACAATGAAACCTTTCATTACAATGCTCCATGACACTTGTCATCACAATGCTCCATGGCCTTTATCGTCACAATGCTCCCAGGCACTTTTCATCACGATGTTCCATGAAAACTTTCATCACATTGCTCCATGACCATTGTCATCACAATAGTCCATACCCTTGTCAACACAATGCTGCATAATCCCTGTCATCACAATTCTCCATGACTGCTGTCATCACATAATCCAGGACAATTTTCATAACAATGCTTCATGCCCCCAGTCATCACAGTGCTCCATGATACATTTCATCACAATTCCTAGATGATCAATGTCATCACAATGCCCCATGACACCTGTCATCACAATTCGCTATGACCCTTGTCATCACAATACTCGATGAACTGTGTCATCACAGTGTTCCAGGACACATGTCATCACAATGATCCATGACTACTTTCATCACAATGCTCCAATACACCTGTCATCACAATGCTCCATGGCCCCTGTTATCATATTGCTCCATGATCTCTTTGATCACAATGCTCCATGACCAGTGTCATCACCATGCCTCATGACGCCTGTCATCTCAATGCTCCATGGCCCCTTTCATCACAATGCTCCATGAACCCAGTCATCACAGTGTTCCCTGCCCTTTTCATCGCAATGCTCCATGGGCCCTGTCATCACAATGCTCCATGCCCTTGTCATCAAAATGCTCCAGAACTCTTGTCATCATAATGCTCCATGCCAATGTCATCAAAATGCCCCATGACACTTGTCATCACAATGCTCCATGGCCTTTGTCATCACAATGTTCCATGGCCCCTGTCATCACAGTGCTCCATGATAACTTTCATCACAATTCTAGATGACCACTGTCATCACAATGCCCCATGACAGATGTCATCACAATTCGCCATGGTCCTTGTCATCACAATGCTCCATGAACTGTGTCATCACAAGGTTCCAGGACACTTGTCATCACAATGATCCATGATCACTTTCATCACAATGCTCCATGAACCCTGTCGTCTCAATGCTCCATAGTCTTTGTATTCACAATGCTCCATGGCTCCTGTAATCACAGTGCTCCATGATCCCTTTCATCACAATGCTCCAAGACCGCTGTCATCACAATGCCCCATGACGCCTGCCTTCACAAATCTCCAAGGCCTCTCTTACCAAAATGCTCCATGATCCCTGTCAGCACAATATTCGATGGCACTTTTCATCACAATGCTCCATGACCCCTGTCATCCCCAAAGTTCTCTGCCCATATCATTACAATGTTCCTTGTCACCTTTAATCACAATGCTCCATGCCCTTTCATCACAATCCCCCAGAATTCTTGTCATCGCAATGTTCCTTGACCGTGTCATCACAATGCTCCATGAACCTTGTCATCACAAAGCTCCATGACCCCTGTCATCACCAGGATCCATGACCCTTGTCATCACAAAGCTCCATGACACCTGTCATCACAATGATCCATGACGCTTGTCATCACAAAGCTCCATGACCACTGTCATCACAATGCTCCAGAATTCTTGTCATCGCAATGTTCCTTGACCGTGTCATCACAATGCTCCATGAACCTTGTCATCACAAAGCTCCATGACCCCTGTCATCACCATGATCCATGACCCTTGTCATCACAAAGCTCCATGACCCCTGTCATCACAATGATCCATGACGCTTGTCATCACAAAGCTCCATGACCACTGTCATCACAATGCTCCATGACCGTTGTCATCACAAAGCTCCATGACCTCTGTCAGCACATTGATCCATGACTCCTTTCCTCACAGTGCTCCAGTACCCTTTTCATCACAATGCTCCATGCCATTGTCAGCACAATGCTCCTTGGACCCTGTCATCAAAATGCTCCATCCCCTTTTCATCACAATGCTCCAGATATCCTATCATTACAATGCTCCATGCCCGTATCAAGACAATGCTCCATGACCCATGTCATCAAATTGCTTTATGAACCTTGTTATCAGAATAATCCATGACCCCTGTCATCAAAATGATCCATGACAGTTGTCATCACAATGCTGCATGATACCTTTCATCCCAACTCTCTGTCACCGCTGTCATCACAATGCTCCAGGACAATTTTCATCACAATGCCCCATGCCCCCTGTCATCACAGTGCCCCTTAACACCTGTAATCACAATGCTCCATGACCCTGTCATCACAATGCTACATGACCCCTGTCATCACATTGTTCCATGGCCTATGTATTCACAATGCTCCATGGACCCTGTAATCACACTGCTCCATGTTCCCTTTCAACACAATGGTCCATGAACCCTGTCATCACAACGTTCCAGGAAAGTTGTCATCAAAAGTCTCCATGACCCTGGTCACCACAAGGTTCCCTGCTCTTGTCATCACAATGCTCCATGACCCTTGTAATCACAGTGGTACATGGCCTTGTCACCACAATGTTCCATGGCCTCTGTCATCACCATGCTCCATGGTCTTTCTCATCACAATGCTCTATGACCCCTGTCATCACTATGCTTGATGACCATTGTCATCACAATGCTCCAAGGCCCCTGTCATCACAATGCCTCATGGTCTTGTAATCACAATGCTCAATGACGGCTGTCATCACAATGCTCCATGCCTTTGTCATCACAATGCTCCATGGCCCCTGTAATCACAATGCTCCAGAACACTTGTCAGCATAATACTCCATTCCCGTGTCATCCCATTGCTCAATGACATTTGTCATCAAAATGTTCCTTGGCCTTTGGCATCACAGTGATCCATGATAACTTTAATCAAAATTCTACATGACCATTGTCATCACAATGCAAGGTGACCAATGTCATCACAATGCCCCAAGACACGTGTCATCACAATTCGCCTTGGCCCTTGTTATCTCAATGCTGTATGAACCGTGTCATCACTAGGTTTCAGGACACTTGTCATCAAAGAGATCCATGACAACATTCATCACAATGCCCCATGAACTCTGTTGTCTCAATGCTCCATGGCCTTTGTAGTCCCAATGTTCCATTGTCCCGATAATCACATTGCTCCATGAACACTTTCATCACAATGCTCCTTGACCACTGTCACCGTAATGACCCATGACGTTTCTCATCACTGTGCTCCAAGGCCACTCTCATCAAAATGCTCCATGATCTGTGTCAGCCCAATATTGCATGACAGTTGTCATCACAAGGCTCTATGATCCCTGTAATCACAATGATCCCTGCCAATAACATCACAATGTTCCATGTCTCCTGTAATCACAATGCTCCATGCCCTTGTCATCACAATGCTCCAGGTCTGTTTTCATCACCATGCTTCATGCCCGTGTCATCACAATGCTCCATGAATCTTGTCTTCACAATGCTCCATGGCCCATGTCATCACAATGCTCCGTGACTCCTGTCAACACAATGCCTGATGACTCCTGTCATCAAAATGCTAAATGGCACTTGTCATCACAATGCTCTATGACGCCTGTCATCACTATTCTCCATGTCACTTGTTATCACAATGCTCCATGGCCCCTGTAATCACAGTACTCCATGACCCCTTTCATCACAATGCCCAATGCCACCTCTTATCACAATTCTCCATGGCATTTGTCATCACGATGCTCCATGACACCTGTCATCACAATGCTCCATGACACTTGTCATCAAAATGCTCGATGGCCCTTGTCATCACAATGTTCCTTGGTGCTTTTCATCGCAATGTTCCATGACAACTCTCATCAAAATACTCCAAGATTTGTTTCATCCCAATGCTCCATGGCCCTTGTCATTACAAATCCACATGATCCCTTTCATCACAATTGTCCATGGCAACTTACATAAAAATGCTCCATGCCCCTGTCATCACAATGCCCAAAGATATCTGTTTTTACAATGATCCATGACCCTTGTCATCACAAGGCTCCATGTCCCTTGTATTCACAGTGCTCCATGGCCCTTGTCATAGCAATGCTCCATAGCGCTTTTCATCGCAATGCTCCATGACCGCTTTCAGCACAATGCCCCATGACCCCTGTCATCATGATGCTCAACTGCCCTTGTCATCACAAGTCTCCATGAAACATTTCCTCAAAATGCTCCAGTACGCCTTTCATCCAAATTCCCCGTGGCCACTGTCATCACAATTCTCCATGACCACTGTCATCATAATGGTCCATGACCCGTTTCATCTCAATGCTCCATGACACCCGTCACCACAGTGCTCCATGGCCTTTGTCATCACAATGTTCCATGTCCCCTATAATCAAAATGCTCCATGCCTTTTTCCTCACAATACTCCAGAATTCTTGTCATCACAATTTCCCATGACCGTGGCATCACAATGCTCCATGGCCCTTGTCATCACAATGCTCCAGAATTCTTGTCATCACAATGTTCCATGACCGTGTCATCACAATGCTACATGACCCTGGTCATCACAGTTCTCCCTGACCTTTGTCATCACAATGCTCTATGTCGCTTTTCATCACAATTCTCAATGACCACTTTAATCACTATGCTCGCTGACCATTTTCATCACATTTCTCTATTGTCATTACAATTCCCCATCGTCCCTTTCTTCGCAATGCTCCATGATGCCTGTCATCACAATGCTCCACGGCTTCTGTTATCACAATGCTCCAGGACCAGTTTCATCACAATACTCCATCCCCCTTGTCATCACAGTGCACAATGAAACCTTTCATTACAATGCTCCATGACACTTGTCATCACAATGCTCCATGGCCTTTATCGTCACAATGCTCCCAGGCACTTTTCATCACGCTGTTCCATGAAAACTTTCATCACATTGCTCCATGACCATTGTCATCACAATAGTCCATAGCCTTGTCAACACAATGCTGCATAATCCCTGTCATCACAATTCTCCATGACTGCTGTCATCACATAATCCAGGACAATTTTCATAACAATGCTTCATGCCCCCAGTCATCACAGTGCTCCATGATACATTTCATCACAATTCCTAGATGATCAATGTCATCACAATGCCCCATGACACCTGTCATCACAATTCGCTATGACCCTTGTCATCACAATACTCGATGAACTGTGTCATCACAGTGTTCCAGGACACATGTCATCACAATGATCCATGACTACTTCCATCACAATGCTCCAATACACCTGTCATCACAATGCTCGATGGCCCCTGTTATCATATTGCTCCATGATCTCTTTGATCACAATGCTCCATGACCAGTGTCATCACCATGCCTCATGACGCCTGTCATCTCAATGCTCCATGGCCCCTTTCATCACAATGCTCCATGAACCCAGTCATCACAGTGTTCCCTGCCCTTTTCATCGCAATGCTCCATGGGCCCTGTCATCACAATGCTCCATGCCCTTGTCATCAAAATGCTCCAGAACTCTTGTCATCATAATGCTCCATGCCAATGTCATCAAAATGCCCCATGACACTTGTCATCACAATGCTCCATGGCCTTTGTCATCACAATGTTCCATGGCCCCTGTCATCACAGTGCTCCATGATAACTTTCATCACAATTCTAGATGACCACTGTCATCACAATGCCCCATGACAGATGTCATCACAATTCGCCATGGTCCTTGTCATCACAATGCTCCATGAACCGTGTCATCACAAGGTTCCAGGACACTTGTCATCACAATGATCCATGATCACTTTCATCACAATGCTCCATGAACCCTGTCGTCTCAATGCTCCATAGTCTTTGTATTCACAATGCTCCATGGCTCCTGTAATCACAGTGCTCCATGACCCCTTTCATCACAATGCTCCAAGACCGCTGTCATCACAATGCCCCATGACGCCTGCCTTCACAAATCTCCAAGGCCTCTCTTACCAAAATGCTCCATGATCCCTGTCAGCACAATATTCGATGGCACTTTTCATCACAATGCTCCATGACCCCTGTCATCACAAAGTTCTCTGCCCATATCATCACAATGCTCCTTGTCACCTTTAATCACAATGCTCCATGCCCTTTCATCACAATGCTCCAGAATTCTTGTCATCGCAATGTTCCTTGACCGTGTCATCACAATGCTCCATGAACCTTGTCATCACAAAGCTCCATGACCCCTGTCATCACAATGATCCATGACGCTTGTCATCACAAAGCTCCATGACCACTGTCATCACAATGCTCCATGACCGTTGTCATCACAAAGCTCCATGACCCCTGTCATCACATTGATCCATGACTCCTTTCCTCACAGTGCTCCAGTACCCTTTTCATCACAATGCTCCATGCCATTGTCAGCACAATGCTCCTTGGACCCTGTCATCAAAATGCTCCATCCCCTTTTCATCACAATGCTCCAGATATCCTATCATTACAATGCTCCATGCCCGTGTCAAGACAATGCTCCATGACCCATGTCATCAAATTGCTTTATGAACCTTGTTATTAGAATAATCCATGACCCTTGTCATCAAAATGATCCATGACAGTTTTCATCACAATGCTGCATGATACCTTTCATCCCAACTCTCTGTGACCGCTGTCATCACAATGCTCCAGGACAATTTTCATCACAATGCTCCATGCCCCCTGTCATCACAGTGCCCCTTAACACCTGTAATCACAATGCTCCATGACCCTGTCATCACAATGCTACATGACCCCTGTCATCACATTGTTCCATGGCCTATGTATTCACAATGCTCCATGGACCCTGTAATCACACTGCTCCATGTTCCCTTTCAACACAATGGTCCATGAACCCTGTCATCACAACGTTCCATGAAAGTTGTCATCAAAAGTCTCCATGACCCTGGTCACCACAAGGTTCCCTGCTCTTGTCATCACAATGCTCCATGACCCTTGTAATCACAGTGGTACATGGCCTTGTCACCACAATGTTCCATGGCCTCTGTCATCACCATGCTCCATGGTCTTTCTCATCACAATGCTCTATGACCCCTGTCATCACTATGCTTGATGACCATTGTCATCACAATGCTCCAAGGCCCCTGTCATCACAATGCCTCATGGTCTTGTAATCACAATGCTCAATGACCCCTGTCATCACAATGCTCCATGCCTTTGTCATCACAATGCTCCATGGCCCCTGTAATCACAGTGCTCCAGAACACTTGTCAGCATAATACTCCATTCCCGTGTCATCCCATTGCTCAATGACATTTGTCATCAAAATGTTCCTTGGCCTTTGGCATCACAGTGATCCATGATAACTTTAATCAAAATTCTACATGACCATTGTCATCACAATGCAAGGTGACCAATGTCATCACAATGCCCCAAGACACGTGTCATCACAATTCGCCTTGGCCCTTGTTATCTCAATGCTGTATGAACCGTGTCATCACTAGCTTTCAGGACACTTGTCATCAAAGAGATCCATGACAACATTCATCACAATGCCCCATGAACTCTGTTATCTCAATGCTCCATGGCCTTTGTATTCCCAATGTTCCATTGTCCCGATAATCGCATTGCTCCATGAACACTTTCATCACAATGCTCCTTGACCACTGTCACCGTAATGACCCATGACGTTTCTCATCACTGTGCTCCAAGGCCACTCTCATCAAAATGCTCCATGATCTGTGTCAGCCCAATATTGCATGACAGTTGTCATCACAAGGCTCTATGATCCCTGTAATCACAATGATCCCTGCCAATAACATCACAATGTTCCATGTCTCCTGTAATCACAATGCTCCATGCCCTTGTCATCACAATGCTCCAGGTCTGTTTTCATCACCATGCTTCATGCCCGTGTCATCACAATGCTCCATGAATCTTGTCTTCACCATGCTCCATGGCCCATGTCATCACAATGCTCCGTGACTCCTGTCAACACAATGCCTGATGACTCCTGTCATCAAAATGCTAAATGGCACTTGTCATCACAATGCTCTATGACGCCTGTCATCACTATTCTCCATGTCACTTGTTATCACAATGCTCCATGGCCCCTGTAATCACAGTACTCCATGACCCCCTTCATCACAATGCCCAATGCCACCTCTTATCACAATTCTCCATGGCATTTGTCATCACGATGCTCCATGACACCTGTCATCACAATGCTCCATGACACTTGTCATCACAATGCTCGATGGCCCTTGTCATCACAATGTTCCTTGGTGCTTTGCATCGCAATGTTCCATGACAACTCTCATCAAAATACTCCAAGATTTGTTTCATCCCAAAGCTCCATGGCCCTTGTCATTACAAATCCACATGATCCCTTTCATCACAATTGTCCATGGCAACTTACATAAAAATGCTCCATGCCCCTGTCATCACAATGCCCAAAGATATCTGTTTTTACAATGATCCATGACCCTTGTCATCACAAGGCTCCATGTCCCTTGTATTCACATTGCTCCATGGCCCTTGTCATCACAATGCTCCATAGCGCTTTTCATCGCAATGCTCCATGACCGCTTTCAGCACAATGCCCCATGACCCCTGTCATCATGATGCTCAACTGCCCTTGTCATCACAAGTCTCCATGAAACATTTCCTCAAAATGCTCCAGTACGCCTTTCATCCAAATTCCCCGTGGCCACTGTCATCACAATTCTCCATGACCACTGTCATCATAATGGTCCATGACCCGTTTCATCTCAATGCTCCATGACACCCGTCACCACAGTGCTCCATGGCCTTTGTCATCACAATGTTCCATGTCCCCTATAATCAAAATGCTCCATGCCTTTTTCCTCACAATGCTCCAGAATTCTTGTCATCACAATGTTCCATGACCGTGGCATCACAATGCTCCATGGCCCTTGTCATCACAGTGCTCCAGAATTCTTGTCATCACAATGTTCCATGACCGTGTCATCACAATGCTACATGACCCTGGTCATCACAGTTCTCCCTGACCTTTGTCATCACAATGCTCTATGTCGCTTTTCATCACAATTCTCAATGACCACTTTAATCACTATGCTCGCTGACCATTTTCATCACATTTCTCTATTGTCATTACAATTCCCCATCGTCCCTTTCTTCGCAATGCTCCATGATGCCTGTCATCACAATGCTCCACGGCTTCTGTTATCACAATGCTCCAGGACCAGTTTCATCACAATACTCCATCCCCCTTGTCATCACAGTGCACAATGAAACCTTTCATTACAATGCTCCATGACACTTGTCATCACAATGCTCCATGGCCTTTATCGTCACAATGCTCCCAGGCACTTTTCATCACGCTGTTCCATGAAAACTTTCATCACATTGCTCCATGACCATTGTCATCACAATAGTCCATAGCCTTGTCAACACAATGCTGCATAATCCCTGTCATCACAATTCTCCATGACTGCTGTCATCACATAATCCAGGACAATTTTCATAACAATGCTTCATGCCCCCAGTCATCACAGTGCTCCATGATACATTTCATCACAATTCCTAGATGATCAATGTCATCACAATGCCCCATGACACCTGTCATCACAATTCGCTATGACCCTTGTCATCACAATACTCGATGAACTGTGTCATCACAGTGTTCCAGGACACATGTCATCACAATGATCCATGACTACTTCCATCACAATGCTCCAATACACCTGTCATCACAATGCTCCATGGCCCCTGTTATCATATTGCTCCATGATCTCTTTGATCACAATGCTCCATGACCAGTGTCATCACCATGCCTCATGACGCCTGTCATCTCAATGCTCCATGGCCCCTTTCATCACAATGCTCCATGAACCCAGTCATCACAGTGTTCCCTGCCCTTTTCATCGCAATGCTCCATGGGCCCTGTCATCACAATGCTCCATGCCCTTGTCATCAAAATGCTCCAGAACTCTTGTCATCATAATGCTCCATGCCAATGTCATCAAAATGCCCCATGACACTTGTCATCACAATGCTCCATGGCCTTTGTCATCACAATGTTCCATGGCCCCTGTCATCACAGTGCTCCATGATAACTTTCATCACAATTCTAGATGACCACTGTCATCACAATGCCCCATGACAGATGTCATCACAATTCGCCCTGGTCCTTGTCATCACAATGCTCCATGAACCGTGTCATCACAAGGTTCCAGGACACTTGTCATCACAATGATCCATGATCACTTTCATCACAATGCTCCATGAACCCTGTCGTCTCAATGCTCCATAGTCTTTGTATTCACAATGCTCCATGGCTCCTGTAATCACAGTGCTCCATGACCCCTTTCATCACAATGCTCCAAGACCGCTGTCATCACAATGCCCCATGACGCCTGCCTTCACAAATCTCCAAGGCCTCTCTTACCAAAATGCTCCATGATCCCTGTCAGCACAATATTCGATGGCACTTTTCATCACAATGCTCCATGACCCCTGTCATCACAAAGTTCTCTGCCCATATCATCACAATGCTCCTTGTCACCTTTAATCACAATGCTCCATGCCCTTTCATCACAATGCTCCAGAATTCTTGTCATCGCAATGTTCCTTGACCGTGTCATCACAATGCTCCATGAACCTTGTCATCACAAAGCTCCATGACCCCTGTCATCACAATGATCCATGATGCTTGTCATCAGAAAGCTCCATGACCACTGTCATCACAATGCTCCATGACCGTTGTCATCACAAAGCTCCATGACCCCTGTCATCACATTGATCCATGACTCCTTTCCTCACAGTGCTCCAGTACCCTTTTCATCACAATGCTCCATGCCATTGTCAGCACAATGCTCCTTGGACCCTGTCATCAAAATGCTCCATCCCCTTTTCATCACAATGCTCCAGATATCCTATCATTACAATGCTCCATGCCCGTGTCAAGACAATGCTCCATGACCCATGTCATCAAATTGCTTCATGAACCTTGTTATTAGAATAATCCATGACCCTTGTCATCAAAATGATCCATGACACTTGTCATCACAATGCTGCATGATACCTTTCATCCCAACTCTCTGTGACCGCTGTCATCTCAATGCTCCAGGACAATTTTCATCACAATGCTCCATGCCCCCTGTCATCACAGTGCCCCTTAACACCTGTAATCACAATGCTCCATGACCCTGTCATCACAATGCTACATGACCCCTGTCATCACATTGTTCCATGGCCTATGTATTCACAATGCTCCATGGACCCTGTAATCACACTGCTCCATGTTCCCTTTCAACACAATGGTCCATGAACCCTGTCATCACAACGTTCCATGAAAGTTGTCATCAAAAGTCTCCATGACCCTGGTCACCACAAGGTTCCCTGCTCTTGTCATCACAATGCTCCATGACCCTTGTAATCACAGTGGTACATGGCCTTGTCACCACAATGTTCCATGGCCTCTGTCATCACCATGCTCCATGGTCTTTCTCATCACAATGCTCTATGACCCCTGTCATCACTATGCTTGATGACCATTGTCATCACAATGCTCCAAGGCCCCTGTCATCACAATGCCTCATGGTCTTGTAATCACAATGCTCAATGACCCCTGTCATCACAATGCTCCATGCCTTTGTCATCACAATGCTCCATGGCCCCTGTAATCACAGTGCTCCAGAACACTTGTCAGCATAATACTCCATTCCCGTGTCATCCCATTGCTCAATGACATTTGTCATCAAAATGTTCCTTGGCCTTTGGCATCAGAGTGATCCATGATAACTTTAATCAAAATTCTACATGACCATTGTCATCACAATGCAAGGTGACCAATGTCATCACAATGCCCCAAGACACGTGTCATCACAATTCGCCTTGGCCCTTGTTATCTCAATGCTGTATGAACCGTGTCATCACTAGGTTTCAGGACACTTGTCATCAAAGAGATCCATGACAACATTCATCACAATGCCCCATGAACTCTGTTATCTCAATGCTCCATGGCCTTTGTATTCCCAATGTTCCATTGTCCCGATAATTGCATTGCTCCATGAACACTTTCATCACAATGCTCCTTGACCACTGTCACCGTAATGACCCATGACGTTTCTCATCACTGTGCTCCAAGGCCACTCTCATCAAAATGCTCCATGATCTGTGTCAGCCCAATATTGCATGACAGTTGTCATCACAAGGCTCTATGATCCCTGTAATCACAATGATCCCTGCCAATAACATCACAATGTTCCATGTCTCCTGTAATCACAATGCTCCATGCCCTTGTCATCACAATGCTCCAGGTCTGTTTTCATCACCATGCTTCATGCCCGTGTCATCACAATGCTCCATGAATCTTGTCTTCACCATGCTCCATGGCCCATGTCATCACAATGCTCCGTGACTCCTGTCAACACAATGCCTGATGACTCCTGTCATCAAAATGCTAAATGGCACTTGTCATCACAATGCTCTATGACGCCTGTCATCACTATTCTCCATGTCACTTGTTATCACAATGCTCCATGGCCCCTGTAATCACAGTACTCCATGACCCCCTTCATCACAATGCCCAATGCCACCTCTTATCACAATTCTCCATGGCATTTGTCATCACGATGCTCCATGACACCTGTCATCACAATGCTCCATGACACTTGTCATCACAATGCTCGATGGCCCTTGTCATCACAATGTTCCTTGGTGCTTTGCATCGCAATGTTCCATGACAACTCTCATCAAAATACTCCAAGATTTGTTTCATCCCAAAGCTCCATGGCCCTTGTCATTACAAATCCACATGATCCCTTTCATCACAATTGTCCATGGCAACTTACATAAAAATGCTCCATGCCCCTGTCATCACAATGCCCAAAGATATCTGTTTTTACAATGATCCATGACCCTTGTCATCACAAGGCTCCATGTCCCTTGTATTCACATTGCTCCATGGCCCTTGTCATCACAATGCTCCATAGCGCTTTTCATCGCAATGCTCCATGACCGCTTTCAGCACAATGCCCCATGACCCCTGTCATCATGATGCTCAACTGCCCTTGTCATCACAAGTCTCCATGAAACATTTCCTCAAAATGCTCCAGTACGCCTTTCATCCAAATTCCCCGTGGCCACTGTCATCACAATTCTCCATGACCACTGTCATCATAATGGTCCATGACCCGTTTCATCTCAATGCTCCATGACACCCGTCACCACAGTGCTCCATGGCCTTTGTCATCACAATGTTCCATGTCCCCTATAATCAAAATGCTCCATGCCTTTTTCCTCACAATGCTCCAGAATTCTTGTCATCACAATGTTCCATGACCGTGGCATCACAATGCTCCATGGCCCTTGTCATCACAGTGCTCCAGAATTCTTGTCATCACAATGTTCCATGACCGAGTCATCACAATGCTACATGACCCTGGTCATCACAGTTCTCCCTGACCTTTGTCATCACAATGCTCTATGTCGCTTTTCATCACAATTCTCAATGACCACTTTAATCACTATGCTCGCTGACCATTTTCATCACATTTCTCTATTGTCATTACAATTCCCCATCGTCCCTTTCTTCGCAATGCTCCATGATGCCTGTCATCACAATGCTCCACGGCTTCTGTTATCACAATGCTCCAGGACCAGTTTCATCACAATACTCCATCCCCCTTGTCATCACAGTGCACAATGAAACCTTTCATTACAATGCTCCATGACACTTGTCATCACAATGCTCCATGGCCTTTATCGTCACAATGCTCCCAGGCACTTTTCATCACGATGTTCCATGAAAACTTTCATCATATTGCTCCATGACCATTGTCATCACAATAGTCCATAGCCTTGTCAACACAATGCTGCATAATCCCTGTCATCACAATTCTCCATGACTGCTGTCATCACATAATCCAGGACAATTTTCATAACAATGCTTCATGCCCCCAGTCATCACAGTGCTCCATGATACATTTCATCACAATTCCTAGATGATCAATGTCATCACAATGCCCCATGACACCTGTCATCACAATTCGCTATGACCCTTGTCATCACAATACTCGATGAACTGTGTCATCACAGTGTTCCAGGACACATGTCATCACAATGATCCATGACTACTTCCATCACAATGCTCCAATACACCTGTCATCACAATGCTCCATGGCCCCTGTTATCATATTGCTCCATGATCTCTTTGATCACAATGCTCCATGACCAGTGTCATCACCATGCCTCATGACGCCTGTCATCTCAATGCTCCATGGCCCCTTTCATCACAATGCTCCATGAACCCAGTCATCACAGTGTTCCCTGCCCTTTTCATCGCAATGCTCCATGGGCCCTGTCATCACAATGCTCCATGCCCTTGTCATCAAAATGCTCCAGAACTCTTGTCATCATAATGCTCCATGCCAATGTCATCAAAATGCCCCATGACACTTGTCATCACAATGCTCCATGGCCTTTGTCATCACAATGTTCCATGGCCCCTGTCATCACAATTCTCCATGCCCTTGTCATCAAAATGCTCCAGAACTCTTGTCATCATAATGCTCCATGCCAATGTCATCAAAATGCCCCATGACACTTGTCATCACAATGTTCCATGGCCTTTGTCATCACAATGTTCCATGGCCCCTGTCATCACAGTGCTCCATGATAACTTTCATCACAATTCTAGATGACCACTGTCATCACAATGCCCCATGACAGATGTCATCACAATTCGCCATGGTCCTTGTCATCACAATGCTCCATGAACCGTGTCATCACAAGGTTCCAGGACACTTGTCATCACAATGATCCATGATCACTTTCATCACAATGCTCCATGAACCCTGTCGTCTCAATGCTCCATAGTCTTTGTATTCACAATGCTCCATGGCTCCTGTAATCACAGTGCTCCATGACCCCTTTCATCACAATGCTCCAAGACCGCTGTCATCACAATGCCCCATGACGCCTGCCTTCACAAATCTCCAAGGCCTCTCTTACCAAAATGCTCCATGATCCCTGTCAGCACAATATTCGATGGCACTTTTCATCACAATGCTCCATGACCCCTGTCATCACAAAGTTCTCTGCCCATATCATCACAATGCTCCTTGTCACCTTTAATCACAATGCTCCATGCCCTTTCATCACAATGCTCCAGAATTCTTGTCATCGCAATGTTCCTTGACCGTGTCATCACAATGCTCCATGAACCTTGTCATCACAAAGCTCCATGACCCCTCTCATCACCATGATCCATGACCCTTGTCATCACAAAGCTCCATGACCCCTGTCATCACAATGATCCATGACGCTTGTCATCACAAAGCTCCATGACCACTGTCATCACAATGCTCCATGACCGTTGTCATCACAAAGCTCCATGACCCCTGTCATCACATTGATCCATGACTCCTTTCCTCACAGTGCTCCAGTACCCTTTTCATCACAATGCTCCATGCCATTGTCAGCACAATGCTCCTTGGACCCTGTCATCAAAATGCTCCATCCCCTTTTCATCACAATGCTCCAGATATCCTATCATTACAATGCTCCATGCCCGTGTCAAGACAATGCTCCATGACCCATGTCATCAAATTGCTTCATGAACCTTGTTATTAGAATAATCCATGACCCTTGTCATCAAAATGATCCATGACACTTGTCATCACAATGCTGCATGATACCTTTCATCCCAACTCTCTGTGACCGCTGTCATCTCAATGCTCCAGGACAATTTTCATCACAATGCTCCATGCCCCCTGTCATCACAGTGCCCCTTAACACCTGTAATCACAATGCTCCATGACCCTGTCATCACAATGCTACATGACCCCTGTCATCACATTGTTCCATGGCCTATGTATTCACAATGCTCCATGGACCCTGTAATCACACTGCTCCATGTTCCCTTTCAACACAATGGTCCATGAACCCTGTCATCACAACGTTCCATGAAAGTTGTCATCAAAAGTCTCCATGACCCTGGTCACCACAAGGTTCCCTGCTCTTGTCATCACAATGCTCCATGACCCTTGTAATCACAGTGGTACATGGCCTTGTCACCACAATGTTCCATGGCCTCTGTCATCACCATGCTCCATGGTCTTTCTCATCACAATGCTCTATGACCCCTGTCATCACTATGCTTGATGACCATTGTCATCACAATGCTCCAAGGCCCCTGTCATCACAATGCCTCATGGTCTTGTAATCACAATGCTCAATGACCCCTGTCATCACAATGCTCCATGCCTTTGTCATCACAATGCTCCATGGCCCCTGTAATCACAGTGCTCCAGAACACTTGTCAGCATAATACTCCATTCCCGTGTCATCCCATTGCTCAATGACATTTGTCATCAAAATGTTCCTTGGCCTTTGGCATCAGAGTGATCCATGATAACTTTAATCAAAATTCTACATGACCATTGTCATCACAATGCAAGGTGACCAATGTCATCACAATGCCCCAAGACACGTGTCATCACAATTCGCCTTGGCCCTTGTTATCTCAATGCTGTATGAACCGTGTCATCACTAGGTTTCAGGACACTTGTCATCAAAGAGATCCATGACAACATTCATCACAATGCCCCATGAACTCTGTTATCTCAATGCTCCATGGCCTTTGTATTCCCAATGTTCCATTGTCCCGATAATCGCATTGCTCCATGAACACTTTCATCACAATGCTCCTTGACCACTGTCACCGTAATGACCCATGACGTTTCTCATCACTGTGCTCCAAGGCCACTCTCATCAAAATGCTCCATGATCTGTGTCAGCCCAATATTGCATGACAGTTGTCATCACAAGGCTCTATGATCCCTGTAATCACAATGATCCCTGCCAATAACATCACAATGTTCCATGTCTCCTGTAATCACAATGCTCCATGCCCTTGTCATCACAATGCTCCAGGTCTGTTTTCATCACCATGCTTCATGCCCGTGTCATCACAATGCTCCATGAATCTTGTCTTCACCATGCTCCATGGCCCATGTCATCACAATGCTCCGTGACTCCTGTCAACACAATGCCTGATGACTCCTGTCATCAAAATGCTAAATGGCACTTGTCATCACAATGCTCTATGACGCCTGTCATCACTATTCTCCATGTCACTTGTTATCACAATGCTCCATGGCCCCTGTAATCACAGTACTCCATGACCCCCTTCATCACAATGCCCAATGCCACCTCTTATCACAATTCTCCATGGCATTTGTCATCACGATGCTCCATGACACCTGTCATCACAATGCTCCATGACACTTGTCATCACAATGCTCGATGGCCCTTGTCATCACAATGTTCCTTGGTGCTTTGCATCGCAATGTTCCATGACAACTCTCATCAAAATACTCCAAGATTTGTTTCATCCCAAAGCTCCATGGCCCTTGTCATTACAAATCCACATGATCCCTTTCATCACAATTGTCCATGGCAACTTACATAAAAATGCTCCATGCCCCTGTCATCACAATGCCCAAAGATATCTGTTTTTACAATGATCCATGACCCTTGTCATCACAAGGCTCCATGTCCCTTGTATTCACATTGCTCCATGGCCCTTGTCATCACAATGCTCCATAGCGCTTTTCATCGCAATGCTCCATGACCGCTTTCAGCACAATGCCCCATGACCCCTGTCATCATGATGCTCAACTGCCCTTGTCATCACAAGTCTCCATGAAACATTTCCTCAAAATGCTCCAGTACGCCTTTCATCCAAATTCCCCGTGGCCACTGTCATCACAATTCTCCATGACCACTGTCATCATAATGGTCCATGACCCGTTTCATCTCAATGCTCCATGACACCCGTCACCACAGTGCTCCATGGCCTTTGTCATCACAATGTTCCATGTCCCCTATAATCAAAATGCTCCATGCCTTTTTCCTCACAATGCTCCAGAATTCTTGTCATCACAATGTTCCATGACCGTGGCATCACAATGCTCCATGGCCCTTGTCATCACAGTGCTCCAGAATTCTTGTCATCACAATGTTCCATGACCGTGTCATCACAATGCTACATGACCCTGGTCATCACAGTTCTCCCTGACCTTTGTCATCACAATGCTCTATGTCGCTTTTCATCACAATTCTCAATGACCACTTTAATCACTATGCTCGCTGACCATTTTCATCACATTTCTCTATTGTCATTACAATTCCCCATCGTCCCTTTCTTCGCAATGCTCCATGATGCCTGTCATCACAATGCTCCACGGCTTCTGTTATCACAATGCTCCAGGACCAGTTTCATCACAATACTCCATCCCCCTTGTCATCACAGTGCACAATGAAACCTTTCATTACAATGCTCCATGACACTTGTCATCACAATGCTCCATGGCCTTTATCGTCACAATGCTCCCAGGCACTTTTCATCACGATGTTCCATGAAAACTTTCATCACATTGCTCCATGACCATTGTCATCACAATAGTCCATAGCCTTGTCAACACAATGCTGCATAATCCCTGTCATCACAATTCTCCATGACTGCTGTCATCACATAATCCAGGACAATTTTCATAACAATGCTTCATGCCCCCAGTCATCACAGTGCTCCATGATACATTTCATCACAATTCCTAGATGATCAATGTCATCACAATGCCCCATGACACCTGTCATCACAATTCGCTATGACCCTTGTCATCACAATACTCGATGAACTGTGTCATCACAGTGTTCCAGGACACATGTCATCACAATGATCCATGACTACTTCCATCACAATGCTCCAATACACCTGTCATCACAATGCTCCATGGCCCCTGTTATCATATTGCTCCATGATCTCTTTGATCACAGTGCTCCATGACCAGTGTCATCACCATGCCTCATGACGCCTGTCATCTCAATGCTCCATGGCCCCTTTCATCACAATGCTCCATGAACCCAGTCATCACAGTGTTCCCTGCCCTTTTCATCGCAATGCTCCATGGGCCCTGTCATCACAATGCTCCATGTCCTTGTCATCAAAATGCTCCAGAACTCTTGTCATCATAATGCTCCATGCCAATGTCATCAAAATGCCCCATGACACTTGTCATCACAATGCTCCATGGCCTTTGTCATCACAATGTTCCATGGCCCCTGTCATCACAATTCTCCATGCCCTTGTCATCAAAATGCTCCAGAACTCTTGTCATCATAATGCTCCATGCCAATGTCATCAAAATGCCCCATGACACTTGTCATCACAATGTTCCATGGCCTTTGTCATCACAATGTTCCATGGCCCCTGTCATCACAGTGCTCCATGATAACTTTCATCACAATTCTAGATGACCACTGTCATCACAATGCCCCATGACAGATGTCATCACAATTCGCCATGGTCCTTGTCATCACAATGCTCCATGAACCGTGTCATCACAAGGTTCCAGGACACTTGTCATCACAATGATCCATGATCATTTTCATCACAATGCTCCATGAACCCTGTCGTCTCAATGCTCCATAGTCTTTGTATTCACAATGCTCCATGGCTCCTGTAATCACAGTGCTCCATGACCCCTTTCATCACAATGCTCCAAGACCGCTGTCATCACAATGCCCCATGACGCCTGCCTTCACAAATCTCCAAGGCCTCTCTTACCAAAATGCTCCATGATCCCTGTCAGCACAATATTCGATGGCACTTTTCATCACAATGCTCCATGACCCCTGTCATCACAAAGTTCTCTGCCCATATCATCACAATGCTCCTTGTCACCTTTAATCACAATGCTCCATGCCCTTTCATCACAATGCTCCAGAATTCTTGTCATCGCAATGTTCCTTGACCGTGTCATCACAATGCTCCATGAACCTTGTCATCACAAAGCTCCATGACCCCTGTCATCACAATGATCCATGACGCTTGTCATCACAAAGCTCCATGACCACTGTCATCACAATGCTCCATGACCGTTGTCATCACAAAGCTCCATGACCCCTGTCATCACACTGATCCATGACTCCTTTCCTCACAGTGCTCCAGTACCCTTTTCATCACAATGCTCCATGCCATTGTCAGCACAATGCTCCTTGGACCCTGTCATCAAAATGCTCCATCCCCTTTTCATCACAATGCTCCAGATATCCTATCATTACAATGCTCCATGCCCGTGTCAAGACAATGCTCCATGACCCATGTCATCAAATTGCTTTATGAACCTTGTTATTAGAATAATCCATGACCCTTGTCATCAAAATGATCCATGACAGTTGTCATCACAATGCTGCATGATACCTTTCATCCCAACTCTCTGTGACCGCTGTCATCACAATGCTCCAGGACAATTTTCATCACAATGCTCCATGCCCCCTGTCATCACAGTGCCCCTTAACACCTGTAATCACAATGCTCCATGACCCTGTCATCACAATGCTACATGACCACTGTCATCACATTGTTCCATGGCCTATGTATTCACAATGCTCCATGGACCCTGTAATCACACTGCTCCATGTTCCCTTTCAACACAATGGTCCATGAACCCTGTCATCACAACGTTCCATGAAAGTTGTCATCAAAAGTCTCCATGACCCTGGTCACCACAAGGTTCCCTGCTCTTGTCATCACAATGCTCCATGACCCTTGTAATCACAGTGGTACATGGCCTTGTCACCACAATGTTCCATGGCCTCTGTCATCACCATGCTCCATGGTCTTTCTCATCACAATGCTCTATGACCCCTGTCATCACTATGCTTGATGACCATTGTCATCACAATGCTCCAAGGCCCCTGTCATCACAATGCCTCATGGTCTTGTAATCACAATGCTCAATGACCCCTGTCATCACAATGCTCCATGCCTTTGTCATCACAATGCTCCATGGCCCCTGTAATCACAGTGCTCCAGAACACTTGTCAGCATAATACTCCATTCCCGTGTCATCCCATTGCTCAATGACATTTGTCATCAAAATGTTTCTTGGCCTTTGGCATCACAGTGATCCATGATAACTTTAATCAAAATTCTACATGACCATTGTCATCACAATGCAAGGTGACCAATGTCATCACAATGCCCCAAGACACGTGTCATCACAATTCGCCTTGGCCCTTGTTATCTCAATGCTGTATGAACCGTGTCATCACTAGCTTTCAGGACACTTGTCATCAAAGAGATCCATGACAACATTCATCACAATGCCCCATGAACTCTGTTATCTCAATGCTCCATGGCCTTTGTATTCCCAATGTTCCATTGTCCCGATAATCGCATTGCTCCATGAACACTTTCATCACAATGCTCCTTGACCACTGTCACCGTAATGACCCATGACGTTTCTCATCACTGTGCTCCAAGGCCACTCTCATCAAAATGCTCCATGATCTGTGTCAGCCCAATATTGCATGACAGTTGTCATCACAAGGCTCTATGATCCCTGTAATCACAATGATCCCTGCCAATAACATCACAATGTTCCATGTCTCCTGTAATCACAATGCTCCATGCCCTTGTCATCACAATGCTCCAGGTCTGTTTTCATCACCATGCTTCATGCCCGTGTCATCACAATGCTCCATGAATCTTGTCTTCACCATGCTCCATGGCCCATGTCATCACAATGCTCTGTGACTCCTGTCAACACAATGCCTGATGACTCCTGTCATCAAAATGCTAAATGGCACTTGTCATCACAATGCTCTATGACGCCTGTCATCACTATTCTCCAAGTCACTTGTTATCACAATGCTCCATGGCCCCTGTAATCACAGTACTCCATGACCCCCTTCATCACAATGCCCAATGCCACCTCTTATCACAATTCTCCATGGCATTTGTCATCACGATGCTCCATGACACCTGTCATCACAATGCTCCATGACACTTGTCATCACAATGCTCGATGGCCCTTGTCATCACAATGTTCCTTGGTGCTTTGCATCGCAATGTTCCATGACAACTCTCATCAAAATACTCCAAGATTTCTTTCATCCCAATGCTCCATGGCCCTTGTCATTACAAATCCACATGATCCCTTTCATCACAATTGTCCATGGCAACTTACATAAAAATGCTCCATGCCCCTGTCATCACAATGCCTAAATATATCTGTTTTTACAATGATCCATGACCCTTGTCATCACAAGGCTCCATGTCCCTTGTATTCACATTGCTCCATGGCCCTTGTCATCACAATGCTCCATAGCGCTTTTCATCGCAATGCTCCATGACCGCTTTCAGCACAATGCCCCATGACCCCTGTCATCATGATGCTCAACTGCCCTTGTCATCACAAGTCTCCATGAAACATTTCCTCAAAATGCTCCAGTACGCCTTTCATCCAAATTCCCCGTGGCCACTGTCATCACAATTCTCCATGACCACTGTCATCATAATGGTCCATGACCCGTTTCATCTCAATGCTCCATGACACCCGTCACCACAGTGCTCCATGGCCTTTGTCATCACAATGTTCCATGTCCCCTATAATCAAAATGCTCCATGCCTTTTTCCTCACAATGCTCCAGAATTCTTGTCATCACAATGTTCCATGACCGTGGCATCACAATGCTCCATGGCCCTTGTCATCACAATGCTCCAGAATTCTTGTCATCACAATGTTCCATGACCGTGTCATCACAATGCTACATGACCCTGGTCATCACAGTTCTCCCTGACCTTTGTCATCACAATGCTCTATGTCGCTTTTCATCACAATTCTCAATGACCACTTTAATCACTATGCTCGCTGACCATTTTCATCACATTTCTCTATTGTCATTACAATTCCCCATCGTCCCTTTCTTCACAATGCTCCATGATGCCTGTCACCACAATGCTCCACGGCTTCTGTTATCACAATGCTCCAGGACCAGTTTCATCACAATACTCCATCCCCCTTGTCATCACAGTGCACAATGAAACCTTTCATTACAATGCTCCATGACACTTGTCATCACAATGCTCCATGGCCTTTATCGTCACAATGCTCCCAGGCACTTTTCATCACGATGTTCCATGAAAACTTTCATCACATTGCTCCATGACCATTGTCATCACAATAGTCCATACCCTTGTCAACACAATGCTGCATAATCCCTGTCATCACAATTCTCCATGACTGCTGTCATCACATAATCCAGGACAATTTTCATAACAATGCTTCATGCCCCCAGTCATCACAGTGCTCCATGATACATTTCATCACAATTCCTAGATGATCAATGTCATCACAATGCCCCATGACACCTGTCATCACAATTCGCTATGACCCTTGTCATCGCAATACTCGATGAACTGTGTCATCACAGTGTTCCAGGACACATGTCATCACAATGATCCATGACTACTTTCATCACAATGCTCCAATACACCTGTCATCACAATGCTCCATGGCCCCTGTTATCATATTGCTCCATGATCTCTTTGATCACAATGCTCCATGACCAGTGTCATCACCATGCCTCATGACGCCTGTCATCTCAATGCTCCATGGCCCCTTTCATCACAATGCTCCATGAACCCAGTCATCACAGTGTTCCCTGCCCTTTTCATCGCAATGCTCCATGGGCCCTGTCATCACAATGCTCCATGCCCTTGTCATCAAAATGCTCGAGAACTCTTGTCATCATAATGCTCCATGCCAATGTCATCAAAATGCCCCATGACACTTGTCATCACAATGCTCCATGGCCTTTGTCATCACAATGTTCCATGGCCCCTGTCATCACAATTCTCCATGCCCTTGTCATCAAAATGCTCCAGAACTCTTGTCATCATAATGCTCCATGCCAATGTCATCGAAATGCCCTATGACACTTGTCATCACAATGCTCCATGGCCTTTGTCATCACAATGTTCCATGGCCCCTGTCATCACAGTGCTCCATGATAACTTTCATCACAATTCTAGATGACCACTGTCATCACAATGCCCCATGACAGATGTCATCACAATTCGCCATGGTCCTTGTCATCACAATGCTCCATGAACCGTGTCATCACAAGGTTCCAGGACACTTGTCATCACAATGATCCATGATCACTTTCATCACAATGCTCCATGAACCCTGTCGTCTCAATGCTCCATAGTCTTTGTATTCACAATGCTCCATGGCTCCTGTAATCACAGTGCTCCATGACCCCTTTCATCACAATGCTCCAAGACCGCTGTCATCACAATGCCCCATGACGCCTGCCTTCACAAATCTCCAAGGCCTCTCTTACCAAAATGCTCCATGATCCCTGTCAGCACAATATTCGATGGCACTTTTCATCACAATGCTCCATGACCCCTGTCATCACAAAGTTCTCTGCCCATATCATCACAATGCTCCTTGTCACCTTTAATCACAATGCTCCATGCCCTTTCATCACAATGCTCCAGAATTCTTGTCATCGCAATGTTCCTTGACCGTGTCATCACAATGCTCCATGAACCTTGTCATCACAAAGCTCCATGACCCCTCTCATCACCATGATCCATGACCCTTGTCATCACAAAGCTCCATGACCCCTGTCATCACAATGATCCATGACGCTTGTCATCACAAAGCTCCATGACCACTGTCATCACAATGCTCCATGACCGTTGTCATCACAAAGCTCCATGACCCCTGTCATCACATTGATCCATGACTCCTTTCCTCACAGTGCTCCAGTACCCTTTTCATCACAATGCTCCATGCCATTGTCAGCACAATGCTCCTTGGACCCTGTCATCAAAATGCTCCATCCCCTTTTCATCACAATGCTCCAGATATCCTATCATTACAATGCTCCATGCCCGTGTCAAGACAATGCTCCATGACCCATGTCATCAAATTGCTTTATGAACCTTGTTATCAGAATAATCCATGACCCCTGTCATCAGAATGATCCATGACAGTTGTCATCACAATGCTGCATGATACCTTTCATCCCAACTCTCTGTCACCGCTGTCATCACAATGCTCCAGGACAATTTTCATCACAATGCCCCATGCCCCCTGTCATCACAGTGCCCCTTAACACCTGTAATCACAATGCTCCATGACCCTGTCATCACAATGCTACATGAACCCTGTCATCACATTGTTCCATGGCCTATGTATTCACAATGCTCCATGGACCCTGTAATCACACTGCTCCATGTTCCCTTTCAACACAATGGTCCATGAACCCTGTCATCACAACGTTCCAGGAAAGTTGTCATCAAAAGTCTCCATGACCCTGGTCACCACAAAGTTCCCTGCTCTTGTCATCACAATGCTCCATGACCCTTGTAATCACAGTGGTACATGGCCTTGTCACCACAATGTTCCATGGCCTCTGTCATCACCATGCTCCATGGTCTTTCTCATCACAATGCTCTATGACCCCTGTCATCACTATGCTTGATGACCATTGTCATCACAATGCTCCAAGGCCCCTGTCATCACAATGCCTCATGGTCTTGTAATCACAATGCTCAATAACCCCTGTCATCACAATGCTCCATGCCTTTGTCATCACAATGCTCCATGGCCCCTGTAATCACAATGCTCCAGAACACTTGTCAGCATAATACTCCATTCCCGTGTCATCCCATTGCTCAATGACATTTGTCATCAAAATGTTCCTTGGCCTTTGGCATCACAGTGATCCATGATAACTTTAATCAAAATTCTACATGACCATTGTCATCACAATGCAAGGTGACCAATGTCATCACAATGCCCCAAGACACGTGTCATCACAATTCGCCTTGGCCCTTGTTATCTCAATGCTGTATGAACCGTGTCATCACTAGGTTTCAGGACACTTGTCATCAAAGAGATCCATGACAACATTCATCACAAGGCCCCATGAACTCTGTTATCTCAATGCTCCATGGCCTTTGTATTCCCAATGTTCCATTGTCCCGATAATCACATTGCTCCATGAACACTTTCATCACAATGCTCCTTGACCACTGTCACCGTAATGACCCATGACGTTTCTCATCACTGTGCTCCAAGGCCACTCTCATCAAAATGCTCCATGATCTGTGTCAGCCCAATATTGCATGACAGTTGTCATCACAAGGCTCTATGATCCCTGTAATCACAATGATCCCTGCCAATAACATCACAATGTTCCATGTCTCCTGTAATCACAATGCTCCATGCCCTTGTCATCACAGTGCTCCAGGTCTGTTTTCATCACCATGCTTCATGCCCGTGTCATCACAATGCTCCATGAATCTTGTCTTCACAATGCTCCATGGCCCATGTCATCACAATGCTCCGTGACTCCTGTCAACACAATGCCTGATGACTCCTGTCATCAAAATGCTAAATGGCACTTGTCATCACAATGCTCTATGACGCCTGTCATCACTATTCTCCATGTCACTTGTTATCACAATGCTCCATGGCCCCTGTAATCACAGTACTCCATGACCCCTTTCATCACAATGCCCAATGCCACCTCTTATCACAATTCTCCATGGCATTTGTCATCACGATGCTCCATGACACCTGTCATCACAATGCTCCATGACACTTGTCATCAAAATGCTCGATGGCCCTTGTCATCACAATGTTCCTTGGTGCTTTTCATCGCAATGTTCCATGACAACTCTCATCAAAATACTCCAAGATTTGTTTCATCCCAATGCTCCATGGCCCTTGTCATTACAAATCCACATGATCCCTTTCATCACAATTGTCCATGGCAACTTACATAAAAATGCTCCATGCCCCTGTCATCACAATGCCCAAAGATATCTGTTTTTACAATGATCCATGACCCTTGTCATCACAAGGCTCCATGTCCCTTTTATTCACATTGCTCCATGGCCCTTGTCATCACAATGCTCCATAGCGCTTTTCATCGCAATGCTCCATGACCGCTTTCAGCACAATGCCCCATGACCCCTGTCATCATGATGCTCAACTGCCCTTGTCATCACAAGTCTCCATGAAACATTTCCTCAAAATGCTCCAGTACGCCTTTCATCCAAATTCCCCGTGGCCACTGTCATCACAATTCTCCATGACCACTGTCATCATAATGGTCCATGACCCGTTTCATCTCAATGCTCCATGACACCCGTCACCACAGTGCTCCATGGCCTTTGTCATCACAATGTTCCATGTCCCCTATAATCAAAATGCTCCATGCCTTTTTCCTCACAATGCTGCAGAATTCTTGTCATCACAATGTCCCATGACCGTGGCATCACAATGCTTCATGGCCCTTGTCATCACAATGCTCCAGAATTCTTGTCATCACAATGTTCCATGACCGTGTCATCACAATGCTACATGACCCTGGTCATCAGAGTTCTCCCTGACCTTTGTCATCACAATGCTCTATGTCGCTTTTCATCACAATTCTCAATGACCACTTTAATCACTATGCTCGCTGACCATTTTCATCACATTTCTCTATTGTCATTACAATTCCCCATCGTCCCTTTCTTCACAATGCTCCATGATGCCTGTCATCACAATGCTCCACGGCTTCTGTTATCACAATGCTCCAGGACCAGTTTCATCACAATACTCCATCCCCCTTGTCATCACAGTGCACAATGAAACCTTTCATTACAATGCTCCATGACACTTGTCATCACAATGCTCCATGGCCTTTATCGTCACAATGCTCCCAGGCACTTTTCATCACGATGTTCCAGTAAACTTTCATCACATTGCTCCATGACCATTGTCATCACAATAGTCCATAGCCTTGTCAACACAATGCTGCATAATCCCTGTCATCACAATTCTCCATGACTGCTGTCATCACATAATCCAGGACAATTTTCATAACAATGCTTCATGCCCCCAGTCATCACAGTGCTCCATGATACATTTCATCACAATTCCTAGATGATCAATGTCATCACAATGCCCCATGACACCTGTCATCACAATTCGCTATGACCCTTGTCATCACAATACTCGATGAACTGTGTCATCACAGTGTTCCAGGACACATGTCATCACAATGATCCATGACTACTTCCATCACAATGCTCCAATACACCTGTCATCACAATGCTCCATGGCCCCTGTTATCATATTGCTCCATGATCTCTTTGATCACAATGCTCCATGACCAGTGTCATCACCATGCCTCATGACGCCTGTCATCTCAATGCTCCATGGCCCCTTTCATCACAATGCTCCATGAACCCAGTCATCACAGTGTTCCCTGCCCTTTTCATCGCAATGCTCCATGGGCCCTGTCATCACAATGCTCCATGCCCTTGTCATCAAAATGCTCCAGAACTCTTGTCATCATAATGCTCCATGCCAATGTCATCAAAATGCCCCATGACACTTGTCATCACAATGCTCCATGGCCTTTGTCATCACAATGTTCCATGGCCCCTGTCATCACAATTCTCCATGCCCTTGTCATCAAAATGCTCCAGAACTCTTGTCATCATAATGCTCCATGCCAATGTCATCAAAATGCCCCATGACACTTGTCATCACAATGTTCCATGGCCTTTGTCATCACAATGTTCCATGGCCCCTGTCATCACAGTGCTCCATGATAACTTTCATCACAATTCTAGATGACCACTGTCATCACAATGCCCCATGACAGATGTCATCACAATTCGCCATGGTCCTTGTCATCACAATGCTCCATGAACCGTGTCATCACAAGGTTCCAGGACACTTGTCATCACAATGATCCATGATCACTTTCATCACAATGCTCCATGAACCCTGTCGTCTCAATGCTCCATAGTCTTTGTATTCACAATGCTCCATGGCTCCTGTAATCACAGTGCTCCATGACCCCTTTCATCACAATGCTCCAAGACCGCTGTCATCACAATGCCCCATGACGCCTGCCTTCACAAATCTCCAAGGCCTCTCTTACCAAAATGCTCCATGATCCCTGTCAGCACAATATTCGATGGCACTTTTCATCACAATGCTCCATGACCCCTGTCATCACAAAGTTCTCTGCCCATATCATCACAATGCTCCTTGTCACCTTTAATCACAATGCTCCATGCCCTTTCATCACAATGCTCCAGAATTCTTGTCATCGCAATGTTCCTTGACCGTGTCATCACAATGCTCCATGAACCTTGTCATCACAAAGCTCCATGACCCCTCTCATCACCATGATCCATGACCCTTGTCATCACAAAGCTCCATGACCCCTGTCATCACAATGATCCATGACGCTTGTCATCACAAAGCTCCATGACCACTGTCATCACAATGCTCCATGACCGTTGTCATCACAAAGCTCCATGACCCCTGTCATCACATTGATCCATGACTCCTTTCCTCACAGTGCTCCAGTACCCTTTTCATCACAATGCTCCATGCCATTGTCAGCACAATGCTCCTTGGACCCTGTCATCAAAATGCTCCATCCCCTTTTCATCACAATGCTCCAGATATCCTATCATTACAATGCTCCATGCCCGTGTCAAGACAATGCTCCATGACCCATGTCATCAAATTGCTTCATGAACCTTGTTATTAGAATAATCCATGACCCTTGTCATCAAAATGATCCATGACACTTGTCATCACAATGCTGCATGATACCTTTCATCCCAACTCTCTGTGACCGCTGTCATCTCAATGCTCCAGGACAATTTTCATCACAATGCTCCATGCCCCCTGTCATCACAGTGCCCCTTAACACCTGTAATCACAATGCTCCATGACCCTGTCATCACAATGCTACATGACCCCTGTCATCACATTGTTCCATGGCCTATGTATTCACAATGCTCCATGGACCCTGTAATCACACTGCTCCATGTTCCCTTTCAACACAATGGTCCATGAACCCTGTCATCACAACGTTCCATGAAAGTTGTCATCAAAAGTCTCCATGACCCTGGTCACCACAAGGTTCCCTGCTCTTGTCATCACAATGCTCCATGACCCTTGTAATCACAGTGGTACATGGCCTTGTCACCACAATGTTCCATGGCCTCTGTCATCACCATGCTCCATGGTCTTTCTCATCACAATGCTCTATGACCCCTGTCATCACTATGCTTGATGACCATTGTCATCACAATGCTCCAAGGCCCCTGTCATCACAATGCCTCATGGTCTTGTAATCACAATGCTCAATGACCCCTGTCATCACAATGCTCCATGCCTTTGTCATCACAATGCTCCATGGCCCCTGTAATCACAGTGCTCCAGAACACTTGTCAGCATAATACTCCATTCCCGTGTCATCCCATTGCTCAATGACATTTGTCATCAAAATGTTCCTTGGCCTTTGGCATCAGAGTGATCCATGATAACTTTAATCAAAATTCTACATGACCATTGTCATCACAATGCAAGGTGACCAATGTCATCACAATGCCCCAAGACACGTGTCATCACAATTCGCCTTGGCCCTTGTTATCTCAATGCTGTATGAACCGTGTCATCACTAGGTTTCAGGACACTTGTCATCAAAGAGATCCATGACAACATTCATCACAATGCCCCATGAACTCTGTTATCTCAATGCTCCATGGCCTTTGTATTCCCAATGTTCCATTGTCCCGATAATCGCATTGCTCCATGAACACTTTCATCACAATGCTCCTTGACCACTGTCACCGTAATGACCCATGACGTTTCTCATCACTGTGCTCCAAGGCCACTCTCATCAAAATGCTCCATGATCTGTGTCAGCCCAATATTGCATGACAGTTGTCATCACAAGGCTCTATGATCCCTGTAATCACAATGATCCCTGCCAATAACATCACAATGTTCCATGTCTCCTGTAATCACAATGCTCCATGCCCTTGTCATCACAATGCTCCAGGTCTGTTTTCATCACCATGCTTCATGCCCGTGTCATCACAATGCTCCATGAATCTTGTCTTCACCATGCTCCATGGCCCATGTCATCACAATGCTCCGTGACTCCTGTCAACACAATGCCTGATGACTCCTGTCATCAAAATGCTAAATGGCACTTGTCATCACAATGCTCTATGACGCCTGTCATCACTATTCTCCATGTCACTTGTTATCACAATGCTCCATGGCCCCTGTAATCACAGTACTCCATGACCCCCTTCATCACAATGCCCAATGCCACCTCTTATCACAATTCTCCATGGCATTTGTCATCACGATGCTCCATGACACCTGTCATCACAATGCTCCATGACACTTGTCATCACAATGCTCGATGGCCCTTGTCATCACAATGTTCCTTGGTGCTTTGCATCGCAATGTTCCATGACAACTCTCATCAAAATACTCCAAGATTTGTTTCATCCCAAAGCTCCATGGCCCTTGTCATTACAAATCCACATGATCCCTTTCATCACAATTGTCCATGGCAACTTACATAAAAATGCTCCATGCCCCTGTCATCACAATGCCCAAAGATATCTGTTTTTACAATGATCCATGACCCTTGTCATCACAAGGCTCCATGTCCCTTGTATTCACATTGCTCCATGGCCCTTGTCATCACAATGCTCCATAGCGCTTTTCATCGCAATGCTCCATGACCGCTTTCAGCACAATGCCCCATGACCCCTGTCATCATGATGCTCAACTGCCCTTGTCATCACAAGTCTCCATGAAACATTTCCTCAAAATGCTCCAGTACGCCTTTCATCCAAATTCCCCGTGGCCACTGTCATCACAATTCTCCATGACCACTGTCATCATAATGGTCCATGACCCGTTTCATCTCAATGCTCCATGACACCCGTCACCACAGTGCTCCATGGCCTTTGTCATCACAATGTTCCATGTCCCCTATAATCAAAATGCTCCATGCCTTTTTCCTCACAATGCTCCAGAATTCTTGTCATCACAATGTTCCATGACCGTGGCATCACAATGCTCCATGGCCCTTGTCATCACAGTGCTCCAGAATTCTTGTCATCACAATGTTCCATGACCGTGTCATCACAATGCTACATGACCCTGGTCATCACAGTTCTCCCTGACCTTTGTCATCACAATGCTCTATGTCGCTTTTCATCACAATTCTCAATGACCACTTTAATCACTATGCTCGCTGACCATTTTCATCACATTTCTCTATTGTCATTACAATTCCCCATCGTCCCTTTCTTCGCAATGCTCCATGATGCCTGTCATCACAATGCTCCACGGCTTCTGTTATCACAATGCTCCAGGACCAGTTTCATCACAATACTCCATCCCCCTTGTCATCACAGTGCACAATGAAACCTTTCATTACAATGCTCCATGACACTTGTCATCACAATGCTCCATGGCCTTTATCGTCACAATGCTCCCAGGCACTTTTCATCACGATGTTCCATGAAAACTTTCATCACATTGCTCCATGACCATTGTCATCACAATAGTCCATAGCCTTGTCAACACAATGCTGCATAATCCCTGTCATCACAATTCTCCATGACTGCTGTCATCACATAATCCAGGACAATTTTCATAACAATGCTTCATGCCCCCAGTCATCACAGTGCTCCATGATACATTTCATCACAATTCCTAGATGATCAATGTCATCACAATGCCCCATGACACCTGTCATCACAATTCGCTATGACCCTTGTCATCACAATACTCGATGAACTGTGTCATCACAGTGTTCCAGGACACATGTCATCACAATGATCCATGACTACTTCCATCACAATGCTCCAATACACCTGTCATCACAATGCTCCATGGCCCCTGTTATCATATTGCTCCATGATCTCTTTGATCACAGTGCTCCATGACCAGTGTCATCACCATGCCTCATGACGCCTGTCATCTCAATGCTCCATGGCCCCTTTCATCACAATGCTCCATGAACCCAGTCATCACAGTGTTCCCTGCCCTTTTCATCGCAATGCTCCATGGGCCCTGTCATCACAATGCTCCATGTCCTTGTCATCAAAATGCTCCAGAACTCTTGTCATCATAATGCTCCATGCCAATGTCATCAAAATGCCCCATGACACTTGTCATCACAATGCTCCATGGCCTTTGTCATCACAATGTTCCATGGCCCCTGTCATCACAATTCTCCATGCCCTTGTCATCAAAATGCTCCAGAACTCTTGTCATCATAATGCTCCATGCCAATGTCATCAAAATGCCCCATGACACTTGTCATCACAATGTTCCATGGCCTTTGTCATCACAATGTTCCATGGCCCCTGTCATCACAGTGCTCCATGATAACTTTCATCACAATTCTAGATGACCACTGTCATCACAATGCCCCATGACAGATGTCATCACAATTCGCCATGGTCCTTGTCATCACAATGCTCCATGAACCGTGTCATCACAAGGTTCCAGGACACTTGTCATCACAATGATCCATGATCATTTTCATCACAATGCTCCATGAACCCTGTCGTCTCAATGCTCCATAGTCTTTGTATTCACAATGCTCCATGGCTCCTGTAATCACAGTGCTCCATGACCCCTTTCATCACAATGCTCCAAGACCGCTGTCATCACAATGCCCCATGACGCCTGCCTTCACAAATCTCCAAGGCCTCTCTTACCAAAATGCTCCATGATCCCTGTCAGCACAATATTCGATGGCACTTTTCATCACAATGCTCCATGACCCCTGTCATCACAAAGTTCTCTGCCCATATCATCACAATGCTCCTTGTCACCTTTAATCACAATGCTCCATGCCCTTTCATCACAATGCTCCAGAATTCTTGTCATCGCAATGTTCCTTGACCGTGTCATCACAATGCTCCATGAACCTTGTCATCACAAAGCTCCATGACCCCTGTCATCACAATGATCCATGACGCTTGTCATCACAAAGCTCCATGACCACTGTCATCACAATGCTCCATGACCGTTGTCATCACAAAGCTCCATGACCCCTGTCATCACACTGATCCATGACTCCTTTCCTCACAGTGCTCCAGTACCCTTTTCATCACAATGCTCCATGCCATTGTCAGCACAATGCTCCTTGGACCCTGTCATCAAAATGCTCCATCCCCTTTTCATCACAATGCTCCAGATATCCTATCATTACAATGCTCCATGCCCGTGTCAAGACAATGCTCCATGACCCATGTCATCAAATTGCTTTATGAACCTTGTTATTAGAATAATCCATGACCCTTGTCATCAAAATGATCCATGACAGTTGTCATCACAATGCTGCATGATACCTTTCATCCCAACTCTCTGTGACCGCTGTCATCACAATGCTCCAGGACAATTTTCATCACAATGCTCCATGCCCCCTGTCATCACAGTGCCCCTTAACACCTGTAATCACAATGCTCCATGACCCTGTCATCACAATGCTACATGACCACTGTCATCACATTGTTCCATGGCCTATGTATTCACAATGCTCCATGGACCCTGTAATCACACTGCTCCATGTTCCCTTTCAACACAATGGTCCATGAACCCTGTCATCACAACGTTCCATGAAAGTTGTCATCAAAAGTCTCCATGACCCTGGTCACCACAAGGTTCCCTGCTCTTGTCATCACAATGCTCCATGACCCTTGTAATCACAGTGGTACATGGCCTTGTCACCACAATGTTCCATGGCCTCTGTCATCACCATGCTCCATGGTCTTTCTCATCACAATGCTCTATGACCCCTGTCATCACTATGCTTGATGACCATTGTCATCACAATGCTCCAAGGCCCCTGTCATCACAATGCCTCATGGTCTTGTAATCACAATGCTCAATGACCCCTGTCATCACAATGCTCCATGCCTTTGTCATCACAATGCTCCATGGCCCCTGTAATCACAGTGCTCCAGAACACTTGTCAGCATAATACTCCATTCCCGTGTCATCCCATTGCTCAATGACATTTGTCATCAAAATGTTTCTTGGCCTTTGGCATCACAGTGATCCATGATAACTTTAATCAAAATTCTACATGACCATTGTCATCACAATGCAAGGTGACCAATGTCATCACAATGCCCCAAGACACGTGTCATCACAATTCGCCTTGGCCCTTGTTATCTCAATGCTGTATGAACCGTGTCATCACTAGCTTTCAGGACACTTGTCATCAAAGAGATCCATGACAACATTCATCACAATGCCCCATGAACTCTGTTATCTCAATGCTCCATGGCCTTTGTATTCCCAATGTTCCATTGTCCCGATAATCGCATTGCTCCATGAACACTTTCATCACAATGCTCCTTGACCACTGTCACCGTAATGACCCATGACGTTTCTCATCACTGTGCTCCAAGGCCACTCTCATCAAAATGCTCCATGATCTGTGTCAGCCCAATATTGCATGACAGTTGTCATCACAAGGCTCTATGATCCCTGTAATCACAATGATCCCTGCCAATAACATCACAATGTTCCATGTCTCCTGTAATCACAATGCTCCATGCCCTTGTCATCACAATGCTCCAGGTCTGTTTTCATCACCATGCTTCATGCCCGTGTCATCACAATGCTCCATGAATCTTGTCTTCACCATGCTCCATGGCCCATGTCATCACAATGCTCTGTGACTCCTGTCAACACAATGCCTGATGACTCCTGTCATCAAAATGCTAAATGGCACTTGTCATCACAATGCTCTATGACGCCTGTCATCACTATTCTCCAAGTCACTTGTTATCACAATGCTCCATGGCCCCTGTAATCACAGTACTCCATGACCCCCTTCATCACAATGCCCAATGCCACCTCTTATCACAATTCTCCATGGCATTTGTCATCACGATGCTCCATGACACCTGTCATCACAATGCTCCATGACACTTGTCATCACAATGCTCGATGGCCCTTGTCATCACAATGTTCCTTGGTGCTTTGCATCGCAATGTTCCATGACAACTCTCATCAAAATACTCCAAGATTTCTTTCATCCCAATGCTCCATGGCCCTTGTCATTACAAATCCACATGATCCCTTTCATCACAATTGTCCATGGCAACTTACATAAAAATGCTCCATGCCCCTGTCATCACAATGCCTAAATATATCTGTTTTTACAATGATCCATGACCCTTGTCATCACAAGGCTCCATGTCCCTTGTATTCACATTGCTCCATGGCCCTTGTCATCACAATGCTCCATAGCGCTTTTCATCGCAATGCTCCATGACCGCTTTCAGCACAATGCCCCATGACCCCTGTCATCATGATGCTCAACTGCCCTTGTCATCACAAGTCTCCATGAAACATTTCCTCAAAATGCTCCAGTACGCCTTTCATCCAAATTCCCCGTGGCCACTGTCATCACAATTCTCCATGACCACTGTCATCATAATGGTCCATGACCCGTTTCATCTCAATGCTCCATGACACCCGTCACCACAGTGCTCCATGGCCTTTGTCATCACAATGTTCCATGTCCCCTATAATCAAAATGCTCCATGCCTTTTTCCTCACAATGCTCCAGAATTCTTGTCATCACAATGTTCCATGACCGTGGCATCACAATGCTCCATGGCCCTTGTCATCACAATGCTCCAGAATTCTTGTCATCACAATGTTCCATGACCGTGTCATCACAATGCTACATGACCCTGGTCATCACAGTTCTCCCTGACCTTTGTCATCACAATGCTCTATGTCGCTTTTCATCACAATTCTCAATGACCACTTTAATCACTATGCTCGCTGACCATTTTCATCACATTTCTCTATTGTCATTACAATTCCCCATCGTCCCTTTCTTCACAATGCTCCATGATGCCTGTCACCACAATGCTCCACGGCTTCTGTTATCACAATGCTCCAGGACCAGTTTCATCACAATACTCCATCCCCCTTGTCATCACAGTGCACAATGAAACCTTTCATTACAATGCTCCATGACACTTGTCATCACAATGCTCCATGGCCTTTATCGTCACAATGCTCCCAGGCACTTTTCATCACGATGTTCCATGAAAACTTTCATCACATTGCTCCATGACCATTGTCATCACAATAGTCCATACCCTTGTCAACACAATGCTGCATAATCCCTGTCATCACAATTCTCCATGACTGCTGTCATCACATAATCCAGGACAATTTTCATAACAATGCTTCATGCCCCCAGTCATCACAGTGCTCCATGATACATTTCATCACAATTCCTAGATGATCAATGTCATCACAATGCCCCATGACACCTGTCATCACAATTCGCTATGACCCTTGTCATCGCAATACTCGATGAACTGTGTCATCACAGTGTTCCAGGACACATGTCATCACAATGATCCATGACTACTTTCATCACAATGCTCCAATACACCTGTCATCACAATGCTCCATGGCCCCTGTTATCATATTGCTCCATGATCTCTTTGATCACAATGCTCCATGACCAGTGTCATCACCATGCCTCATGACGCCTGTCATCTCAATGCTCCATGGCCCCTTTCATCACAATGCTCCATGAACCCAGTCATCACAGTGTTCCCTGCCCTTTTCATCGCAATGCTCCATGGGCCCTGTCATCACAATGCTCCATGCCCTTGTCATCAAAATGCTCGAGAACTCTTGTCATCATAATGCTCCATGCCAATGTCATCAAAATGCCCCATGACACTTGTCATCACAATGCTCCATGGCCTTTGTCATCACAATGTTCCATGGCCCCTGTCATCACAATTCTCCATGCCCTTGTCATCAAAATGCTCCAGAACTCTTGTCATCATAATGCTCCATGCCAATGTCATCGAAATGCCCTATGACACTTGTCATCACAATGCTCCATGGCCTTTGTCATCACAATGTTCCATGGCCCCTGTCATCACAGTGCTCCATGATAACTTTCATCACAATTCTAGATGACCACTGTCATCACAATGCCCCATGACAGATGTCATCACAATTCGCCATGGTCCTTGTCATCACAATGCTCCATGAACCGTGTCATCACAAGGTTCCAGGACACTTGTCATCACAATGATCCATGATCACTTTCATCACAATGCTCCATGAACCCTGTCGTCTCAATGCTCCATAGTCTTTGTATTCACAATGCTCCATGGCTCCTGTAATCACAGTGCTCCATGACCCCTTTCATCACAATGCTCCAAGACCGCTGTCATCACAATGCCCCATGACGCCTGCCTTCACAAATCTCCAAGGCCTCTCTTACCAAAATGCTCCATGATCCCTGTCAGCACAATATTCGATGGCACTTTTCATCACAATGCTCCATGACCCCTGTCATCACAAAGTTCTCTGCCCATATCATCACAATGCTCCTTGTCACCTTTAATCACAATGCTCCATGCCCTTTCATCACAATGCTCCAGAATTCTTGTCATCGCAATGTTCCTTGACCGTGTCATCACAATGCTCCATGAACCTTGTCATCACAAAGCTCCATGACCCCTCTCATCACCATGATCCATGACCCTTGTCATCACAAAGCTCCATGACCCCTGTCATCACAATGATCCATGACGCTTGTCATCACAAAGCTCCATGACCACTGTCATCACAATGCTCCATGACCGTTGTCATCACAAAGCTCCATGACCCCTGTCATCACATTGATCCATGACTCCTTTCCTCACAGTGCTCCAGTACCCTTTTCATCACAATGCTCCATGCCATTGTCAGCACAATGCTCCTTGGACCCTGTCATCAAAATGCTCCATCCCCTTTTCATCACAATGCTCCAGATATCCTATCATTACAATGCTCCATGCCCGTGTCAAGACAATGCTCCATGACCCATGTCATCAAATTGCTTTATGAACCTTGTTATCAGAATAATCCATGACCCCTGTCATCAGAATGATCCATGACAGTTGTCATCACAATGCTGCATGATACCTTTCATCCCAACTCTCTGTCACCGCTGTCATCACAATGCTCCAGGACAATTTTCATCACAATGCCCCATGCCCCCTGTCATCACAGTGCCCCTTAACACCTGTAATCACAATGCTCCATGACCCTGTCATCACAATGCTACATGAACCCTGTCATCACATTGTTCCATGGCCTATGTATTCACAATGCTCCATGGACCCTGTAATCACACTGCTCCATGTTCCCTTTCAACACAATGGTCCATGAACCCTGTCATCACAACGTTCCAGGAAAGTTGTCATCAAAAGTCTCCATGACCCTGGTCACCACAAAGTTCCCTGCTCTTGTCATCACAATGCTCCATGACCCTTGTAATCACAGTGGTACATGGCCTTGTCACCACAATGTTCCATGGCCTCTGTCATCACCATGCTCCATGGTCTTTCTCATCACAATGCTCTATGACCCCTGTCATCACTATGCTTGATGACCATTGTCATCACAATGCTCCAAGGCCCCTGTCATCACAATGCCTCATGGTCTTGTAATCACAATGCTCAATAACCCCTGTCATCACAATGCTCCATGCCTTTGTCATCACAATGCTCCATGGCCCCTGTAATCACAATGCTCCAGAACACTTGTCAGCATAATACTCCATTCCCGTGTCATCCCATTGCTCAATGACATTTGTCATCAAAATGTTCCTTGGCCTTTGGCATCACAGTGATCCATGATAACTTTAATCAAAATTCTACATGACCATTGTCATCACAATGCAAGGTGACCAATGTCATCACAATGCCCCAAGACACGTGTCATCACAATTCGCCTTGGCCCTTGTTATCTCAATGCTGTATGAACCGTGTCATCACTAGGTTTCAGGACACTTGTCATCAAAGAGATCCATGACAACATTCATCACAAGGCCCCATGAACTCTGTTATCTCAATGCTCCATGGCCTTTGTATTCCCAATGTTCCATTGTCCCGATAATCACATTGCTCCATGAACACTTTCATCACAATGCTCCTTGACCACTGTCACCGTAATGACCCATGACGTTTCTCATCACTGTGCTCCAAGGCCACTCTCATCAAAATGCTCCATGATCTGTGTCAGCCCAATATTGCATGACAGTTGTCATCACAAGGCTCTATGATCCCTGTAATCACAATGATCCCTGCCAATAACATCACAATGTTCCATGTCTCCTGTAATCACAATGCTCCATGCCCTTGTCATCACAGTGCTCCAGGTCTGTTTTCATCACCATGCTTCATGCCCGTGTCATCACAATGCTCCATGAATCTTGTCTTCACAATGCTCCATGGCCCATGTCATCACAATGCTCCGTGACTCCTGTCAACACAATGCCTGATGACTCCTGTCATCAAAATGCTAAATGGCACTTGTCATCACAATGCTCTATGACGCCTGTCATCACTATTCTCCATGTCACTTGTTATCACAATGCTCCATGGCCCCTGTAATCACAGTACTCCATGACCCCTTTCATCACAATGCCCAATGCCACCTCTTATCACAATTCTCCATGGCATTTGTCATCACGATGCTCCATGACACCTGTCATCACAATGCTCCATGACACTTGTCATCAAAATGCTCGATGGCCCTTGTCATCACAATGTTCCTTGGTGCTTTTCATCGCAATGTTCCATGACAACTCTCATCAAAATACTCCAAGATTTGTTTCATCCCAATGCTCCATGGCCCTTGTCATTACAAATCCACATGATCCCTTTCATCACAATTGTCCATGGCAACTTACATAAAAATGCTCCATGCCCCTGTCATCACAATGCCCAAAGATATCTGTTTTTACAATGATCCATGACCCTTGTCATCACAAGGCTCCATGTCCCTTTTATTCACATTGCTCCATGGCCCTTGTCATCACAATGCTCCATAGCGCTTTTCATCGCAATGCTCCATGACCGCTTTCAGCACAATGCCCCATGACCCCTGTCATCATGATGCTCAACTGCCCTTGTCATCACAAGTCTCCATGAAACATTTCCTCAAAATGCTCCAGTACGCCTTTCATCCAAATTCCCCGTGGCCACTGTCATCACAATTCTCCATGACCACTGTCATCATAATGGTCCATGACCCGTTTCATCTCAATGCTCCATGACACCCGTCACCACAGTGCTCCATGGCCTTTGTCATCACAATGTTCCATGTCCCCTATAATCAAAATGCTCCATGCCTTTTTCCTCACAATGCTGCAGAATTCTTGTCATCACAATGTCCCATGACCGTGGCATCACAATGCTTCATGGCCCTTGTCATCACAATGCTCCAGAATTCTTGTCATCACAATGTTCCATGACCGTGTCATCACAATGCTACATGACCCTGGTCATCAGAGTTCTCCCTGACCTTTGTCATCACAATGCTCTATGTCGCTTTTCATCACAATTCTCAATGACCACTTTAATCACTATGCTCGCTGACCATTTTCATCACATTTCTCTATTGTCATTACAATTCCCCATCGTCCCTTTCTTCACAATGCTCCATGATGCCTGTCATCACAATGCTCCACGGCTTCTGTTATCACAATGCTCCAGGACCAGTTTCATCACAATACTCCATCCCCCTTGTCATCACAGTGCACAATGAAACCTTTCATTACAATGCTCCATGACACTTGTCATCACAATGCTCCATGGCCTTTATCGTCACAATGCTCCCAGGCACTTTTCATCACGATGTTCCAGTAAACTTTCATCACATTGCTCCATGACCATTGTCATCACAATAGTCCATACCCTTGTCAACACAATGCTGCATAATCCCTGTCATCACAATTCTCCATGACTGCTGTCATCACATAATCCAGGACAATTTTCATAACAATGCTTCATGCCCCCAGTCATCACAGTGCTCCATGATACATTTCATCACAATTCCTAGATGATCAATGTCATCACAATGCCCCATGACACCTGTCATCACAATTCGCTATGACCCTTGTCATCACAATACTCGATGAACTGTGTCATCACAGTGTTCCAGGACACATGTCATCACAATGATCCATGACTACTTTCATCACAATGCTCCAATACACCTGTCATCACAATGCTCCATGGCCCCTGTTATCATATTGCTCCATGATCTCTTTGATCACAATGCTCCATGACCAGTGTCATCACCATGCCTCATGAGGCCTGTCATCTCAATGCTCCATGGCCCCTTTCATCACAATGCTCCATGAACCCAGTCATCACAGTGTTCCCTGCCCTTTTCATCGCAATGCTCCATGGGCCTTGTCATCACAATGCTCCATGCCCTTGTCATCAAAATGCTCCAGAACTCTTGTCATCATAATGCTCCATGCCAATGTCATCAAAATGCCCCATGACACTTGTCATCACAATGCTCCATGGCCTTTGTCATCACAATGTTCCATGGCCCCTGTCATCACAATTCTCCATGCCCTTGTCATCAAAATGCTCCAGAACTCTTGTCATCATAATGCTCCATGCCAATGTCATCAAAATGCCCCATGACGCTTGTCATCACAATGCTCCATGGCCTTTGTCATCACAATGTTCCATGGCCCCTGTCATCACAGTGCTCCATGAAAACTTTCATCACAATTCTAGATGACCACTGTCATCACAATGTCCCATGACAGATGTCATCACAATTCGCCATGGTCCTTGTCATCACAATGCTCCATGAACTGTGTCATCACAAGGTTCCAGGACACTTGTCATCACAATGATCCATGATCACTTTCATCACAATGCTCCATGAACCCTGTCGTCTCAATGCTCCATAGTCTTTGTATTCACAATGCTCCATGGCTCCTGTAATCACAGTGCTCCATGATCCCTTTCATCACAATGCTCCAAGACCGCTGTCATCACAATGCCCCATGACGCCTGCCTTCACAAATCTCCAAGGCCTCTCTTACCAAAATGCTCCATGATCCCTGTCAGCACAATATTCGATGGCACTTTTCATCACAATGCTCCATGACCCCTGTCATCACAAAGTTCTCTGCCCATATCATCACAATGCTCCTTGTCACCTTTAATCACAATGCTCCATGCCATTTCATCACAATGCTCCAGAATTCTTGTCATCGCAATGTTCCTTGACCGTGTCATCACAATACTCCATGAACCTTGTCATCACAAAGCTCCATGACCCCTGTCATCACCATGATCCATGACCCTTGTCATCACAAAGCTCCATGACCCCTGTCATCACAATGATCCAAGACGCTTGTCATCACAAAGCTCCATGACCACTGTCATCACAATGCTCCAGAATTCTTGTCATCGCAATGTTCCTTGACCGTGTCATCACAATGCTCCATGACCCATGTCATCAAATTGCTTTATGAACCTTGTTATCAGAATAATCCATGACCCCTGTCATCAAAATGATCCATGACAGTTGTCATCACAATGCTGCATGATACCTTTCATCCCAACTCTCTGTCACCGCTGTCATCACAATGCTCCAGGACAATTTTCATCACAATGCTCCATGCCCCCTGTCATCACAGTGCCCCTTAACCCCTGTAATCACAATGCTCCATGAACCTGTCATCACAATGCTACATGACCCCCCTGTCATCACATTGTTCCATGGCCTATGTATTCACAATGCTCCATGGACCCTGTAATCACACTGCTCCATGTTCCCTTTCAACACAATGGTCCATGAACCCTGTCATCACAACGTTCCAGGAAAGTTGTCATCAAAAGTCTCCATGACCCTGGTCACCACAAGGTTCCCTGCTCTTGTCATAACAATGCTCCTTGACCCTTGTAATCACAGTGGTACATGGCCTTGTCACCACAATGTTCCATGTCCTCTGTCATCACCATGCACCATGGTCTTTCTCATCACAATGTTCTATGACCCCTGTCATCACTATGCTTGATGACCATTGTCATCACAATGCTCCAACGCCCCTGTCATCACAATGCCTCATGGTCTTGTAATCACAATGCTCAATGACCCCTGTCATCACAATGCTCCATGCCTTTGTCATCACAATGCTCCATGGCCCCTGTAATCACAATGCTCCAGAACACTTGTCAGCATAATACTCCATTCCCGTGTCATCCCATTGCTCAATGACATTTGTCATCAAAATGTTCCTTGGCCTTTGGCATCACAGTGATCCATGATAACTTTAATCAAAATTCTACATGACCATTGTCATCACAATGCAAGGTGACCAATGTCATCACAATGCCCCAAGACACGTGTCATCACAATTCGCCTTGGCCCTTGTTATCTCAATGCTGTATGAACCGTGTCATCACTAGGTTTCAGGACACTTGTCATCAAAGAGATCCATGACAACATTCATCACAATGCCCCATGAACTCTGTTATCTCAATGCTCCATGGCCATTGTATTCCCAATGTTCCATTGTCCCGATAATCACATTGCTCCATGAACACTTTCATCACAATGCTCCTTGACCCCTGTCATCACAATGATCCAAGACGCTTGTCATCACAAAGCTCCATGACCACTGTCATCACAATGCTCCAGAATTCTTGTCATCGCAATGTTCCTTGACCGTGTCATCACAATGCTCCATGACCCATGTCATCAAATTGCTTTATGAACCTTGTTATCAGAATAATCCATGACCCCTGTCATCAAAATGATCCATGACAGTTGTCATCACAATGCTGCATGATACCTTTCATCCCAACTCTCTGTCACCGCTGTCATCACAATGCTCCAGGACAATTTTCATCACAATGCTCCATGCCCCCTGTCATCACAGTGCCCCTTAACCCCTGTAATCACAATGCTCCATGAACCTGTCATCACAATGCTACATGACCCCCCTGTCATCACATTGTTCCATGGCCTATGTATTCACAATGCTCCATGGACCCTGTAATCACACTGCTCCATGTTCCCTTTCAACACAATGGTCCATGAACCCTGTCATCACAACGTTCCAGGAAAGTTGTCATCAAAAGTCTCCATGACCCTGGTCACCACAAGGTTCCCTGCTCTTGTCATAACAATGCTCCGTGACCCTTGTAATCACAGTGGTACATGGCCTTGTCACCACAATGTTCCATGTCCTCTGTCATCACCATGCACCATGGTCTTTCTCATCACAATGCTCTATGACCCCTGTCATCACTATGCTTGATGACCATTGTCATCACAATGCTCCAACGCCCCTGTCATCACAATGCCTCATGGTCTTGTAATCACAATGCTCAATGACCCCTGTCATCACAATGCTCCATGCCTTTGTCATCACAATGCTCCATGGCCCCTGTAATCACAATGCTCCAGAACACTTGTCAGCATAATACTCCATTCCCGTGTCATCCCATTGCTCAATGACATTTGTCATCAAAATGTTCCTTGGCCTTTGGCATCACAGTGATCCATGATAACTTTAATCAAAATTCTACATGACCATTGTCATCACAATGCAAGGTGACCAATGTCATCACAATGCCCCAAGACACGTGTCATCACAATTCGCCTTGGCCCTTGTTATCTCAATGCTGTATGAACCGTGTCATCACTAGGTTTCAGGACACTTGTCATCAAAGAGATCCATGACAACATTCATCACAATGCCCCATGAACTCTGTTATCTCAATGCTCCATGGCCATTGTATTCCCAATGTTCCATTGTCCCGATAATCACATTGCTCCATGAACACTTTCATCACAATGCTCCTTGACCACTGTCACCGTAATGACCCATGACGTTTCTCATCACTGTGCTCCAAGGCCACTCTCATCAAAATGCTCCATGATCTGTGTCAGCCCAATATTGCATGACAGTTGTCATCACAAGGCTCTATGATCCCTGTAATCACAATGATCCCTGCCAATAACATCACAATGTTCCATGTCTCCTGTAATCACAATGCTCCATGCCCTTGTCATCACAATGCTCCAGGTCTGTTTTCATCACCATGCTTCATGCCCGTGTCATCACAATGCTCCATGAATCTTGTCTTCACAATGCTCCATGGCCCATGTCATCACAATGCTCCGTGACTCCTGTCAACACAATGCCTGATGACTCCTGTCATCAAAATGCTAAATGGCACTTGTCATCACAATGCTCTATGACACCTGTCATCACTATTCTCCATGTCACTTGTTATCACAATGCTCCATGGCCACTGTAATCACAGTACTCCATGACCCCTTTCATCACAATGCCCAATGCCACCTCTTATCACAATTCTCCATGGCATTTGTCATCACGATGCTCCATGACACCTGTCATCACAATGCTCCATGACACTTGTCATCACAATGCTCGATGGCCCTTGTCATCACAATGTTCCTTGGTGCTTTTCATCGCAATGTTCCATGACAACTCTCATCAAAATACTCCAAGATTTGTTTCATCCCAATGCTCCATGGCCCTTGTCATTACAAATCCACATGATCCCTTTCATCACAATTGTCCATGGCAACTTACATAAAAATGCTCCATGCCCCTGTCATCACAATGCCGAAAGATATCTGTTTTTACAATGATCCATGCCCCTTGTCATCACAAGGCTCCATGTCCCTTGTATTCACAGTGCTCCATGGCCCTTGTCATCGCAATGCTCCATAGCGCTTTTCATCGCAATGCTCCATGACCGCTTTCAGCACAATGCCCCATGACCCCTGTCATCATGATGCTCAACTGCCCTTGTCATCACAAGTCTCCATGAAACATTTCCTCAAAATGCTCCAGTACGCCTTTCATCCAAATTCCCCGTGGCCACTGTCATCACAATTCTCCATGACCACTGTCATCATAATGGTCCATGACCCGTTTCATCTCAATGCTCCATGACACCCGTCACCACAGTGCTCCATGGCCTTTGTCATCACAATGTTCCATGTCCCCTATAATCAAAATGCTCCATGCCTTTTTCCTCACAATGCTGCAGAATTCTTGTCATCACAATGTCCCATGACCGTGGCATCACAATGCTCCATGGCCCTTGTCATCACAATGCTCCAGAATTCTTGTCATCACAATGTTCCATGACCGTGTCATCACAATGCTACATGACCCTGGTCATCAGAGTTCTCCCTGACCTTTGTCATCACAATGCTCTATGTCGCTTTTCATCACAATTCTCAATGACCACTTTAATCACTATGCTCGCTGACCATTTTCATCACATTTCTTTATTGTCATTACAATTCCCCATCGTCCCTTTCTTCACAATGCTCCATGATGCCTGTCATCACAATGCTCCACGGCTTCTGTTATCACAATGCTCCAGGACCAGTTTCATCACAATACTCCATCCCCCTTGTCATCACAGTGCACAATGAAACCTTTCATTACAATGCTCCATGACACTTGTCATCACAATGCTCCATGGCCTTTATCGTCACAATGCTCCCAGGCACTTTTCATCACGATGTTCCAGTAAACTTTCATCACATTGCTCCATGACCATTGTCATCACAATAGTCCATACCCTTGTCAACACAATGCTGCATAATCCCTGTCATCACAATTCTCCATGACTGCTGTCATCACATAATCCAGGACAATTTTCATAACAATGCTTCATGCCCCCAGTCATCACAGTGCTCCATGATACATTTCATCACAATTCCTAGATGATCAATGTCATCACAATGCCCCATGACACCTGTCATCACAATTCGCTATGACCCTTGTCATCACAATACTCGATGAACTGTGTCATCACAGTGTTCCAGGACACATGTCATCACAATGATCCATGACTACTTTCATCACAATGCTCCAATACACCTGTCATCACAATGCTCCATGGCCCCTGTTATCATATTGCTCCATGATCTCTTTGATCACAATGCTCCATGACCAGTGTCATCACCATGCCTCATGAGGCCTGTCATCTCAATGCTCCATGGCCCCTTTCATCACAATGCTCCATGAACCCAGTCATCACAGTGTTCCCTGCCCTTTTCATCGCAATGCTCCATGGGCCCTGTCATCACAATGCTCCATGCCCTTGTCATCAAAATGCTCCAGAACTCTTGTCATCATAATGCTCCATGCCAATGTCATCAAAATGCCCCATGACACTTGTCATCACAATGCTCCATGGCCTTTGTCATCACAATGTTCCATGGCCCCTGTCATCACAATTCTCCATGCCCTTGTCATCAAAATGCTCCAGAACTCTTGTCATCATAATGCTCCATGCCAATGTCATCAAAATGCCCCATGACGCTTGTCATCACAATGCTCCATGGCCTTTGTCATCACAATGTTCCATGGCCCCTGTCATCACAGTGCTCCATGATAACTTTCATCACAATTCTAGATGACCACTGTCATCACAATGCCCCATGACAGATGTCATCACAATTCGCCATGGTCCTTGTCATCACAATGCTCCATGAACTGTGTCATCGCAAGGTTCCAGGACACTTGTCATAACAATGATCCATGATCACTTTCATCACAATGCTCCATGAACCCTGTCGTCTCAATGCTCCATAGTCTTTGTATTCACAATGCTCCATGGCTCCTGTAATCACAGTGCTCCATGATCCCTTTCATCACAATGCTCCAAGACCGCTGTCATCACAATGCCCCATGACGCCTGCCTTCACAAATCTCCAAGGCCTCTCTTACCAAAATGCTCGATGATCCCTGTCAGCACAATATTCGATGGCACTTTTCATCACAATGCTCCATGACCCCTGTCATCACAAAGTTCTCTGCCCATATCATCACAATGCTCCTTGTCACCTTTAATCACAATGCTCCATGCCATTTCATCACAATGCTCCAGAATTCTTGTCATCGCAATGTTCCTTGACCGTGTCATCACAATACTCCATGAACCTTGTCATCACAAAGCTCCATGACCCCTGTCATCACCATGATCCATGACCCTTGTCATCACAAAGCTCCATGACCCCTGTCATCACAATGATCCATGACGCTTGTCGTCACAAAGCTCCATGACCACTGTCATCACAATGCTCCAGAATTCTTGTCATCGCAATGTTCCTTGACCGTGTCATCACAATGCTCCATGAACCTTGTCACACAAAGCTCCATGACCCCTGTCATCACAATGATCCATGACCCTTGTCATCACAAAGCTCCATGACCCCTGTCATCACAATGATCCATGACGCTTGTCATCACAAAGCTCCATGACCACTGTCATCACAATGCTCCATGACCGTTGTCATCACAAAGCTCCATGACCCCTGTCATCACATTGATCCATGACTCCTTTCCTCACAGTGCTCCAGTACCCTTTTCATCACAATGCTCCATGCCATTGTCAGCACAATGCTCCTTGGACCCTGTCATCAAAATGCTCCATCCCCTTTTCATCACAATGCTCCAGATATCCTATCATTACAATGCTCCATGCCCGTGTCAAGACAATGTTCCATGACCCATGTCATCAAATTGCTTTATGAACATTGTTATCAGAATAATCCATGACCCCTGTCATCAAAATGATCCATGACAGTTGTCATCACAATGCTGCATGATACCTTTCATCCCAACTCTCTGTCACCGCTGTCATCACAATGCTCCAGGACAATTTTCATCACAATGCTCCATGCTCCCTGTCATCACAGTGCCCCTTAACCCCTGTAATCACAATGCTCCATGAACCTGTCATCACAATGCTACATGACCCCTGTCATCACATTGTTCCATGGCCTATGTATTCACAATGCTCCATGGACCCTGTAATCACACTGCTCCATGTTCCCTTTCAACACAATGGTCCATGAACCCTGTCATCACAACGTTCCAGGAAAGTTGTCATCAAAAGTCTCCATGACCCTGGTCACCACAAGGTTCCCTGCTCTTGTCATCACAATGCTCCATGACCCTGTAATCACAGTGGTACATGGCCTTGTCACCACAATGTTCCATGTCCTCTGTCATCACCATGCTCCATGGTCTTTCTCATCACAATGCTCTATGACCCCTGTCATCACTATGCTTGATGACCATTGTCATCACAATGCTCTATGACCCCTGTCATCACTATGCTTGATGACCATTGTCATCACAATGCTCCAACGCCCCTGTCATCACAATGCCTCATGGTCTTGTAATCACAATGCTCAATGACCCCTGTCATCACAATGCTCCATGCCTTTGTCATCACAATGCTCCATGGCCCCTGTAATCACAATGCTCCAGAACACTTGTCAGCATAATACTCCATTCCCGTGTCATCCCATTGCTCAATGACATTTGTCATCAAAATGTTCCTTGGCCTTTGGCATCACAGTGATCCATGATAACTTTAATCAAAATTCTACATGACCATTGTCATCACAATGCAAGGTGACCAATGTCATCACAATGCCCCAAGACACGTGTCATCACAATTCGCCTTGGCCCTTGTTATCTCAATGCTGTATGAACCGTGTCATCACTAGGTTTCAGGACACTTGTCATCAAAGAGATCCATGACAACATTCATCACAATGCCCCATGAACTCTGTTATCTCAATGCTCCATGGCCATTGTATTCCCAATGTTCCATTGTCCCGATAATCACATTGCTCCATGAACACTTTCATCACAATGCTCCTTGACCACTGTCACCGTAATGACCCATGACATTTCTCATCACTGTGCTCCAAGGCCACTCTCATCAAAATGCTCCATGATCTGTGTCAGCCCAATATTGCATGACAGTTGTCATCACAAGGCTCTATGATCCCTGTAATCACAATGATCCCTGCCAATAACATCACAATGTTCCATGTCTCCTGTAATCACAATGCTCCATGCCCTTGTCATCACAATGCTCCAGGTCTGTTTTCATCACCATGCTTCATGCCCGTGTCATCACAATGCTCCATGAATCTTGTCTTCACAATGCTCCATGGCCCATGTCATCACAATGCTCCGTGACTCCTGTCAACACAATGCCTGATGACTCCTGTCACCAAAATGCTAAATGGCACTTGTCATCACAATGCTCTATGACGCCTGTCATCATTATTCTCCATGTCACTTGTTATCACAATGCTCCATGGCCCCTGTAATCACAGTACTCTATGACCCCTTTCATCACAATGCCCAATGCCACCTCTTATCACAATTCTCCATGGCATTTGTCATCACGATGCTCCATGACACCTGTCATCACAATGCTCCATGACACTTGTCATCAAAATGCTCGATGGCCCTTGTCATCACAATGTTCCTTGGTGCTTTTCATCGCAATGTTCCATGACAACTCTCATCAAAATACTCCAAGATTTGTTTCATCCCAATGCTCCATGGCCCTTGTCATTACAAATCCACATGATCCCTTTCATCACAATTGTCCATGGCAACTTACATAAAAATGCTCCATGCCCCTGTCATCACAATGCCCAAAGATATCTGTTTTTACAATGATCCATGACCCTTGTCATCACAAGGCTCCATGTCCCTTGTATTCACATTGCTCCATGGCCCTTGTCATCACAATGCTCCATAGCGCTTTTCATCGCAATGCTCCATGACCGCTTTCAGCACAATGCCCCATGACCCCTGTCATCATGATGCTCAACTGCCCTTGTCATCACAAGTCTCCATGAAACATTTCCTCAAAATGCTCCAGTACGCCTTTCATCCAAATTCCCCGTGGCCACTGTCATCACAATTCTCCATGACCACTGTCATCATAATGGTCCATGACCCGTTTCATCTCAATGCTCCATGACACCCGTCACCACAGTGCTCCATGGCCTTTGTCATCACAATGTTCCATGTCCCCTATAATCAAAATGCTCCATGCCTTTTTCCTCACAATGCTCCAGAATTCTTGTCATCACAATGTTCCATGACCGTGGCATCACAATGCTCCATGGCCCTTGTCATCACAATGCTCCAGAATTCTTGTCATCACAATGTTCCATGACCGTGTCATCACAATGCTACATGACCCTGGTCATCACAGTTCTCCCTGACCTTTGTCATCACAATGCTCTATGTCGCTTTTCATCACAATTCTCAATGACCACTTTAATCACTATGCTCGCTGACCATTTTCATCACATTTCTCTATTGTCATTACAATTCCCCATCGTCCCTTTCTTCACAATGCTCCATGATGACTGTCATCATAATGCTCCACGGCTTCTGTTATCACAATGCTCCAGGACCAGTTTCATCACAATACTCCATCCCCCTTGTCATCACAGTGCACAATGAAACCTTTCATTACAATGCTCCATGACACTTGTCATCACAATGCTCCATGGCCTTTATCGTCACAATGCTCCCAGGCACTTTTCATCACGATGTTCCATGAAAACTTTCATCACATTGCTCCATGACCATTGTCATCACAATAGTAGATACCCTTGTCAACACAATGCTGCATAATCCCTGTCATCACAATTCTCCATGACTGCTGTCATCACATAATACAGGACAATTTTCATAACAATGCTTCATGCCCCCAGTCATCACAGTGCTCCATGATACATTTCATCACAATTCCTAGATGATCAATGTCATCACAATGCCCCATGACACCTGTCATCACAATTCGCTATGACCCTTGTCATCACAATACTCGATGAACTGTGTCATCACAGTGTTCCAGGACACATGTCATCACAATGATCCATGACTACTTTCATCACAATGCTCCAATACACCTGTCATCACAATGCTCCATGGCCCCTGTTATCATATTGCTCCATGATCTCTTTGATCACAATGCTCCATGACCAGTGTCATCAACATGCCTCATGAGGCCTGTCATCTCAATGCTCCATGGCCCCTTTCATCACAATGCTCCATGAACCCAGTCATCACAGTGTTCCCTGCCCTTTGCATCGCAATGCTCCATGGGCCCTGTCATCACAATGCCCCATGACGCCTGCCTTCACAAATCTCCAAGGCCTCTCTTACCAAAATGCTCCATGATCCCTGTCAGCACAATATTCGATGGCACTTTTCATCACAATGCTCCATGACCCCTGTCATCACAAAGTTCTCTGCCCATATCATCACAATGCTCCTTGTCACCTTTAATCACAATGCTCCATGCCCTTTCATCACAATGCTCCAGAATTCTTGTCATCGCAATGTTCCTTGACCGTGTCATCACAATGCTCCATGAAACTTGTCATCACAAAGCTCCATGACCCCTGTAATCACAATGATCCATGACCCTTGTCATCACAAAGCTCCATGACCCCTGTCATCACAATGATCCATGACGCTTGTCATCACAAAGCTGCATGACCACTGTCATCAAAATGCTCCATGACCGTTGTCATCACAAAGCTCCATGACCCCTGTCATCACATTGATCCATGACTCCTTTCCTCACAGTGCTCCAGTACCCTTTTCATCACAATGCTCCATGCCAGTGTCAGCACAATGCTCCTTGGACCCTGTCATCAAAATGCTCCATCCGCTTTTCATCACAATGCTCCAGATATCCTATCATTACAATGCTCCATGCCCGTGTCAAGACAATGCTCCATGACCCATGTCATCAAATTGCTTTATGAACCTTGTTATCAGAATAATCCATGACCCCTGTCATCAAAATGATCCATGACAGTTGTCATCACAATGCTGCATGATACCTTTCATCCCAACTCTCTGTCACCACTGTCATCACAATGCTCCAGGACAATTTTCATCACAATGCTCCATGCCCCCTGTCATCACAGTGCCCCTTAACACCTGTAATCACAATGCTCCATGACCCTGTCATCACAATGCTACATGAACCCTGTCATCACATTGTTCCATGGCTTATGTATTCACAATGCTCCATGGACCCTGTAATCACACTGCTCCATGTTCCCTTTCAACACAATGGTCCATGAACCCTGTCATCACAACGTTCCATGAAAGTTGTCATCAAAAGTCTCCATGACCCTGGTCACCACAAGGTTCCCTGCTCTTGTCATCACAATGCTCCATGACCCTTGTAATCACAGTGGTACATGGCCTTGTCACCACAATGTTCCATGGCCTCTGTCATCACCATGCTCCATGGTCTTTCTCATCACAATGCTCTATGACCCCTGTCATCACTATGCTTGATGACCATTGTCATCACAATGCTCCAAGGCCCCTGTCATCACAATGCCTCATGGTCTTGTAATCACAATGCTCAATGACCCCTGTCATCACAATGCTCCATGCCTTTGTCATCACAATGCTCCATGGCCCCTGTAATCACAATGCTCCAGAACACTTGTCAGCATAATACTCCATTCCCGTGTCATCACATTGCTCAATGACATTTGTCATCAAAATGTTCCTTGGCCTTTGGCATCACAGTGATCCATGATATCTTTAATCAAAATTCTACATGACCATTGTCATCACAATGCAAGGTGACCAATGTCATCACAATGCCCCAAGACACGTGTCATCACAATTCACCTTGGCCCTTGTTATCTCAATGCTGTATGAACCGTGTCATCACTAGGTTTCAGGACACTTGTCATCAAAGAGATCCATGACAACATTCATCACAATGCCCCATGAACTCTGTTATCTCAATGCTCCATGGCCTTTGTATTCCCAATGTTCCATTGTCCCGATAATCACATTGCTCCATGAACACTTTCATCACAATGCTCCTTGACCACTGTCACCGTAATGACCCATGACGTTTCTCATCACTGTGCTCCAAGGCCATTCTCATCAAAATGCTCTGTGATCTGTGTCAGCCCAATATTGCATGACAGTTGTCATCACAAGGCTCTATGATCCCTGTAATCACAATGATTCCTGCCAATAACATCACAATGTTCCATGTCTCCTGTAATCACAATGCTCCATGCCCTTGTCATCACAATGCTCCAGGTCTGTTTTCATCACCATGCTTCATGCCCGTGTCATCACAATGCTCCATAAATCTTGTCTTCACAATGCTCCATGGCCCATGTCATCACAATGCTCCGTGACTCCTGTCAACACAATGCCTGATGACTCCTGTCATCAAAATGCTAAATGGCACTTGTCATCACAATGCTCTATGACGCCTGTCATCACTATTCTCCATGTCACTTGTTATCACAATGCTCCATGGCCCCTGTAATCACAGTACTCCATGACCCCTTTCATCACAATGCCCAATGCCACCTCTTATAACAATTCTCCAAGGCATTTGTCATCACGATGCTCCATGACACCTGTCATCACAATGCTCCATGACACTTGTCATCAAAATGCTCGATGGCCCTTGTCATCACAAGGTTCCTTGGTGCTTTTCATCGCAATGTTCCATGACAACTCTCATCAAAATTCTCCAAGATTTGTTTCATCCCAATGCTCCATGGCCCTTGTCATTACAAATCCACATGATCCCTTTCATCACAATTTTCCATGGCAACTTACATAAAAATGCTCCATGCCCCTGTCATCACAATGCCCAAAGATATCTGTTTTTACAATGATCCATGACCTTGTCATCACAAGGCTCCATGTCCCTTGTATTCACATTGCTCCATGCCCTTGTCATCACAATGCCCAAAGATATCTGTTTTTACAATGATCCAGGACCCTTGTCATCACAATGTTCCATGTCCCCTATAATCAAAATGCTCCATGCCTTTTTCCTCACAATGCTCCAGAATTCTTGTCATCACAATGTTCCATGACCGTGGCATCACAATGCTCCATGGCCCTTGTCATCACAATGCTCCAGAATTCTTGTCATCACAATGTTCCATGACCGTGTCATCACAATGCTACATGACCCTGGTCATCACAGTTCTCCCTGACCCTTGACATTACAATGCTCTATGTCGCTTTTCATCATAATTCTCAATGACCACTTTAATCACTATGCTCGCTGACCATTTTCATCACATTTCTCTATTGTCATTACAATTCCCCATCGTCCCTTTCTTCGCAATGCTCCATGATGCCTGTCATCACAATGCTCCACGGCTTCTGTTATCACAATGCTCCAGGACCAGTTTCATCACAATACTCCATCCCCCTTGTCATCACAGTGCACAATGAAACCTTTCATTACAATGCTCCATGACACTTGTCATCACAATGCTCCATGGCCTTTATCGTCACAATGCTCCCAGGCACTTTTCATCACGATGTTCCATGAAAACTTTCATCACATTGCTCCATGACCATTGTCATCACAATAGTCCATACCCTTGTCAACACAATGCTGCATAATCCCTGTCATCACAATTCTCCATGACTGCTGTCATCACATAATCCAGGACAATTTTCATAACAATGCTTCATGCCCCCAGTCATCACAGTGCTCCATGATACATTTCATCACAATTCCTAGATGATCAATGTCATCACAATGCCCCATGACACCTGTCATCACAATTCGCTATGACCCTTGTCATCACAATACTCGATGAACTGTGTCATCACAGTGTTCCAGGACACATGTCATCACAATGATCCATGACTACTTTCATCACAATGCTCCAATACACCTGTCATCACAATGCTCCATGGCCCCTGTTATCATATTGCTCCATGACCTCTTTGATCACAATGCTCCATGACCAGTGTCATCACCATGCCTCATGACGCCTGTCATCTCAATGCTCCATGGCCCCTTTCATCACAATGCTCCATGAACCCAGTCATCACAGTGTTCCCTGCCCTTTTCATCGCAATGCTCCATGGGTCCTGTCATCAAAATGCTCCATGCCCTTGTCATCAAAATGCTCCAGAACTCTTGTCATCATAATGCTCCATGCCAATGTCATCAAAATGCCCCATGACGCTTGTCATCACAATGCTCCATGGCCTTTGTCATCACAATGTTCCATGGCCCCTGTCATCATAGTGCTCCATGATAACTTTCATCACAATTCTAGATGACCACTGTCATCACAATGCCCCATGACAGATGTCATCACAATTCGCCATGGTCCTTGTCATCACAATGCTCCATGAACCGTGTCATCACAAGGTTCCAGGACACTTGTCATCACAATGATCCATGATCACTTTCATCACAATGCTCCATGAACCCTGTCGTCTCAATGCTCCATAGTCTTTGTATTCACAATGCTCCATGGCTCCTGTAATCACAGTGCTCCATGACCCCTTTCATCACAATGCTCCAAGACCACTGTCATCACAATGCCCCATGACGCCTGCCTTCACAAATCTCCAAGGCCTCTCTTACCAAAATGCTCCATGATCCCTGTCAGCACAATATTCGATGGCACTGTTCATCACAATGCTCCATGACCCCTGTCATCACAAAGTTCTCTGCCCATATCATCACAATGCTCCTTGTCACCTTTAATCACAATGCTCCATGCCCTTTCATCACAATGCTCCAGAATTCTTGTCATCGCAATGTTCCTTGACCGTGTCATCACAATGCTCCATGAACCTTGTCATCACAAAGCTCCATGACCCCTGTCATCACAATGATCCATGACCCTTGTCATCACAAAGCTCCATGACCCCTGTCATCACAATGATCCATGACGCTTGTCATCACAAAGCTCCATGACCACTGTCATCACAATGCTCCATGACCGTTGTCATCACAAAGCTCCATGACCCCTGTCATCACATTGATCCATGACTCCTTCCCTCACAGTGCTCCAGTACCCTTTTCATCACAATGCTCCATGCCATTGTCAGCACAATGCTCCTTGGACCCTGTCATCAAAATGCTCCATCCCCTTTTCATCACAATGCTCCAGATATCCTATCATTACAATTCTCCATGCCCGTGTCAAGACAATGCTCCATGACCCATGTCATCAAATTGCTTTATGAACCTTGTTATCAGAATAATCCATGACCCCTGTCATCAAAATGATCCATGACAGTTGTCATCACAATGCTGCATGATACCTTTCATCCCAACACTCTGTCACCGCTGTCATCACAATGCTCCAGGACAATTTTCATCACAATGCTCCATGTCCCCTGTCATCACAGTGCCCCTTAAGACCTGTAATCACAATGCTCCATGACCCTGTCATCACAATGCTACATAACACCTGTCATCACATTGTTCCATGGCCTATGTATTCACAATGCTCCATGGACCCTGTAATCACACTGCTCCATGTTCCCTTTCAACACAATGGTCCATGAACCCTGTCATCACAACGTTCCAGGAAAGTTGTCATCAAAAGTCTCCATGACCCTGGTCACCGCAAGGTTCCCTGCTCTTGTCATCACAATGCTCCATGACCCTTGTAATCACAGTGGTACATTGCCTTGTCACCACAATGTTGCATGGCCTCTGTCATCACCATGCTCCATGGTCTTTCTCATCACAATGCTCTATGACCCCTGTCATCACTATGCTTGATGACCATTGTCATCACAATGCTCCAAGGCCCCTGTCATCACAATGCCTCATGGTCTTGTAATCACAATGCTCAATGACCCCTGTCATCACAATGCTCCATGCCTTTGTCATCACAATGCTCCATGGCCCCTGTAATCACAATGCTCCAGAACACTTGTCAGCATAATACTCCATTCCCGTGTCATCCCATTGCTCAATGACATTTGTCATCAAAATGTTCCTTGGCCTTTGGCATCACAGTGATCCATGATAACTTTAATCAAAATTCTACATGACCATTGTCATCACAATGCAAGGTGACCAATGTCATCACAATGCCCCAAGACACGTGTCATCACAATTCACCTTGGCCCTTGTTATCTCAATGCTGTATGAACCGTGTCATCACTAGGTTTCAGGACACTTGTCATCAAAGAGATCCATGACAACATTCATCACAATGCCCCATGAACTCTGTTATCTCAATGCTCCATGGCCTTTGTATTCCCAATGTTCCATTGTCCCGATAATCACATTGCTCCATGAACACTTTCATCACAATGCTCCTTGACCACTGTCACCGTAATGACCCATGACGTTTCTCATCACTGTGCTCCAAGGCCACTCTCATCAAAATGCTCCATGATCTGTGTCAGCCCAATATTGCATGACAGTTGTCATCACAAGGCTCTATGATCCCTGTAATCACAATGATCCCTGCCAATAACATCACAATGTTCCATGTCTCCTGTAATCACAATGCTCCATGCCCTTGTCATCACAATGCTCCAGGTCTGTTTTCATCACCATGCTTCATGCCCGTGTCATCACAATGCTCCATGAATCTTGTCTTCACAATGCTCCATGGCCCATGTCATCACAATGCTCCGTGACTCCTGTCAACACAATGCCTGATGACTCCCGTCATCAAAATGCTAAATGGCACTTGTCATCACAATGCTCTATGACGCCTGTCATCACTATTCTCCATGTCACTTGTTATCACAATGCTCCATGGCCCCTGTAATCACAGTACTCCATGACCCCTTTCATCACAATGCCCAATGCCACCTCTTACCACAATTCTCCATGGCATTTGTCATCACGATGCTCCATGACACCTGTCATCACAATGCTCCATGACACTTGTCATCAAAATGCTCGATGGCCCTTGTCATCACAAGGTTCCTTGGTGCTTTTCATCGCAATGTTCCATGACAACTCTCATCAAAATACTCCAAGATTTGTTTCATCTCAATGCTCCATGGCCCTTGTCATTACAAATCCACATGATCCCTTTCATCACAATTGTCCATGGCAACTTACATAAAAATGCTCCATGCCCCTGTCATCACAATGCCCAAAGATATCTGTTTTTACAATGATCCATGACCCTTGTCATCACAAGGCTCCATGTCCCTTGTATTCACATTGCTCCATGCCCCTGTCATCACAATGCCCAAAGATATCTGTTTTTACAATGATCCATGACCGTTGTCATCACAAGGCTCCATGTCCCTTGTATTCACATTGCTCCATGGCCCTTGTCATCACAATGATCCATAGCGCTTTTCATCGCAATGCTCCATGACCGCTTTCAGCACAATGCCCCATGACCCCTGTCATCATGATGCTCAACTGCCCTTGTCATCACAAGTCTCCATGAAACATTTCCTCAAAATGCTCCAGTACGCCTTTCATCCAAATTCCCCGTGGCCACTGTCATCACAATTCTCCATGACCACTGTCATCATAATGGTCCATGACCCGTTTCATCTCAATGCTCCATGACACCCGTCACCACAGTGCTCCATGGCCTTTGTCATCACAATGTTCCATGTCCCCTATAATCAAAATGCTCCATGCCTTTTTCCTCACAATGCTCCAGAATTCTTGTCATCACAATGTTCCATGACCGTGGCATCACAATGCTCCATGGCCCTTGTCATCACAATGCTCCAGAATTCTTGTCATCACAATGTTCCATGACCGTGTCATCACAATGCTACATGACCCTGGTCATCACAGTTCTCCCTGACCTTTGTCATCACAATGCTCTATGTCGCTTTTCATCACAATTCTCAATGACCACTTTAATCACTATGCTCGCTGACCATTTTCATCACATTTCTCTATTGTCATTACAATTCCCCATCGTCCCTTTCTTCACAATGCTCCATGATGACTGTCATCATAATGCTCCACGGCTTCTGTTATCACAATGCTCCAGGACCAGTTTCATCACAATACTCCATCCCCCTTGTCATCACAGTGCACAATGAAACCTTTCATTACAATGCTCCATGACACTTGTCATCACAATGCTCCATGGCCTTTATCGTCACAATGCTCCCAGGCACTTTTCATCACGATGTTCCATGAAAACTTTCATCACATTGCTCCATGACCATTGTCATCACAATAGTAGATACCCTTGTCAACACAATGCTGCATAATCCCTGTCATCACAATTCTCCATGACTGCTGTCATCACATAATACAGGACAATTTTCATAACAATGCTTCATGCCCCCAGTCATCACAGTGCTCCATGATACATTTCATCACAATTCCTAGATGATCAATGTCATCACAATGCCCCATGACACCTGTCATCACAATTCGCTATGACCCTTGTCATCACAATACTCGATGAACTGTGTCATCACAGTGTTCCAGGACACATGTCATCACAATGATCCATGACTACTTTCATCACAATGCTCCAATACACCTGTCATCACAATGCTCCATGGCCCCTGTTATCATATTGCTCCATGATCTCTTTGATCACAATGCTCCATGACCAGTGTCATCAACATGCCTCATGAGGCCTGTCATCTCAATGCTCCATGGCCCCTTTCATCACAATGCTCCATGAACCCAGTCATCACAGTGTTCCCTGCCCTTTGCATCGCAATGCTCCATGGGCCCTGTCATCACAATGCCCCATGACGCCTGCCTTCACAAATCTCCAAGGCCTCTCTTACCAAAATGCTCCATGATCCCTGTCAGCACAATATTCGATGGCACTTTTCATCACAATGCTCCATGACCCCTGTCATCACAAAGTTCTCTGCCCATATCATCACAATGCTCCTTGTCACCTTTAATCACAATGCTCCATGCCCTTTCATCACAATGCTCCAGAATTCTTGTCATCGCAATGTTCCTTGACCGTGTCATCACAATGCTCCATGAAACTTGTCATCACAAAGCTCCATGACCCCTGTAATCACAATGATCCATGACCCTTGTCATCACAAAGCTCCATGACCCCTGTCATCACAATGATCCATGACGCTTGTCATCACAAAGCTGCATGACCACTGTCATCAAAATGCTCCATGACCGTTGTCATCACAAAGCTCCATGACCCCTGTCATCACATTGATCCATGACTCCTTTCCTCACAGTGCTCCAGTACCCTTTTCATCACAATGCTCCATGCCTTTGTCAGCACAATGCTCCTTGGACCCTGTCATCAAAATGCTCCATCCGCTTTTCATCACAATGCTCCAGATATCCTATCATTACAATGCTCCATGCCCGTGTCAAGACAATGCTCCATGACCCATGTCATCAAATTGCTTTATGAACCTTGTTATCAGAATAATCCATGACCCCTGTCATCAAAATGATCCATGACAGTTGTCATCACAATGCTGCATGATACCTTTCATCCCAACTCTCTGTCACCACTGTCATCACAATGCTCCAGGACAATTTTCATCACAATGCTCCATGCCCCCTGTCATCACAGTGCCCCTTAACACCTGTAATCACAATGCTCCATGACCCTGTCATCACAATGCTACATGAACCCTGTCATCACATTGTTCCATGGCCTATGTATTCACAATGCTCCATGGACCCTGTAATCACACTGCTCCATGTTCCCTTTCAACACAATGGTCCATGAACCCTGTCATCACAACGTTCCAGGAAAGTTGTCATCAAAAGTCTCCATGACCCTGGTCACCACAAGGTTCCCTGCTCTTGTCATCACAATGCTCCATGACCCTTGTAATCACAGTGGTACATGGCCTTGTCACCACAATGTTCCATGGCCTCTGTCATCACCATGCTCCATGGTCTTTCTCATCACAATGCTCTATGACCCCTGTCATCACTATGCTTGATGACCATTGTCATCACAATGCTCCAAGGCCCCTGTCATCACAATGCCTCATGGTCTTGTAATCACAATGCTCAATGACCCCTGTCATCACAATGCTCCATGCCTTTGTCATCACAATGCTCCATGGCCCCTGTAATCACAATGCTCCAGAACACTTGTCAGCATAATACTCCATTCCCGTGTCATCACATTGCTCAATGACATTTGTCATCAAAATGTTCCTTGGCCTTTGGCATCACAGTGATCCATGATATCTTTAATCAAAATTCTACATGACCATTGTCATCACAATGCAAGGTGACCAATGTCATCACAATGCCCCAAGACACGTGTCATCACAATTCACCTTGGCCCTTGTTATCTCAATGCTGTATGAACCGTGTCATCACTAGGTTTCAGGACACTTGTCATCAAAGAGATCCATGACAACATTCATCACAATGCCCCATGAACTCTGTTATCTCAATGCTCCATGGCCTTTGTATTCCCAATGTTCCATTGTCCCGATAATCACATTGCTCCATGAACACTTTCATCACAATGCTCCTTGACCACTGTCACCGTAATGACCCATGACGTTTCTCATCACTGTGCTCCAAGGCCATTCTCATCAAAATGCTCTGTGATCTGTGTCAGCCCAATATTGCATGACAGTTGTCATCACAAGGCTCTATGATCCCTGTAATCACAATGATTCCTGCCAATAACATCACAATGTTCCATGTCTCCTGTAATCACAATGCTCCATGCCCTTGTCATCACAATGCTCCAGGTCTGTTTTCATCACCATGCTTCATGCCCGTGTCATCACAATGCTCCATAAATCTTGTCTTCACAATGCTCCATGGCCCATGTCATCACAATGCTCCGTGACTCCTGTCAACACAATGCCTGATGACTCCTGTCATCAAAATGCTAAATGGCACTTGTCATCACAATGCTCTATGACGCCTGTCATCACTATTCTCCATGTCACTTGTTATCACAATGCTCCATGGCCCCTGTAATCACAGTACTCCATGACCCCTTTCATCACAATGCCCAATGCCACCTCTTATAACAATTCTCCAAGGCATTTGTCATCACGATGCTCCATGACACCTGTCATCACAATGCTCCATGACACTTGTCATCAAAATGCTCGATGGCCCTTGTCATCACAAGGTTCCTTGGTGCTTTTCATCGCAATGTTCCATGACAACTCTCATCAAAATTCTCCAAGATTTGTTTCATCCCAATGCTCCATGGCCCTTGTCATTACAAATCCACATGATCCCTTTCATCACAATTTTCCATGGCAACTTACATAAAAATGCTCCATGCCCCTGTCATCACAATGCCCAAAGATATCTGTTTTTACAATGATCCATGACCTTGTCATCACAAGGCTCCATGTCCCTTGTATTCACATTGCTCCATGCCCTTGTCATCACAATGCCCAAAGATATCTGTTTTTACAATGATCCAGGACCCTTGTCATCACAATGTTCCATGTCCCCTATAATCAAAATGCTCCATGCCTTTTTCCTCACAATGCTCCAGAATTCTTGTCATCACAATGTTCCATGACCGTGGCATCACAATGCTCCATGGCCCTTGTCATCACAATGCTCCAGAATTCTTGTCATCACAATGTTCCATGACCGTGTCATCACAATGCTACATGACCCTGGTCATCACAGTTCTCCCTGACCCTTGACATTACAATGCTCTATGTCGCTTTTCATCATAATTCTCAATGACCACTTTAATCACTATGCTCGCTGACCATTTTCATCACATTTCTCTATTGTCATTACAATTCCCCATCGTCCCTTTCTTCGCAATGCTCCATGATGCCTGTCATCACAATGCTCCACGGCTTCTGTTATCACAATGCTCCAGGACCAGTTTCATCACAATACTCCATCCCCCTTGTCATCACAGTGCACAATGAAACCTTTCATTACAATGCTCCATGACACTTGTCATCACAATGCTCCATGGCCTTTATCGTCACAATGCTCCCAGGCACTTTTCATCACGATGTTCCATGAAAACTTTCATCACATTGCTCCATGACCATTGTCATCACAATAGTCCATACCCTTGTCAACACAATGCTGCATAATCCCTGTCATCACAATTCTCCATGACTGCTGTCATCACATAATCCAGGACAATTTTCATAACAATGCTTCATGCCCCCAGTCATCACAGTGCTCCATGATACATTTCATCACAATTCCTAGATGATCAATGTCATCACAATGCCCCATGACACCTGTCATCACAATTCGCTATGACCCTTGTCATCACAATACTCGATGAACTGTGTCATCACAGTGTTCCAGGACACATGTCATCACAATGATCCATGACTACTTTCATCACAATGCTCCAATACACCTGTCATCACAATGCTCCATGGCCCCTGTTATCATATTTCTCCATGACCTCTTTGATCACAATGCTCCATGACCAGTGTCATCACCATGCCTCATGACGCCTGTCATCTCAATGCTCCATGGCCCCTTTCATCACAATGCTCCATGAACCCAGTCATCACAGTGTTCCCTGCCCTTTTCATCGCAATGCTCCATGGGCCCTGTCATCAAAATGCTCCATGCCCTTGTCATCCAAATGCTCCAGAACTCTTGTCATCATAATGCTCCATGCCAATGTCATCAAAATGCCCCATGACGCTTGTCATCACAATGCTCCATGGCCTTTGTCATCACAATGTTCCATGGCCCCTGTCATCACAGTGCTGCATGATAACTTTCATCACAATTCTAGATGACCACTGTCATCACAATGCCCCATGACAGATGTCATCACAATTCGCCATGGTCCTTGTCATCACAATGCTCCATGAACCGTGTCATCACAAGGTTCCAGGACACTTGTCATCACAATGATCCATGATCACTTTCATCACAATGCTCCATGAAACCTGTCGTCTCAATGCTCCATAGTCTTTGTATTCACAATGCTCCATGGCTCCTGTAATCACAGTGCTCCATGATCCCTTTCATCACAATGCTCCAAGACCGCTGTCATCACAATGCCCCATGACGCCTGACTTCACAAATCTCCAAGGCCTCTCTTACCAAAATGCTCCATGATCCCTGTCAGCAGAATATTCGATGGCACTTTTCATCACAATGCTCCATGACCCCTGTCATCACAAAATTCTCTGCCCATATCATCACAATGCTCCGTGTCACCTTTAATCACAATGCTCCATGCCCTTTCATCACAATGCTCCAGAATTCTTGTCATCGCAATGTTTCTTGACCGTGTCATCACAATGCTCCATGAACCTTGTCATCACAAAGCTCCATGACCCCTGTCATCACCATGATCCATGACCCTTGTCATCACAAAGCTCCATGACCCCTGTCATCACAATGATCCATGACGCTTGTCATCACAAAGCTCCATGACCACTGTCATCACAATGCTCCATGACCGTTGTCATCACAAAGATCCATGACCCCTGTCATCACATTGATCCATGACTCCTTTCCTCACAGTGCTCCAGTACCTTTTTCATCACAATGCTCCATGCCATTGTCAGCACAATGCTCCTTGGACCCTGTCATCAAAATGCTCCATCCCCTTTTCATCACAATGCTCCAGATATCCTATAATTACAATGCTCCATGCCCGTGTCAAGACAATGCTCCATGACCCATGTCATCAAATTGCTTTATGAACCTTGTTATCAGAATAATCCATGAGCCCTGTCATCAAAATGATCCATGACAGTTGTCATCACAATGCTGCATGATACCTTTCATCCCAACTCTCTGTCACCGCTGTCATCACAATGCTCCAGGACAATTTTCATCACAATGCTCCATGTCCCCTGTCATCACAGTGCCCCTTAACACCTGTAATCACAATGCTCCATGACCCTGTCATCACAATGCTACATGACCCCTGTCATCACATTGTTCCATGGCCTATGTATTCACAATGCTCCATGGACCCTGTAATCACACTGCTCCATGTTCCCTTTCAACACAATGGTCCATGAACCCTGTCATCACAACGTTCCAGGAAAGTTGTCATCAAAAGTCTCCATGACCCTGGTCACCACAAGGTTCCCTGCTCTTGTCATCACAATGCTCCATGACCCTTGTAATCACAGTGGTACATGGCCTTGTCACCACAATGTTCCATGGCCTCTGTCATCACCATGCTCCATGGTCTTTCTCATCACAATGCTCTATGACCCCTGTCATCACTATGCTTGATGACCATTGTCATCACAATGCTCCAAGGCCCCTGTCATCACAATGCCTCATGGTCTTGTAATCACAATGCTCAATGACCCCTGTCATCACAATGCTCCATGCCTTTGTCATCACAATGCTCCATGGCCCCTGTAATCACAATGCTCCAGAACACTTGTCAGCATAATACTCCATTCCCGTGTCATCCCATTGCTCAATGACATTTGTCATCAAAATGTTCCTTGGCCTTTGGCATCACAGTGATCCATGATAACTTTAATCAAAATTCTACATGACCATTGTCATCACAATGCAAGGTGACCAATGTCATCACAATGCCCCAAGACACGTGTCATCACAATTCACCTTGGCCCTTGTTATCTCAATGCTGTATGAACCGTGTCATCACTAGGTTTCAGGACACTTGTCATCAAAGAGATCCATGACAACATTCATCACAATGCCCCATGAACTCTGTTATCTCAATGCTCCATGGCCTTTGTATTCCCAATGTTCCATTGTCCCGATAATCACATTGCTCCATGAACACTTTCATCACAATGCTCCTTGACCACTGTCACCGTAATGACCCATGACGTTTCTCATCACTGTGCTCCAAGGCCACTCTCATCAAAATGCTCCATGATCTGTGTCAGCCCAATATTGCATGACACTTGTCATCACAAGGCTCTATGATCCCTGTAATCACAATGATCCCTGCCAATAACATCACAATGTTCCATGTCTCCTGTAATCACAATGCTCCATGCCCTTGTCATCACAGTGCTCCAGGTCTGTTTTCATCACCATGCTTCATGCCCGTGTCATCACAATGCTCCATGAATCTTGTCTTCACAATGCTCCATGGCCCATGTCATCACAATGCTCCGTGACTCCTGTCAATACAATGCCTGATGACTCCTGTCATCAAAATGCTAAATGGCACTTGTCATCACAATGCTCTATGACGCCTGTCATCACTATTCTCCATGTCACTTGTTATCACAATGCTCCATGGCCCCTGTAATCACAGTACTCCATGACCCCTTTCATCACAATGCCCAATGCCACCTCTTACCACAATTCTCCATGGCATTTGTCATCACGATGCTCCATGACACCTGTCATCACAATGCTCCATGACACTTGTCATCAAAATGCTCGATGGCCCTTGTCATCACAAGGTTCCTTGGTGCTTTTCATCGCAATGTTCCATGACAACTCTCATCAAAATACTCCAAGATTTGTTTCATCTCAATGCTCCATGGCCCTTGTCATTACAAATCCACATGATCCCTTTCATCACAATTGTCCATGGCAACTTACATAAAAATGCACCATGCCCCTGTCATCACAATGCCCAAAGATATCTGTTTTTACAATGATCCATGACCCTTGTCATCACAAGGCTCCATGTCCCTTGTATTCACATTGCTCCATGGCCCTTGTCATCACAATGCTCCATAGCGCTTTTCATCGCAATGCTCCATGACCGCTTTCAGCACAATGCCCCATGACCCCTGTCATCATGATGCTCAACTGCCCTTGTCATCACAAGTCTCCATGAAATATTTCCTCAAAATACTCCAGTACGCCTTTCATCCAAATTCCCCGTGGCCACTGTCATCACAATTCTCCATGACCACTGTCATCATAATGGTCCATGACCCGTTTCATCTCAATGCTCCATGACACCCGTCACCACAGTGCTCCATGGCCTTTGTCATCACAATGTTCCATGTCCCCTATAATCAAAATGCTCCATGCCTTTTCCTCACAATGCTCCAGAAATCTTGTCATCACAATGTTCCATGACCGTGGCATCACAATGCTCCATGGCCCTTGTCATCACAATGCTCCAGAATTCTTGTCATCACAATGTTCCATGACCGTGTCATCACAATGCTACATGACCCTGGTCATCACAGTTCTCCCTGACCTTTGTCATCACAATGCTCTATGTCGCTTTTCATCACAATTCTCAATGACCACTTTAATCACTATGCTCGCTGACCATTTTCATCACATTTCTCTATTGTCATTACAATTCCCCATCGTCCCTTTCTTCACAATGCTCCATGATGCCTGTCATCACAATGCTCCACGGCTTCTGTTATCACAATGCTCCAGGACCAGTTTCATCACAATACTCCATCCCCCTTGTCATCACAGTGCACAATGAAACCTTTCATTACAATGCTCCATGACACTTGTCATCACAATGCTCCATGGCCTTTATCGTCACAATGCTCCCAGGCACTTTTCATCACGATGTTCCATGAAAACTTTCATCACATTGCTCCATGACCATTGTCATCACAATAGTCCATACCCTTGTCAACACAATGCTGCATAATCCCTGTCATCACAATTCTCCATGACTGCTGTCATCACATAATCCAGGACAATTTTCATAACAATGCTTCATGCCCCCAGTCATCACAGTGCTCCATGATACATTTCATCACAATTCCTAGATGATCAATGTCATCACAGTGCCCCATGACACCTGTCATCACAATTCGCTATGACCCTTGTCATCACAATATTCGATGAACTGTGTCATCACAGTGTTCCAGGACACATGTCATCACAATGATCCATGACTACTTTCATCACAATGCTCCAATACACCTGTCATCACAATGCTCCATGGCCCCTGTTATCATATTGCTCCATGATCTCTTTGATCACAATGCTCCATGACCAGTGTCATCACCATGTCTCATGACGCCTGTCATCTCAATGCTCCATGGCCCCTTTCATCACAATGCTCCATGAACCCAGTCATCACAGTGTTCCCTGCCCTTTTCATCGCAATGCTCCATGGGCCCTGTCATCACAATGCTCCATGCCCTTGTCATCAAAATGCTCCAGAACTCTTGTCATCATAATGCTCCATGCCAATGTCATCAAAATGCCCCATGACACTTGTCATCACAATGCTCCATGGCCTTTGTCATCACAATGTTCCATGGCCCCTGTCATCACAATTCTCCATGCCCTTGTCATCAAAATGCTCCAGAACTCTTGTCATCATAATGCTCCATGCCAATGTCATCAAAATGCCCCATGACACTTGTCATCACAATGCTCCCTAGCCTTTGTCATCACAATGTTCCATGGCCCCTGTCATCACAGTGCTGCATGATAACTTTCATCACAATTCTAGATGACCACTGTCATCACAATGCCCCATGACAGATGTCATCACAATTCGCCATGGTCCTTGTCATCACAATGCTCCATGAACCGTGTCATCACAAGGTTCCAGGACACTTGTCATCACAATGATCCATGATCACTTTCATCACAATGCTCCATGAAACCTGTCGTCTCAATGCTCCATAGTCTTTGTATTCACAATGCTCCATGGCTCCTGTAATCACAGTGCTCCATGACCCCTTTCATCACAATGCTCCAAGACCGCTGTCATCACAATGCCCCATGACGCCTGCCTTCACAAATCTCCAAGGCCTCTCTTACCAAAATGCTCCATGATCCCTGTCAGCAGAATATTCGATGGCACTTTTCATCACAATGCTCCATGACCCCTGTCATCACAAAATTCTCTGCCCATATCATCACAATGCTCCGTGTCACCTTTAATCACAATGCTCCATGCCCTTTCATCACAATGCTCCAGAATTCTTGTCATCGCAATGTTTCTTGACCGTGTCATCACAATGCTCCATGAACCTTGTCATCACAAAGCTCCATGACCCCTGTCATCACCATGATCCATGACCCTTGTCATCACAAAGCTCCATGACCCCTGTCATCACAATGATCCATGACGCTTGTCATCACAAAGCTCCATGACCACTGTCATCACAATGCTCCATGACCGTTGTCATCACAAAGATCCATGACCCCTGTCATCACATTGATCCATGACTCCTTTCCTCACAGTGCTCCAGTACCCTTTTCATCACAATGCTCCATGCCATTGTCAGCACAATGCTCCTTGGACCCTGTCATCAAAATGCTCCATCCCCTTTTCATCACAATGCTCCAGATATCCTATAATTACAATGCTCCATGCCCGTGTCAAGACAATGCTCCATGACCCATGTCATCAAATTGCTTTATGAACCTTGTTATCAGAATAATCCATGACCCCTGTCATCAAAATGATCCATGAGAGTTGTCATCACAATGCTGCATGATACCTTTCATCCCAACTCTCTGTCACCGCTGTCATCACAATGCTCCAGGACAATTTTCATCACAATGCTCCATGTCCCCTGTCATCACAGTGCCCCTTAACACCTGTAATCACAATGCTCCATGACCCTGTCATCACAATGCTACATGACCCCTGTCATCACATTGTTCCATGGCCTATGTATTCACAATGCTCCATGGACCCTGTAATCACACTGCTCCATTTTCCCTTTCAACACAATGGTCCATGAACCCTGTCATCACAACGTTCCAGGAAAGTTGTCATCAAAAGTCTCCATGACCCTGGTCACCACAAGGTTCCCTGCTCTTGTCATCACAATGCTCCATGACCCTTGTAATCACAGTGGTACATGGCCTTGTCACCACAATGTTCCATGGCCTCTGTCATCACCATGCTCCATGGTCTTTCTCATCACAATGCTCTATGACCCCTGTCATCACTATGCTTGATGACCATTGTCATCACAATGCTCCAAGGCCCCTGTCATCACAATGCCTCATGGTCTTGTAATCACAATGCTCAATGACCCCTGTCATCACAATGCTCCATGCCTTTGTCATCACAATGCTCCATGGCCCCTGTAATCACAATGCTCCAGAACACTTGTCAGCATAATACTCCATTCCCGTGTCATCCCATTGCTCAATGACATTTGTCATCAAAATGTTCCTTGGCCTTTGGCATCACAGTGATCCATGATAACTTTAATCAAAATTCTACATGACCATTGTCATCACAATGCAAGGTGACCAATGTCATCACAATGCCCCAAGACACGTGTCATCACAATTCACCTTGGCCCTTGTTATCTCAATGCTGTATGAACCGTGTCATCACTAGGTTTCAGGACACTTGTCATCAAAGAGATCCATGACAACATTCATCACAATGCCCCATGAACTCTGTTATCTCAATGCTCCATGGCCTTTGTATTCCCAATGTTCCATTGTCCCGATAATCACATTGCTCCATGAACACTTTCATCACAATGCTCCTTGACCACTGTCACCGTAATGACCCATGACGTTTCTCATCACTGTGCTCCAAGGCCACTCTCATCAAAATGCTCCATGATCTGTGTCAGCCCAATATTGCATGACACTTGTCATCACAAGGCTCTATGATCCCTGTAATCACAATGATCCCTGCCAATAACATCACAATGTTCCATGTCTCCTGTAATCACAATGCTCCATGCCCTTGTCATCACAGTGCTCCAGGTCTGTTTTCATCACCATGCTTCATGCCCGTGTCATCACAATGCTCCATGAATCTTGTCTTCACAATGCTCCATGGCCCATGTCATCACAATGCTCCGTGACTCCTGTCAATACAATGCCTGATGACTCCTGTCATCAAAATGCTAAATGGCACTTGTCATCACAATGCTCTATGACGCCTGTCATCACTATTCTCCATGTCACTTGTTATCACAATGCTCCATGGCCCCTGTAATCACAGTACTCCATGACCCCTTTCATCACAATGCCCAATGCCACCTCTTACCACAATTCTCCATGGCATTTGTCATCACGATGCTCCATGACACCTGTCATCACAATGCTCCATGACACTTGTCATCAAAATGCTCGATGGCCCTTGTCATCACAAGGTTCCTTGGTGCTTTTCATCGCAATGTTCCATGACAACTCTCATCAAAATACTCCAAGATTTGTTTCATCTCAATGCTCCATGGCCCTTGTCATTACAAATCCACATGATCCCTTTCATCACAATTGTCCATGGCAACTTACATAAAAATGCACCATGCCCCTGTCATCACAATGCCCAAAGATATCTGTTTTTACAATGATCCATGACCCTTGTCATCACAAGGCTCCATGTCCCTTGTATTCACATTGCTCCATGGCCCTTGTCATCACAATGCTCCATAGCGCTTTTCATCGCAATGCTCCATGACCGCTTTCAGCACAATGCCCCATGACCCCTGTCATCATGATGCTCAACTGCCCTTGTCATCACAAGTCTCCATGAAATATTTCCTCAAAATACTCCAGTACGCCTTTCATCCAAATTCCCCGTGGCCACTGTCATCACAATTCTCCATGACCACTGTCATCATAATGGTCCATGACCCGTTTCATCTCAATTCTCCATGACACCTGTCACCACAGTGCCCCATGGCCTTTGTCATCACAATGTTCCATGTCCCCTATAATCAAAATGCTCCATGCCTTTTTCCTCACAATGCTCCAGAATTCTTGTCATCACAATGTTCCATGACCGTGGCATCACAATGCTCCATGGCCCTTGTCATCACAATGCTCCAGAATTCTTGTCATCACAATGTTCCATGACCGTGTCATCACAATGCTACATGACCCTGGTCATCACAGTTCTCCCTGACCTTTGTCATCACAATGCTCTATGTCGCTTTTCATCACAATTCTCAATGACCACTTTAATCACTATGCTCGCTGACCATTTTCATCACATTTCTCTATTGTCATTACAATTCCCCATCGTCCCTTTCTTCACAATGCTCCATGATGCCTGTCATCACAATGCTCCACGGCTTCTGTTATCACAATGCTCCAGGACCAGTTTCATCACAATACTCCATCCGCCTTATCATCACAGTGCACAATGAAACCTTTCATTACAATGCTCCATGACACTTGTCATCACAATGCTCCATGGCCTTTACCGTCACAATGCTCCCAGGCACTTTTCATCACGATGTTCCATGAAAACTTTCATCACATTGCTCCATGACCATTGTCATCACAATAGTCCATACCCTTGTCAACACAATGCTGCATAATCCCTGTCATCACAATTCTCCATGACTGCTGTCATCACATAATCCAGGACAATTTTCATAACAATGCTTCATGCCCCCAGTCATCACAGTGCTCCATGATACATTTCATCACAATTCCTAGATGATCAATGTCATCACAGTGCCCCATGACACCTGTCATCACAATTCGCTATGACCCTTGTCATCACAATATTCGATGAACTGTGTCATCACAGTGTTCCAGGACACATGTCATCACAATGATCCATGACTACTTTCATCACAATGCTCCAATACACCTGTCATCACAATGCTCCATGGCCCCTGTTATCATATTGCTCCATGATCTCTTTGATCACAATGCTCCATGACCAGTGTCATCACCATGTCTCATGACGCCTGTCATCTCAATGCTCCATGGCCCCTTTCATCACAATGCTCCATGAACCCAGTCATCACAGTGATCCCTGCCCTTTTCATCGCAATGCTCCATGGGCCCTGTCATCACAATGCTCAATGCCCTTGTCATCAAAAAGCTCCAGAACTCTTGTCATCATAATGCTCCATGCCAATGTCATCAAAATGCCCCATGACACTTGTCATCACAATGCTCCATGGCCTTTGTCATCACAATGTTCCATGGCCCCTGTCATCACAATTCTCCATGCCCTTGTCATCAAAATGCTCCAGAACTGTTGTCATCATAATGCTCCATGCCAATGTCATCAAAATGCCCCATGACACTTGTCATCACAATGCTCCATGGCCTTTGTCATCACAATGTTCCATGGCCCCTGTCATCACAGTGCTCCATGATAACTTTCATCACAATTCTAGATGACCACTGTCATCACAATGCCCCATGACAGATGTCATCACAATTCGCCATGGTCCTTGTCATCACAATGCTCCATGAACCGTGTCATCACAAGGTTCCAGGACACTTGTCATCACAATGATCCATGATCACTTTCATCACAATGCTCCATGAACCCTGTCGTCTCAATGCTCCATAGTCTTTGTATTCACAATGCTCCATGGCTCCTGTAATCACAGTGCTCCATGACCCATTTACTCACAATGCTCCAAGACCGCTCTCATCACAATGCCCCATGACGCCTGCCTTCACAAATCTCCAAGGCCTCTCTTACCAAAATGCTCCATGATCCCTGTCAGCACAATATTCGATGGCACTTTTCATCACAATGCTCCATGACCCCTGTCATCACAAAGTTCTCTGCCCATATCATCACAATGCTCCTTGTCACCTTTAATCACAATGCTCCATGCCCTTTCATCACAATGCTCCAGAATTCTTGTCATCGCAATGTTCCTTGACCGTGTCATCACAATGCTCCATGAACCTTGTCATCACAAAGCTCCATGACCCCTGTCATCACAATGATCCATGACCCTTGTCATCACAAAGCTCCATGACCCCTGTCATCACAATGATCCATGACGCTTGTCATCACAAAGCTCCATGACCACTGTCATCACAATGCTCCATGACCGTTGTCATCACAAAGCTCCATGACCCCTGTCATCACATTGATCCATGACTCCTTTCCTCACAGTGCTCCAGTACCCTTTTCATCACAATGCTCCATGCCATTGTCAGCACAATGCTCCTTGGACCCTGTCATCAAAATGCTCCATCCCCTTTTCATCACAATGCTCCTGATATCCTATCATTACAATGCTCCATGCCCGTGCCAAGACAATGCTCCATGACCCATGTCATCAAATTGCTTTATGAACCTTGTTATCAGAATAATCCATGACCCCTGTCATCAAAATGATCCATGACAGTTGGCATCACAATGCTGCATGATACCTTTCATCCCAACTCTCTGTCACCGCTGTCATCACAATGCTCCAGGACAATTTTCATCACAATGCTCCATGCCCCCTGTCATCACAGTGCCCCTTAACACCTGTAATCACAATGCTCCATGACCCTGTCATCACAATGCTACATGACCCCTGTCATCACATTGTTCCATGGCCTATGTATTCACAATGCTCCATGGACCCTGTAATCACACTGCTCCATGTTCCCTTTCAACACAATGGTCCATGAACCCTGTCATCACAACGTTCCATGAAAGTTGTCATCAAAAGTCTCCATGACCCTGGTCACCACAAGGATCCCTGCTCTTGTCATCACAATGCTCCATGACCCTTGTACTCACAGTGGTACATGGCCTTGTCACCACAATGTTCCATGGCCTCTGTCATCACCATGCTCCATGGTCTTTCTCATCACAATGCTCTATGACCCCTGTCATCACTATGCTTGATGACCATTGTCATCACAATGCTCCAAGGCCCCTGTCATCACAATGCCTCATGATCTTGTAATCACAATGCTCAATGACCCCTGTCATCACAACGCTCCATGCCTTTGTCATCACAATGCTCCATGGCCCCTGTAATCACAATGCTCCAGAACACTTGTCAGCATAATACTCCATTCCCGTGTCATCCCATTGCTCAATGACATTTGTCATCAAAATGTTCCTTGGCCTTTGGCATCACAGTGATCCATGATAACTTTAATCAAAATTCTACATGACCATTGTCATCACAATGCAAGGTGACCAATGTCATCACAATGCCCCAAGACACGTGTCATCACAATTCGCCTTGGCCCTTGTTATCTCAATGCTGTATGAACCGTGTCATCACTAGGTTTCAGGACACTTGTCATCAAAGAGATCCATGACAACATTCATCACAATGCCCCATGAACTCTGTTATCTCAATGCTCCATGGCCTTTGTATTCCCAATGTTCCATTGTCCCAATAATCACATTGCTCCATGAACACTTTCATCACAATGCTCCTTGACCACTGTCACCGTAATGACCCATGACGTTTCTCATCACTGTGCTCCAAGGCCACTCTCATCAAAATGCTCCATGATCTGTGTCAGCCCAATATTGCATGACAGTTGTCATCACAAGGCTCTATGATCCCTGTAATCACAATGATCCCTGCCAATAACATCACAATGTTCCATGTCTCCTGTAATCACAATGTTCCATGCCCTTGTCATCACAATGCTCCATGTCTGTTTTCATCGCCATGCTTCATGCCCGTGTCATCACAATGCTCCATGAATCTTGTCTTCACAATGCTCCATGGCCCATGTCATCACAATGCTCCGTGACTCCTGTCAACACAATGCCTGATGACTCCTGTCATCAAAATGCTAAATGGCACTTGTCATCACAATGCTCTATGACGCCTGTCATCACTATTCTCCATGTCACTTGTTATCACAATGCTCCATGGCCCCTGTAATCACAGTACTCCATGACCCCTTTCATCACAATGCCCAATGCCACCTCTTATCACAATTCTCCATGGCATTTGTCATCACGATGCTCCATGACACCTGTCATCACAATGCTCCATGACACTTGTCATCAAAATGCTCGATGGCCCTTGTCATCACAATGTTCCTTGGTGCTTTTCATCGCAATGTTCCATGACAATTCTCATCAAAATACTCCAAGATTTGTTTCATCTCAATGCTCCATGGCCCTTGTCATTACAAATCCACATGATCCCTTTCATCACAATTGTCCGTGGCAACTTACATAAAAATGCTCCATGCCCCTGTCATCACAATGCCCAAAGATATCTGTTTTTACAATGATCCATGACCCTTGTCATCACAAGGCTCCATGTCCCTTGTGTTCACATTGCTCCATGGCCCTTGTCATCACAATGCTCCATAGCGCTTTTCATCGCAATGCTCCATGACCGCTTTCAGCACAATGCCCCATGACCCCTGTCATCATGATGCTCAACTGCCCTTGTCATCACAAGTCTCCATGAAACATTTCCTCAAAATGCTCCAGTACGCCTTTCATCCAAATTCCCCGTGGCCACTGTCATCACAATTCTCCATGACCACTGTCATCATAATGGTCCATGACCCGTTTCATCTCAATGCTCCATGACACCCGTCACCACAGTGCTCCATGGCCTTTGTCATCACAATGTTCCATGTCCCCTATAATCAAAATGCTCCATGCCTTTTTCCTCACAATGCTCCAGAATTCTTGTCATCACAATGTTCCATGACCGTGGCATCACAATGCTCCATGGCCCTTGTCATCACAATGCTCCAGAATTCTTGTCATCACAATGTTCCATGACCGTGTCATCACAATGCTACATGACCCTGGTCATCACAGTTCTCCCTGACCTTTGTCATCACAATGCTCTATGTCGCTTTTCATCACAATTCTCAATGACCACTTTAATCACTATGCTCGCTGACCATTTTCATCACATTTCTCTATTGTCATTACAATTCCCCATCGTCCCTTTCTTCACAATGCTCCATGATGCCTGTCATCACAATGCTCCACGGCTTCTGTTATCACAATGCTCCAGGACCAGTTTCATCACAATACTCCATCCCCCTTGTCATCACAGTGCACAATGAAACCTTTCATTACAATGCTCCATGACACTTGTCATCACAATGCTCCATGGCCTTTATCGTCACAATGCTCCCAGGCACTTTTCATCACGATGTTCCATGAAAACTTTCATCACATTGCTCCATGACCATTGTCATCACAATAGTCGATACCCTTGTCAACACAATGCTGCATAATCCCTGTCATCACAATTCTCCATGACTGCTGTCATCACATAATCCAGGACAATTTTCATAACAATGCTTCATGCCCCCAGTCATCACAGTGCTCCATGATACATTTCATCACAATTCCTAGATGATCAATGTCATCACAATGCCCCATGACACCTGTCATCACAATTCGCTATGACCCTTGTCATCACAATACTCGATGAACTGTGTCATCACAGTGTTCCAGGACACATGTCATCACAATGATCCATGACTACTTTCATCACAATGCTCCAATACACCTGTCGTCACAATGCTCCGTGGCCCCTGTTATCATATTGCTCCATGATCTCTTTGATCACAATGCTCCATGACCAGTGTCATCACCATGCCTCATGACGCCTGTCATCTCAATGCTCCATGGCCCCTTTCATCACAATGCTCCATGAACCCAGTCATCACAGTGTTCCCTGCCCTTTTCATCGCAATGCTCCATGGGCCCTGTCATCACAATGCTCCATGCCCTTGTCATCAAAATGCTCCAGAACTCTTGTCATCATAATGCTCCATGCCAATGTCATCAAAATGCCCCATGACACTTGTCATCACAATGCTCCATGGCCTTTGTCATCACAATGTTCCATGGCCCCTGTCATCACAATTCTCCATGCCCTTGTCATCAAAATGCTCCAGAACTCTTGTCATCATAATGCTCCATGCCAATGTCATCAAAATGCCCCATGACGCTTGTCATCACAATGCTCCATTGCCTTTGTCATCACAATGTTCCATGGCCCCTGTCATCACAGTGCTCCATGATAACTTTCATCACAATTCTAGATGACCACTGTCATCACAATGCCCCATGACAGATGTCATCACAATTCGCCATGGTCCTTGTCATCACAATGCTCCATGAACCGTGTCATCACAAGGTTCCAGGACACTTGTCATCACAATGATCCATGATCACTTTCATCACAATGCTCCATGAACCCTGTCGTCTCAATGCTCCATAGTCTTTGTATTCACAATGCTCCATGGCTCCTGTAATCACAGTGCTCCATGACCCCTTTCATCACAATGCTCCAAGACCGCTGTCATCACAATGCCCCATGACGCCTGCCTTCACAAATCTCCAAGGCCTCTCTTACCAAAATGCTCCATGATCCCTGTCAGCACAATATTCGATGGCACTTTTCATCACAATGCTCCATGACCCCTGTCATCACAAAGTTCTCTGCCCATATCATCACAATGCTCCTTGTCACCTTTAATCACAATGCTCCATGCCCTTTCATCACAATGCTCCAGAATTCTTGTCATCGCAATGTTCCTTGACCGTGTCATCACAATGCTCCATGAAACTTGTCATCACAAAGCTCCATGACCCCTGTAATCACAATGATCCATGACCCTTGTCATCACAAAGCTCCATGACCCCTGTCATCACCATGATCCATGACCCTTGTCATCACAAAGCTCCATGACCCCTGTCATCACAATGATCCATGACGCTTGTCATCACAAAGCTCCATGACCACTGTCATCACAATGCTTCCTGACCTTTGTCATCACAAAGCTCCATGACCCCTGTCATCACATTGTTCCATGACTCCTTTCCTCACAGTGCTCCAGTACCCTTTTCATCACAATACTCCATGCCATTGTCAGCACAATGCTCCTTGGAACCTGTCATCAAAATGCTCCATCCCCTTTTCATCACAATGCTCCAGATATCCTATCATTACAATGCTCCATGCCCGTGTCAAGACAATGCTCCATGACCCATGTCATCAAATTGCTTTATGAAATTTGTTATCAGAATAATCCATGACCCCTGTCATCAGAATGATCCATGACAGTTGTCATCACAATGCTGCATGATACCTTTCATCCCAACTCTCTGTCACCGCTGTCATCACAATGCTCCAGGACAATTTTCATCACAATGCCCCATGCCCCCTGTCATCACAGTGCCCCTTAACCCCTGTAATCACAATGCTCCATGACCCTGTCATCACAATGCTACATGACCCCTGTCATCACATTGTTCCATGGCCTATGTATTCACAATGCTCCATGGACCCTGTAATCACACTGCTCCATGTTCCCTTTCAACACAATGGTCCAAGAACCCTGTCATCACAACGTTCCAGGAAAGTTGTCATCAAAAGTCTCCATGACCCTGGTCACCACAAGGTTCCCTGCTCTTGTCATCACAATGCTCCATGACCCTTGTAATCACAGTGGTACATGGCCTTGTCACCACAATGTTCCATGGCCTCTGTCATCACCATGCTCCATGGTCTTTCTCATCACAATGCTCTATGACCCCTGTCATCATTATGCTTGATGACCATTGTCATCACAATGCTCCAAGGCCCCTGTCATCACAATGCCTCATGGTCTTGTAATCACAATGCTCAATAACCCCTGTCATCACAATGCTCCATGCCTTTGTCATCACAATGCTCCATGGCCCCTGTAATCACAATGCTCCAGAACACTTGTCAGCATAATACTCCATTCCCGTGTCATCCCATTGCTCAATGACATTTGTCATCAAAATGTTCCTTGGCCTTTGGCATCACAGTGATCCATGATAACTTTAATCAAAATTCTACATGACCATTGTCATCACAATGCAAGGTGACCAATGTCATCACAATGCCCCAAGACACGTGTCATCACAATTCGCCTTGGCCCTTGTTATCTCAATGCTGTATGAACCGTGTCATCACTAGGTTTCAGGACACTTGTCATCAAAGAGATCCATGACAACATTCATCACAAGGCCCCATGAACTCTGTTATCTCAATGCTCCATGGCCTTTGTATTCCCAATGTTCCATTGTCCCGATAATCACATTGCTCCATGAACACTTTCATCACAATGCTCCTTGACCACTGTCACCGTAATGACCCATGACGTTTCTCATCACTGTGCTCCAAGGCCACTCTCATCAAAATGCTCCATGATCTGTGTCAGCCCAATATTGCAGGACAGTTGTCATCACAAGGCTCTATGATCCCTGTAATCACAATGATCCCTGCCAATAACATCACAATGTTCCATGTCTCCTGTAATCACAATGCTCCATGCCCTTGTCATCACAATGCTCCAGGTCTGTTTTCATCACCATGCTTCATGCCCGTGTCATCACAATGCTCCATGAATCTTGTCTTCACCATGCTCCATGGCCCATGTCATCACAATGCTCCGTGACTCCTGTCAACACAATGCCTGATGACTCCTGTCATCAAAATGCTAAATGGCACTTGTCATCACAATGCTCTATGACGCCTGTCATCACTATTCTCCATGTCACTTGTTATCACAATGCTCCATGGCCCCTGTAATCACAGTACTCCATGACCCCTTTCATCACAATGCCCAATGCCACCTCTTATCACAATTCTCCATGGCATTTGTCATCACGATGCTCCATGACACCTGTCATCACAATGCTCCATGACACTTGTCATCAAAATGCTCGATGGCCCTTGTCATCACAATGTTCCTTGGTGCTTTTCATCGCAATGTTCCATGACAACTCTCATCAAAATACTCCAAGATTTGTTTCATCCCAATGCTCCATGGCCCTTGTCATTACAAATCCACATGATCCCTTTCATCACAATTGTCCATGGCAACTTACATAAAAATGCTCCATGCCCCTGTCATCACAATGCCCAAAGATATCTGTTTTTACAATGATCCATGACCCTTGTCATCACAAGGCTCCATGTCCCTTGTATTCACATTGCTCCATGGCCCTTGTCATCACAATGCTCCATAGCGCTTTTCATCGCAATGCTCCATGACCGCTTTCAGCACAATGCCCCATGACCCCTGTCATCATGATGCTCAACTGCCCTTGTCATCACAAGTCTCCATGAGACATTTCCTCAAAATGCTCCAGTACGCCTTTCATCCAAATTCCCCGTGGCCACTGTCAGCACAATTCTCCATGACCACTGTCATCATAATGGTCCATGACCCGTTTCATCTCAATGCTCCATGACACCCGTCACCACAGTGCTCCATGGCCTTTGTCATCACAATGTTCCATGTCCCCTATAATCAAAATGCTCCATGCCTTTTCCTCACAATGCTCCAGAAATCTTTTCATCACAATGTTCCATGACCGTGGCATCACAATGCTCCATGGCCCTTGTCATCACAATGCTCCAGAATTCTTGTCATCACAATGTTCCATGACCGTGTCATCACAATGCTACATGACCCTGGTCATCACAGTTCTCCCTGACCTTTGTCATTACAATGCTCTATGTCGCTTTTCATCACAATTCTCAATGACCACTTTAATCACTATGCTCGCTGACCATTTTCATCACATTTCTCTATTGTCATTACAATTCCCCATCGTCCCTTTCTTCGCAATGCTCCATGATGCCTGTCATCACAATTCTCCACGGCTTCTGTTATCACAATGCTCCAGGACCAGTTTCATCACAATACTCCATCCCCCTTGTCATCACAGTGCACAATGAAACCTTTCATTACAATGCTCCATGACACTTGTCATCACAATGCTCCATGGCCTTTATCGTCACAATGCTCCCAGGCACTTTTCATCACGATGTTCCATGAAAACTTTCATCACATTGCTCCATGACCATTGTCATCACAATAGTCCATACCCTTGTCAACACAATGCTGCATAATCCCTGTCATCACAATTCTCCATGACTGCTGTCATCACATAATCCAGGACAATTTTCATAACAATGCTTCATGCCCCCAGTCATCACAGTGCTCCATGATACATTTCATCACAATTCCTAGATGATCAATGTCATCACAATGCCCCATGACACCTGTCATCACAATTCGCTATGACCCTTGTCATCACAATACTCGATGAACTGTGTCATCACAGTGTTCCAGGACACATGTCATCACAATGATCCATGACTACTTTCATCACAATGCTCCAATACACCTGTCATCACAATGCTCCATGGCCCCTGTTATCATATGCTCCATGATCTCTTTGATCACAATGCTCCATGACCAGTGTCATCAACATGCCTCATGAGGCCTGTCATCTCAATGCTCCATGGCCCCTTTCATCACAATGCTCCATGAACCCAGTCATCACAGTGTTCCCTGCCCTTTGCATCGCAATGCTCCATGGGCCCTGTCATCACAATGCTCCATGCCCTTGTCATCAAAATGCTCCAGAACTCTTGTCATCATAATGCTCCATGCCAATGTCATCAAAATGCCCCATGACACTTGTCATCACAATGCTCCATGGCCTTTGTCATCACAATGTTCCATGGCCCCTGTCATCACAATTCTCCATGCCCTTGTCATCAAAATGCTCCAGAACTCTTGTCATCATAATGCTCCATGCCAATGTCATCAAAATGCCCCATGACGCTTGTCATCACAATGCTCCATGGCCTTTGTCATCACAATGTTCCATGGCCCCTGTCATCACAGTGCTCCATGATAACTTTCATCACAATTCTAGATGACCACTGTCATCACAATGCCCCATGACAGATGTCATCACAATTCGCCATGGTCCTTGTCATCACAATGCTCCATGAACTGTGTCATCACAAGGTTCCAGGACACTTGTCATCACAATGATCCATGATCACTTTCATCACAATGCTCCATGAACCCTGTCGTCTCAATGCTCCATAGTCTTTGTATTCACAATGCTCCATGGCTCCTGTAATCACAGTGCTCCATGACCCCTTTCATCACAATGCTCCAAGACCGCTGTCATCACAATGCCCCATGACGCCTGCCTTCACAAATCTCCAAGGCCTCTCTTACCAAAATGCTCCATGATCCCTGTCAGCACAATATTCGATGGCACTTTTCATCACAATGCTCCATGACCCCTGTCATCACAAAGTTCTCTGCCCATATCATCACAATGCTCCTTGTCACCTTTAATCACAATGCTCCATGCCCTTTCATCACAATGCTCCAGAATTCTTGTCATCGCAATGTTCCTTGACCGTGTCATCACAATGCTCCATGAACCTTGTCATCACAAAGCTCCATGACCCCTGTCATCACCATGATCCATGACACTTGTCATCACAAAGCTCCATGACCCCTGTCATCACAATGATCCATGACGCTTGTCATCACAAAGCTCCATGACCACTGTCATCACAATGCTCCATGACCGTTGTCATCACAAAGCTCCATGACCCCTGTCATCACATTGATCCATGACTCCTTTCCTCACAGTGCTCCAGTACCCTTTTCATCACAATGCTCCATGCCATTGTCAGCACAATGCTCCTTGGACCCTGTCATCAAAATGCTCCATCCCCTTTTCATCACAATGCTCCAGATATCCTATCATTACAATGCTCCATGCCCGTGTCAAGACAATGCTCCATGACCCATGTCATCAAATTGCTTTATGAACCTTGTTATCAGAATAATCCATGACCCCTGTCATCAAAATGATCCATGACAGTTGGCATCACAATGCTGCATGATACCTTTCATCCCAACTCTCTGTCACCGCTGTCATCACAATGCTCCAGGACAATTTTCATCACAATGCTCCATGTCCCCTGTCATCACAGTGCCCCTTAACACCTGTAATCACAATGCTCCATGACCCTGTCATCACAATGCTACATGACCACTGTCATCACATTGTTCCATGGCCTATGTATTCACAATGCTCCATGGACCCTGTAATCACACTGCTCCATGTTCCCTTTCAACACAATGGTCCATGAACCCTGTCATCACAACGTTCCATGAAAGTTGTCATCAAAAGTCTCCATGACCCTGGTCACCACAAGGTTCCCTGCTCTTGTCATCACAATGCTCCATGACCCTTGTAATCACAGTGGTACATGGCCTTGTCACCACAATGTTCCATGGCCTCTGTCATCACCATGCTCCATGGTCTTTCTCATCACAATGCTCTATGACCCCTGTCATCACTATGCTTGATGACCATTGTCATCACAATGCTCCAAGGCCCCTGTCATCACAATGCCTCATGGTCTTGTAATCACAATGCTCAATGACCCCTGTCATCACAATGCTCCATGCCTTTGTCATCACAATGCTCCATGGCCCCTGTAATCACAATGCTCCAGAACACTTGTCAGCATAATACTCCATTCCCGTGTCATCCCATTGCTCAATGACATTTGTCATCAAAATGTTCCTTGGCCTTTGGCATCACAGTGATCCATGATAACTTTAATCAAAATTCTACATGACCATTGTCATCACAATGCAAGGTGACCAATGTCATCACAATGCCCCAAGACACGTGTCATCACAATTCACCTTGGCCCTTGTTATCTCAATGCTGTATGAACCGTGTCATCACTAGGTTTCAGGACACTTGTCATCAAAGAGATCCATGACAACATTCATCACAATGCCCCATGAACTCTGTTATCTCAATGCTCCATGGCCTTTGTATTCCCAATGTTCCATTGTCCCGATAATCACATTGCTCCATGAACACTTTCATCACAATGCTCCTTGACCACTGTCACCGTAATGACCCATGACGTTTCTCATCACTGTGCTCCAAGGCCACTCTCATCAAAATGCTCCGTGATCTGTGTCAGCCCAATATTGCATGACAGTTGTCATCACAAGGCTCTATGATCCCTGTAATCACAATGATCCCTGCCAATAACATCACAATGTTCCATGTCTCCTGTAATCACAATGCTCCATGCCCTTGTCATCACAATGCTCCAGGTCTGTTTTCATCACCATGCTTCATGCCCGTGTCATCACAATGCTCCATGAATCTTGTCTTCACAATGCTCCATGGCCCATGTCATCACAATGCTCCGTGACTCCTGTCAACACAATGCCTGATGACTCCTGTCATCAAAATGCTAAATGGCACTTGTCATCACAATGCTCTATGACGCCTGTCATCACTATTCTCCATGTCACTTGTTATCACAATGCTCCATGGCCCCTGTAATCACAGTACTCCATGACCCCTTTCATCACAATGCCCAATGCCACCTCTTACCACAATTCTCCATGGCATTTGTCATCACGATGCTCCATGACACCTGTCATCACAATGCTCCATGACACTTGTCATCAAAATGCTCGATGGCCCTTGTCATCACAAGGTTCCTTGGTGCTTTTCATCGCAATGTTCCATGACAACTCTCATCAAAATACTCCAAGATTTGTTTCATCTCAATGCTCCATGGCCCTTGTCATTACAAATCCACATGATCCCTTTCATCACAATTGTCCATGGCAACTTACATAAAAATGCTCCATGCCCCTGTCATCACAATGCCCAAAGATATCTGTTTTTACAATGATCCATGACCCTTGTCATCACAAGGCTCCATGTCCCTTGTATTCACATTGCTCCATGGCCCTTGTCATCACAATGCTCCATAGCGCTTTTCATCGCAATGCTCCATGACCGCTTTCAGCACAATGCCCCATGACCCCTGTCATCATGATGCTCAACTGCCCTTGTCATCACAAGTCTCCATGAAACATTTCCTCAAAATGCTCCAGTACGCCTTTCATCCAAATTCCCCGTGGCCACTGTCATCACAATTCTCCATGACCACTGTCATCATAATGGTCCATGACCCGTTTCATCTCAATGCTCCATGACACCCGTCACCACAGTGCTCCATGGCCTTTGTCATCACAATGTTCCATGTCCCCTATAATCAAAATGCTCCATGCCTTTTTCCTCACAATGCTCCAGAATTCTTGTCATCACAATGTTCCATGACCGTGGCATCACAATGCTCCATGGCCCTTGTCATCACAATGCTCCAGAATTCTTGTCATCACAATGTTCCATGACCGTGTCATCACAATGCTACATGACCCTGGTCATCAGAGTTTTCCCTGACCTTTGTCATTACAATGCTCTATGTCGCTTTTCATCACAATTCTCAATGACCACTTTAATCACTATGCTCGCTGACCATTTTCATCACATTTCTCTATTGTCATTACAATTCCCCATCGTCCCTTTATTCGCAATGCTCCATGATGCCTGTCATCACAATGCTCCACGGCTTCTGTTATCACAATGCTCCAGGACCAGTTTCATCACAATACTCCATCCCCCTTGTCATCACAGTGCACAATGAAACCTTTCATTACAATGCTCCATGACACTTGTCATCACAATGCTCCATGGCCTTTATGGTCACAATGCTCCCAGGCACTTTTCATCACGATGTTCCATGAAAACTTTCATCACATTGCTCCATGACCATTGTCATCACAATAGTCCATACACTTGTCAACACAATGCTGCATAATCCCTGTCATCACAATTCTCCATGACTGCTGTCATCACATAATCCAGGACAATTTTCATCACAATGCTTCATGCCCCCAGTCATCACAGTGCTCCATGATACATTTCATCACAATTCCTAGATGATCAATGTCATCACAATGCCCCATGACACATGTCATCACAATTCGCTATGACCCTTGTCATCACAATACTCGATGAACTGTGTCATCACAGTGTTCCAGGACACATGTCATCACAATGATCCATGACTACTTTCATCACAATGCTCCAATACACCTGTCATCACAATGCTCCATGGCCCCTGTTATCATATTGCTCCATGATCTCTTTAATCACAATGCTCCATGACCAGTGTCATCACCATGCCTCATGAGGCCTGTCATCTCAATGCTCCATGGCCCCTTTCATCACAATGCTCCATGAACCCAGTCATCACAGTGTTCCCTGCCCTTTTCATCGCAATGCTCCATGGGCCCTGTCATCACAAAGCTCCATGCCCTTGTCATCAAAATGCTCCAGAACCCTTGTCATCATAATGCTCCATGCCAATGTCATCAAAATGCCCCATTACACTTGTCATCACAATGCTCCATGGCCTTTGTCATCACAATGTTCCATGGCCCCTGTCATCACAATTCTCCATGCCCTTGTCATCAAAATGCTCCAGAACTCTTGTCATCATAATGCTCCATGCCAATGTCATCAAAATGCCCCATGACACTTGTCATCAAAATGCTCCATGGCCTTTGTCATCACAATGTTCCATGGCCCCTGTCATCACAGTGCTGCATGATAACTTTCATCACAATTCTAGATGACC